>NC_052160.1:18046902-18387551 GCF_902713615.1 Scyliorhinus canicula | reverse complement strand
GCCCACCGATCGTTGGGCCGGCGTCTCAATCGGACGCACTATTTCCCCTCGCCGCCCCGCAAGATCAAGCTGCCATATCTTGCGGGGCGGCTGAGGGGAAAGGCGGCCACGCGCATGCACGGGTTCGAGCTGTCAGCGTCGTGACGTCAGCCGCGCATGCGTGGGTTGGAGGCGGCCAACCTGCGCATGCGCGGCTGACATCATTAAGCGCGCCGGCCGCGCCATTCTTGGCGCGACGCCCCGCGGCCGAGCGTTACGGAGCGCCGCTCCTCGCCCTGCCGGGAGGGGAGAATAGCGGGCAAGGAGCGGCCTCCGAGGCTGTCGTGAAACTCGGCCGAGTTCACGACGGCCCTCCCGATTTTTCCCGGGAGCGGAGAATTCCGCCCAGTGTTTTAAAAAAAATGTTAAAATAAAAAGCTGCTGTCACGAATTGTTGGACTGTCATAAAAGCCCACCCGGTTCACTAACATCCGTTAGGGGAGAAACCTGCCATCAATTGCCCAGTCTAGCCTGTGTGTGACGCCAGGCGCACACAAATGTGGTTGCCTCTTCACTGCTCTCTCAAGCGGCCTAGCAAGCCATTCTATCATATCAAACTGCTCAGGAAGAAGGCCCACCGCTACCTTCTCAGGGCAACAGGGGCTGGCAAAAATGCTGGCCTTGTCAGCAACATCCACATTCCAATAACTTTTTCTTCTGAATTATTTCTAGTTGCATCCCCCAACCTGCCTCCCCTCTAATTTGACAGCATAGGTGAACTTGACCACTTTGCCTTAATTATTTCCACTTCATCACAATGAGCCCTTTTAATCACAGGAACAGGGAAATACAAAATACAGAAAGAATCTGCGAGTAAGACTAATAAAAGCTTCAGAAAAATTACTGTAACTGTATATTCAAAGCAAAGCAGTCGCAATCAGATTAGTTCTCAATAGAGGGCAAGAAAATAATCAGTGAAACTAAACTTGAGATAGACATCACACATAGGAAGAGCCCTCAAGTCACTATCAATCAAAGCTCTGGATTTACTATGACTTTATAATAAAAAACTAAACTACTGGTGCAAATAAAAAATCTGTGGGCTGATGTAATTCTAGATTTATAGTTCTCCCTTCTGATTTTCTCAAATAATATGAGTAATAAGACTTGGTCAAACAACATTAAGGGAAGCCAGGCTGAAATAAATCATGGCATAATCCACCCATCGCAGTTAAATATAAATAATTTAACATGCTAAAATATTACTTAACCATCTCAGAGAAACCATATATTTCCACAAGGACAGGGCTTATGCAGCAGGAAATACATAATCTGTTACGAGCAATAATAAAAGGGAAATGATAAGAATACATTGAATGGCAGCAGGCGAGCAATAAATCTCAGCAACAACAGAAAGGCTTACCATCCGACGAGCGATATTATCTGAACCACAGATTAGTGCCAGTTTAACTGTGCCGAACATGGGATTAGTGAATGTTGTTAAAAATATTCAGAAAAAGATCACTGAACTTGTTCAGAGAGGATCAGAATAGTTTATTTCAAAAATATATTATGTGCGGTGTAAGTATGACAGAGAGCACAGATGCAGAGCACTTATTTTTTTAAATAACAGGTAAGATTATCGTCTCTGAAGTACAATTGAAAAGCCTCCCAATTGATTTGCATTTGCAAGTAACATTTTGAGAAATAGACATGATTTTAATGCACAGGATCATTTAGTGAACTCCTGTAAATATTAAGATTTCAGTTTTGAATTCCTCTCATTTATTTAGTCTCATGTAATTTCGTAAATGAGAACAGATGTAATGTAATTTGTTTTTAAGGTTGTTGAGCCCGATCTACCGAACACGATTTGCCTGAAAGGCAGCGCGGCTTGGCCGGTACATGCTGAGAGATCCCTCTCCCACTCGCCACGCCTCGCGATGTCAAACGCAATCTCAGGAGACGTCGCGATGTGAATCCCGCCCACTGTGAGTGGGATTTCTATTTCACAAATTTGCATATTAAAGCGAGTCTCACTCTAATATGCATTCCCGCGATCACCCCGAGGCGTGGGATCTAACCCCCTCGCCTCGGAGACCTCAGGCAAGCGCTGCTCAGTGCTGGTCTCCACAAATGGGGACCAGGCAGAACATCACTTGTGGAGATTTCCCAGGGGATCGGAGGCGCCAAGGTGCTTGACCTCTGGGAAGGGTGGCACTGTGGCACTGCCAGCCTGGCACCCTGGAGTGACACCTGGGCATCTACCAGGCAGGAAACACTCAGCTAAACACACACGTCCTGGGACTCTATTCCAATTCAATTCGACCACACTCGATAATATTCTTGATTAATAAGGGGATCAAGGATTCTGGGGAGAAGGCAGGAGAATGGAGATGAGAAACTTAGCAGCCATGATTGAATGGCGGAGCAGACTTAATGGGCCCAATGGCCTAATTCTGCTCCTATGACTTATGGTCTTATGATATCTTTGTAACTGCTCAGTTGAACTGTGCCATTTTGTTCATATGTGGTTTTCAGTGCTGATGGCTCCGATTCTCCTCACCCTTCCTGACCTCCATAGTCAGCTCAGCGTTGGGCACAGCTGAGGTTTTTCTCCTCACGTACACATTTTTTTGTGATTTAGTTAGGTCCTTTTATAATGTTGCTGAAGTTCAAAAGCCATTACAGGAATATTCCAGAGATGATGATGCATCATGGAAAATGCTCCAGTGGACAAGGGTGAAGCATTGGTGTCTACACTGTAATTCTTTCATTCTATCTGACAACTGTTGTATTCAACCAGAGTTCTGTGAGAACTGCCTCTGAGTCAGAATGTTGTGGGTTCATAATCCCGTCCCTGGAGACTTCAGTATGAGAATGTTGGCGATCACTGCAGTGCAGTCTTTGGGATGAGATGTTAAACCAATACCCCATCTGCTCTCTCAGATGTACGTAAAAGATCCAGTGGCACGATTTCAAAGATCAGACGGAGAGTTCGCCCTAGTGTCCTGTCTAGTATTTTCTGAAATACTTTTATTCAACTTTTCCAATTTTATTTATAACAAAAACAACAGCTAATAACAAACTCCCTCCCAAAACCTCCCCCACCCACCCACCAGATAACCAAATGGAAATCCTATCAGCCTTCCCTTCCCCCCTCTCCCTAACAGCTAACAGTGACCAGCTCTTTAAAGTAGAAAATAAATGGCTGCTATCTTTGGTAGAACCCTTCAATTGCACCCCTCTTGGTGTACTTAACTTTCTTGAGATACAAAAAATCCATAAGATGCCCCAGCCACACCGAGGAGCTGGGTGGAGAAGCTGGCCTCCAACCCATCAGCACCCGCTTTCGAACAATCAGCGAGGCAAAGGCCAAAACACCAGCCCCTGCCCCAGTCTGCAGCTCCGGCAGATCCAATACCCCAAATATGGCCCTGAGGGGACAAAGCTTCAGTCCGATTTGTAGGATCGCCGACATGGTGCCAAAGGAGACCGAGAACCCTGCGAGCTTTGGACACGACCAGAACATGTGTGCATGGTTAACTGGCCCCTTCCCACAATGCTCACACCCATCTGCCACCCCCAGAAATAGCCTGCTCATCCTGGATTCGGTTAAATGGACCCGATGCACTACTTTCAACTGTATCAGCCCTAACCTCGCACATGATGATTTGCAGAAACTCACACCACACCCCCTCCTTCAGCTCGCACCCCAAATGCTCCTCCCTTAAACCCGCCAAGGATATTGCCTCCTCTGCTATAAGCCTCCTATAAACCCCCGAGGTCTTCCCTTCCTCCGCTCCTGCCAATGACAAAACCCTCTCCAGCAATGAGGAAGAGAGCATCACTGGGAAGATCTTCTTTGCGACATCGCGCACCTGTAAATATCATAAGAACATAAGAACATAAGAACTAGGAGCAGGAGTAGGCCATCTGGCCCCTCGAGCCTGCTCCGCCATTCAATTAGATCATGGCTGATCTTTTGTGGACTCAGCTCCACTTTCCGGCCCGAACACCATAACCCTTAATCCCTTTATTCTTCAAAAAACTATCTATCTTTACCTTAAAAACATGTAATGAAGGAGCCTCAACTGCTTCACTGGGCAAGGAATTCCATAGATTCACAACCCTTTGGGTGAAGAAGTTCCTCCTAAACTCAGTCTTAAATCTACTTCCCCTTATTTTGAGGCTATGCCCCCTAGTTCTGCTGTCACCCGCCAGTGGAAACAACCTGCCCGCATCTATCCTATCTATTCCCTTCATAATTTTAAATGTTTCTATAAGATCCCCCCTCATCCTTCTAAATTCCAACGAGTACAGTCCCAGTCTACTCAACCTCTCCTCATAATCCAACCCCTTCAGCTCTGGGATTTATCAAAATATATCCCCCCGTGAAAGCCCAAACTTCTCTGCCAACTGCTCAAAGTCTGCAAATCGGCCCTCCGAAAACAAATCCTTCAGACTATGAGCCTGGTTCTGGACACACCCATCATCAGGAACATGCTTCCTGAACCTACCCTGTCTAGTCTTGTTAGAATTTTAGATCTCTAAGATCCCCCTCATTCTTCTGAACTTCAGAGAATACAATCCTAACCAATTCAATCTCTCTTCATACCCCAGTCCCGCCTCCCAGGAATCAGTCTGGTAGGTTGAGATGCTAAAGAGCTGTATGTTTTCCCAGAAGTGGTCAAACTGTGAACCAGAATGTTAATGGAAAGTTACACCGGACTGCCATGATTTGAAGGAGAGAGGGTTTGAAGAAATGTTCCTTGCTGATGATAATTGTACCCATGAAACTTGGAGGTGAAAGCTGCTGTAAGTTAGGACTTTTGACCTACTCTCCATGAATAAAGAACAGCATATTGTGGAGTGCCACATACTTGTGGGGAGTGATGTAGGTGCTTACAGTTTGTGTAAGACATATCTTTATTGTATCAACTGTTCAAAGTGAAATGTATCTTTTTATGGGGATTGTAACACTGCTCATACATGGTTCCAGTTGTCATTGTCAGTTGTCTCTCAATTTGAGGGTGATGTTTACTCAGGGATGTGAGTTTCTGCCATGGGTTTTCATGGGGCTGAACAGGCTGATTCTTAACCACACATATGGGAGTATGTCCGATGAGGCGGTGGGATCCAGAGGGTAGGATTTGCTTCCTTTTCTTTCCTTCTTTGCTGCTGTTCTGTCTCATCATTAAGATTTTGTGACTCAAAACGTGACGCAGCTTGATGGACAAGTTGTCACCATTTTGAATAGTTGGCAGCAATCTCCTCTCAGGTATTAATGCCAATGCTGTCATGCTTCAAGGCAAGCTCTTTGTTCTGGATAGATCCAGTAACGTTAGCCATTCTTAAGCAGGCAGCATCGGAGGCAGGTAGCGTGAAGTTTGTTCATTCGAAACTCCAGCTCATGCTGTGCAAAAACTAGCTGGGAGCATTTAAACTTGTGAGTGTGTCCCTTAATGGTCTTGTCAGTAAAGATGCTTTCCAGTGCAACACCAAGCCATGTAGACTAAGAGAGACCAATTTCAAATTCCTCATTTGTGCTGAGTTAGCTGATCTGAAACAGGTAGTGTTGGCCTCAGGATGACTACGTGGAGGAGATACTGGCGACAATAAAATCTTGTTGTGCTGCGATCCAGTGCCTTCAGAGGAGCAGGGAAAGGTACTCAGGATGCAGAAACATAGGCACATATAACATCTGTTGGCTGTTCCATCTGGACAACTTGAGTGTAATACTGGCAACAATGGAATCATATCCTAGTGTGAGTCAGTACTTCAGGAAAGCACGGATACAAAATTGAACAGAAGCATAGCCATTTGTAACATCTGTTAGCAGTTGCATCTGGACAATATGAATTATACATTTTGTTCGGAATATGTTTATGGAAACAGTATCAGCCTGCTCATAGGGTATTGTGAGAGCCATAGTTCAGGGAAATTACCAGTTTATATACATTGCAGACCATACCCAATTCTGTCAGCACTTACGGAAGCAATTGATTACTTGTCTGCCAGTAAAGCTTGGATGTGGAGATGCCGGCGTTGGACTGGGGTGAGCCCAGTAAGAAGTCTTACAACACCAGGTTAAAGTCCAACAGGTTTGTTTCAAACACGAGCTTTCGGAGCACGGCTCCTTCTTCAGGTGAATGGAAAGGGAGCCTTTCCATTCACCTGAAGAAGGAGCCGTGCTCCGAAAGCTCGTGTTTGAAACAAACCTGTTGGACTTTAACCTGGTGTTGTAAGACTTCTTACTGTAAAGCTTGGGACATGAATGTATTTTTGTGTTAAGAGCTTGATTTCTTTTAATTCATTAAAACAAAACAAGGAGTTCCTTTGTTTGTAATGGATAGTACACCTCTTCATTAGAAACAAAATGGGTACTGTGGAAAACTTGTATCCAGGGGATAATATTCTGTCGTACCATGCGGTGATAAAATCAGCCGTGATGGGAAAATTTGTGATAAAACACCAAATAAATTAAATACCTGAATAATCCCAATACTCACATTGTAATAAGTAATTAAATTGTTTACAAGTAGCATAAAAGAGCACTTCCACAATGGTCCAGTAAATGCACCATGTAATACTGAGCCGTACTGACCAGGGAAGTCTCAGGCATAATCGTAGCCTGTGCTAAACTAGCCGATTCAGCGATGGGGGAATTAAAGAATGGTACTACGCAGCAGCACCAAGGGAGAGGAAGGGGAAAATTGGATGGTGTTTCCAGTGCCGATCAACTGTTTGTGCTACAGTAAATGTGCGTGAAACAGGATCAGGCTTCGCTGGGCGTTGGTTACCAGTTCAATGACAGAAAAAGGATTTACTTGCCGCTGGATTTGCTGGCACACAGTGTTGCCATCAGAAGAAAGCCAGAGAAGAAATCGACACAGAATATTAGAAAACTGTCAAAGGAATTAGATCTTCTGTGACATTACTCAGACTGAACCAAGGCCTGGAGCATGGATTTTGAAATAAACAACCTCTGTTGCCTCAACTCAGATGCCAACAAGGCTCCCATGGTTTCTGAATCATAATTGGTGTTAAGGTGGAACCGAGGCAATGCGAAAGAAAACTGATTAAACTTTTCCAGAAAGTAGCTGGTGAATATTCATCATAAACATTATCATGGATTGGATTCATGAGGTTTGGGGAACGCCAAGCACGAGGGAGTTATATTTCACCCAGTATCAAACCCAAGGGAATTACATTCTAGCCTGTGCTAATCTGCAAGTTAAAATTGACTTTTGAAACAGTTGCTTCTTCCTCATGTGGTGTTTCACTGACACAAGAGTCTCAAACTAAGATGATACCACTGGCAGATTCACACTGACTATTGAGTGATGCACAGGCTGCCTAATGTAAATGTAAACATCACAGTCTGGGGATCTACTTCCCTCTGTTCTTAAATTTGGAATATTTATTTACATAATAAATGAAAGTGGTCCCAAGCCAAACACCTCTGGATTACCATTAACATGATTGGGTCGATTCGTTGGGCCAGTAGCCCTAGCCAGGATTTCTGCTGGCCCATTGAATTGCACGTCGTGCCCAAAACAGGATTCTCGCCAGGCATCCCGCACCCCCAGCTGGCAGTCCTGCAAGCACAAATTATGACTGGACCCTAATAGCAGGGACCAGGTGTCACAGACACCTAGGGGGAGCAAGGGGGTGAGTACATTTGCATCCAGGGTGCTGAGCGGGAGGTCCTTCAGGGGAGGCTGGGGCGAGAATGTGCTGGGGTGGAGGGCCTCAGGTCTGGAGTCTTTCCTGGGATGGGGTCATGTAGTAAATCTTCCCTCTGTAGCCTTCAAATTTTTTATGTCTGTCCTAGCATGTCAAGCTCACAGATCTGTCAGATGAAGGTAAAAGTCTTCCCTTTGATGTGTTGGAAGCCTTTAAAGTTATTTTTTCATATTCAGTTTCATTCCCCTTTAACCTCTTCAAGCTTCTGGGCTTGCTGAAAAGCCTAAAAGCTTTGAACTGCATTATTTACATTTAATTTCACGGTCCATTACGTTTTGCATGCCTCTCGGTTGACAAGTCCAGAGTTCGTCAAAGGAATGATTAGCTTTGTTTTTATACTTCTTCACAGGCCATTACCTTTTACAAACCTCTTGAGCTACAGGTCTAAGCTAGAAGGGTTTGGTTTGTTTGTTTTTAGAGCTCTTCACGGTCCATTGGCTCTAAAATTCTTCCTCCTTTTGAGCAGGTGTTTTTTCTAATCACAGTTTTTTTAAGGAGCTGGTTTAGAACACTGGGCTAAATCGCTGGCTTTTAAAGCAGACCAAGGCAGGCCAGCAGCACAGTTCAATTCCAGTACCAGCCTCCCTGAACAGGCACTGGAATGTGGCGACTAGAGGTTTTTTACAGTAACTTCATTTGAAGCCTACTTGTGACAAATAAGCGATTTTCATTTAATTTAATTTCCTTGTTCTGAAATGCTTCCTCATTTGAGCAGGTATTGTTTCAAAGAACAAAGAACATTACAGCACAGGAATAGGCCTTTTGGCCCACCAAGCCTGTGCCGATCCAGATTCCTTATTTAGACCTACTATTTTTGCCCAAACGACCTGTATCCTTCCATTCCCCATCTGTCTATCAAGATACATCTTAAAACGTTGCTATCTATTCACAGTTTTTTATTTAAAAAGGCTGTTTCTTTGTTCCGAAGTGCTTGTTAGAAAGACCAGGTGCTCTGTCATGTGTGCTTTCCCTGGCACCTTAGCAGTGGCATCCTGGCAGTGCCAGGTTGCCTGGGTGCCAGGAAACAGTGCCAGGTTGTCACTGCCAAGAGACGGTGACTGAAGATGAGGGCCTTTGATGAACCCATAGTAGGATGTTGCTCACTTGGGGGGGAGTCTTACCAACGATTGGTGGTGGGGCCTTACCAGCGATTCAGGGGGAGGGCTGTGTGTTATCCCCATCTCTGAGGATCCAGCTTTCATGGCCTCTTTGGGTCCCAGGGTGCAAATCACCCCAGCTCCAAGGAAATTTCAAAGTGAGGGTGGATTGCAACCTGGATCGTGCTGATCCACCTGGTGGGAATCACACCTTGTTTCCTGCCAGGAGACCACACTTCAGAATTGTGCCCAATGATTGCAGGGGAACCCTTTCATGAGGGGACACAGAACTTATTATTGCTTGGCAGGCTTCTCAAGATTCCAGGAATTTTTTTTAACATGCAACCTGTGTGATTTTTGGGTTTACACATGTAAACCTCTATGCATATACACAAGAATATCTACTATTCCATTTGTAGGCAGATTTAAATGTGATGCATCAGTATAATGCTAGCATTAGTAATAATATTTAAGGAAAAACTTGAAAAGCACCTGAGGGAGAAAGAAATCAGCGGAAATGCTGATAGGGTTGGATGAAGTAGGTGGGCCAAGACTCATATGAATCATAAACATCAATACAGAGCAGTTGGGCCAAATGGCTTGTTTCTGTTATTTAAGTTCTAAGTAATATCTGTTATTCAGGAGGCACGCATGCAATTACAATATGATCCAGTATGCTTGCAGTATTTGAATATCCCAAGATAATAGTTGTTAGGAGGTTAGGACTAGTATGTGCAGTCTTAACTCCAATTAGTGACTCTTACCCAGCAGCAGGGTGTACATAATGAGGCCCATGCCACCTCTGAGTTACACCTCAGATTATCATTGGGATGCTGTAGCAATAACCCTGTAAGAATGAAGGCTGACCTATAAAGACATCCGGCCCGGCAACATTTTGGGTTTAAAATTCTCATTCTTGTTTTCAAATCCCTCCCCTGGCTTCACACCCAAGACCTCCCAACAGAGATGGACTTGCAGTGAAACACATAGCGTTGCAACACAGAGCCCCAGCCAATGTGAAGTCTCCATATGGAGAGGTGGCTGCTGCGGTGGGAACGCCATGGGAACACCAATCAGAGCCTTGGTAGCTCTAAATTTGCTGATAGGCTGAACCTATCAGCAGACAATACAGGACAACATAGGTCTCTGGTAGACTCCCCTTTCGAGCGTAAATAGTTCTCTAGACTTTGAGATGTGGTGGAGAATCAGAGCAGTTCAGACATGCATCTCCTGAATTGGTGTGAGGTTTCTGAACTTTCTCTGAGTAAAGGTGAAAAGCAGCAGCCAGGTTTCTGGCATTTGCTCTGGCAGGCAGCCTGAGGCAAAAGTGAGGTAGCCAACCTAACATTGGGGTCCGACCCTGTCAATGCCTTCAGCGAGGTGAGGAGGCAGCGCTGGCCAATGGCCGTCGAAGCAAGCAGCAGGCGACTCTTGACCTCCAGGGCTGAGGAGGGAGCATAGACGGGCAACCAATCAAAAAGAACAGAGACCACCAGACCAGATAGGTATGACCCAGGAGCACACAACGTCATCGAGTCTCGAGGCCCGGCCACTCAAGTGAGAGCTGAGAGATGAGAAAGGCAACAGTTGGGGGATGCAGAGAAGGCCAGGCAAGCGCCTGCGTTGTGTCATCGGGGAGCAGCGGGAGCAGGGAGACTTGACCAGAGTCAGAGGCCGGCCAGGCAGGGCTCAGAATGAGAGAGCTACACTGGGCAGCAACCAGACCGGGCAGCGAGGGCGAGAGAGAACAAAGCCAGATAGTCATTGGGACTCAACGACATTAGGTGCAGGCTGCCACGTCATGGGGGGTGGGGCATTACATGGGGCTCCCACAAAAAGGGAGAGCGTGGGGCCCCCAAAAATGTGAGCACTCTGCACTTCAATTCTGACCTCTGTGCATCTCAGTTTTCATCACTCCATTGCAGTTGTGCCTTTGGCAGTCTAGGCCCTAAACTCTTGGATATATTATTCCTCCCTAAACCTCTGCACTTCTCTAGCTCTCTCAGCTCCTCTAAGACACTCTTTAAAATCTACATATTTGGTCAACATTCCTTTTTAAAAAAATAAATTTAGAGTACCCAATTCATTTTTTCCAGTTAAGGGGCAATTTAGCGTGTCCAATCCACCTACCCTGCACATCTTTTTTTTTTTGGGTTGTGGGGGTGAAACCCACGCAAACACGGGGAGAATGTGCAAACTCCACACGGCCAGTGACCCACAGCCGGGATCGAACCTGGGACCTTGGTGCCGTGAGGCTGCAGGGCTAACCCACTGCGCCACCGTGCTGCCGTCAACATTCCTAATACCTCCTATGTGGTGAGGTGTTGAACTCTGTGTGTTTACACATTGTGAAGTACCTGTGATGTTTTGCTATGTTAAAAGTGCTGTATAATTGTAGGTGATTGTTGTTGTTCTTTACAACACTCCCTTAAGGAATGCTCATTGAATTGTATAGTTTTCATCAGGGTTGCTGCCAACGGAGTGAGACTTGTCTTTTGGGAATGCCCAAACACCTCACTGACACCAATATAAATGCAGTTTACAATCCCTGTAAACTTTCAACAGATTTTCAAAAACTTCAGCTGCCCCCCCCCCAGTTTTAAGATGTTGTTAGGGACTGGAAACAATAGCCAACTTTCACCGGAGCAATTAGCATGATGGGGTTGCAAGATGTTTCCTTCTACGACCATAATATTCTAAACTCTTACCAAGATTAAAAATAACTAGAGCGTAAGCACTCCATCGAATGCTGTAGTGGAATCTAGGGAAGCTACCAGGAGCGGGAAATGAGGCAGATGGGGCACTTAGTTCCGCGCTGGACAAAATGTCAGCTTCAAGAGAGTGGGGTGAAAGTTGGGAATGAAGTTGGTGGCAGATGAAAGGCGGGTCGTGGTCCCTGAAGCAAGTGGCGGAAAGCTCTTTCTTTTAAAATATATTTTTATTGGAGTTTTCCATTTTTATAAGTAACGATACAAATCCTCAGAATTGTTACAGTATAAATGCTTCAACATACATGAATATAGAAAAAGACAGAAGAGCAACAATACAGTTAATTCAGCCCTGTCAATAAACCCGGCGCTTTCATTTAAACCAGGAGTAACAAAACACGGATAAACTGGAAAATGCGGAAAAGGGAATAAAACCATGAAAACATGGAAAACTGGTGCACACCTTTACATGCAGCGAGCACTCACTCGGTCACAGAAGATATAAGATAAGATCTTCGTGCCATTTTCGGGCGTGCACCAGGACACACCTCGCCCAATTCCAATTATACCAGAGGCAACAATAGCATACTAACGTCTTTTTCTCAGATAAAGACCTGCCTGTACCTTTGCAGGAGCCAGTCAACCATTCTTTAACCCCAAAATAACAAAACGAAACACAGAAGAAATTTGCAAAGATATTTGTTCTTTTAGAGGATATTTTGCAGATAACCATAAGGTACGACAAATCCCCAAATAGCAGCACAGTGCAGAGTCATTATTCCAAATATTAAGACCTGCAAATATTCATACAGTTGGTTCAGATTGAAATCAAGGCAGTCGGTGTCTCCCTCACACCGACAGGATAAAAAGATACTATCAAAAGCAGAGGATCTCAGAATAACAAGATACTAGGATATAGCCATGAGCACCTTGCCCTATGGTGCACGCCCTCCTCCGGAAGGTTAAAAAAAAGAAAAATCTGTATGTACAAAACCTAGCTCAGCCTATCAAGATATCCAGGCAAAGAAGAGCATCCCAAGAAAAGGGAAATGGCAGGATACTTCTCACAATACAAGACATGGCCCAGCACTGTACACTCTTCTATACACGAGCCAGCAAGGGTGCCCACATCATGCCAAAACCCACTACAGAACAGATCTCACCTCTCTCCACCCAAATCCGAGGCACTACCCTAGACTCCCCACCCCCCCCCCCCCCCCCCCCCCCCCCCCCCCGCCTCCAGCACAGTTACATCATCCTCCACCCAGGAAAGCCTACCAATGAGGAAAAGAACCCAAGACACCCGACAATTGGCTTCTTGGGAGAGGTATGAACCTCCCCTGCCACAGTAAGGGAAACCCTCAAAACAAAATAACCCAAATCTGAGCCCGTCAGTGCCCCTCCAAGTAAAGAGAGGAAATCCCAATAAAAGAGAGGAATACCCGGATTAGCCAATAGAGGCTAGACAAGGTCTAGCACTTCACAAAAAGGATACCAGGTAAGGATGGGGGTTGAAGAAGTGCGGAGGAGGGTGAAGGAGGCAAATTGGGATGGAGGGGGAATTGGGGTAGAAGAGGGAGAATTGGAGAGGGAATTGGGGGGGGTGAAGGAGGGGGAATTGGGGGAAGAAGGGGAATGGGTTGTAGGAGCAGAGGTTGGAGGGTGAAGGAGAAGGATTGGGGTTGAGGGAGGGGGCTGGAGGGTGAAGGAGGGAGGGATGTGGGGTGGAGGGGGTTGGGTGAAGAAGTGGGATGGGTTGAAGGAGCAAGGTTTGAAGGCTGAAGGAGGAGAAGGAATAGGGGTTGAGGGGTGTCAGATCAGCAAGTTGTAGTAGCAGTAGGTTTGAGGGACAGGGTTCAGATTAGCAGTTAGCAGAAGCAATTGAACGTCCAGAACATCCATTCTCACAGCCAGACTGATGCTGCTGAATTGCAGGGAGTGCATGCCTATCTTGGGTGCCTTTTAAATATGACCTCCTGCCCAACCCCACCACACGATTAGCCCAGCTCCTCAACTCTGAATATCGATTTGGCTGGCCACCAGCTGATTCTGCATGGTCAGCCCTCCCAGCCTCTGAGCGGAGGTCCCATACTCTGTTGCCGGAATACTTGACTCAGCTACAAGATTTTGCCAAGTGAATTTTGACTGTACAATTTTAACTGTGGTTCAGCTGCTGGGAATTCTGGTTGTTTCTAATTCACTTTTTAAAAAAAATTTGATTCAATACAAATAAATTAAAAACATATCAATATCCTCATTGTAAAATTAACAAATCATTTGGATTTCTATGCAATGGAGACACTCAAACAACCTAATGATTTTTAAAAAACTTTTGAATAAGGTTAGTAAGTGGACAAGCTTCAAATCTCTTCAAAGAAAAGCATTATTGTTTTGTGCGTTGAAACACATATCAGCTATGGTTAATGACCAGTTGGTGTGAGTTTCACGGTGTAGGGAAAGAATGTCTGTCGCTGATGACCTTTACAGCTAAAAGCGCTGACAATCATGCGCTAGTATGAGGAAATGCTCTCAGCAAAATCATTGGCAGAGTTCCTGCATGGTTACAATTGCTTATGGTGAGCTGAATTCCTGGAGCGATGCCAATAGGAAGTGTGCTAGACTTTGGCATTGTGCCTACATAGTATACTCATGTCAGCAAAGCCATCTGTGTTAAGGTAGTAAGATGTCTGCCTCAGATGAAGGGATTTCAGCTGCATGGTCACAGTGAGGTGAGATTGCTATTTCCGGATCTCTCTGTATGTACAACTGTTACAACATTCAGAGGCATTTCTCCCTGTCCCCCCTCCAAAAGCACACATTTTTTCATGGCTCTTCCTGTAATCAATAAAGCCAATAATTCTTATTTCTGTATTCATATTTCTCATAGTGTAAGTAGGCTGGGGGTGGGAACTGTGTTATAGTTGGGCGGTAAGTAACAAAACCCCAGGAAATAAATAAAATAATCTATATAATTAGTGATGACCACATAATTAAACTGGAACAAGAGGCCTGTACGGACTTGTGCAATGTTATCCTGGGTTATTGTAACAGTTACCTGCTTTCTTCAGTGGAAAACAAGGTTGGGTGGGATGTAAAATAGGTTGCTGATCCATTATCACTCATTCCACGCTGTCACGTAAGATTAATTTCACCCCAAATGAATCAAATAATGATTTAACCAGGGCTTTTTCAATAAATGCAGATGAATAGCAATACTTCTACAAAAGTCCATAAATTTGTAGAAACTGGAGTTGCACAATAATTCAAAGAGATATATAAACCCTAAACATCATTGCAAGACAAAATAGCCATGCTGGTACTATCTTTAATCATATCCTTGTGGAACTTAATCTTGAAATGTGTAGCCTATATTCTTTTGTGCAATTATTTATAAAATGGATTTTTTGACAAGCTGCAATCAGTAAATCAAGTTCCTTTTCCCCCTTGAAGTTGATGCTTCTGTCAACAGTGCATTCATTACAGCAAAGTATTCTCTAAGGATCATCTTGATTCATTGTCATGGTGCCTTTTAATCAAGCTTGAACTGAAAATCATACACTAGATGTGAATTCTTTAATCTCTGCTGTTAGGTTTAAATGGGACAAAGCTGTTCAGCATCTTGAACTGGATATTGCTGTGTATAAATTGAGTTGTAAACCTGGCTACACTAAATTACTCCGTCATGTATGCCTTATTTTTGATGTTCCAACTTCAAAAACCTTTGAGTTGGAGGGAACTTTATCTAATATTGGAGTTTCTTTTAACAATAATTAAGATTTATTCCTCATGAAAAGAGTATTTAGAATCACAGAGAGTTCAAATACTGTCAGTATTTTCATGCCATTTGCCTTGTATACATTGATGTCACTCATTGCTAAGGAGTTATTTGGCTATATGCCCACAAACTAACCATAGTTTGAGTTGAATGGACAGCCCAACATTTGTATTTGGAGACTATTGTCAAGATTGCAATTTTCAAGACCCTCAAATCAGCTTTGGGGTTGGGGATCTGGAAAATTCCAATCCTTAAATTGGAGTTTTGATTTCTTAATGATTCAGTGTAAGGAATGACTGGCCATATATCTGAGGCATTGTCCAGCATCTCTGACTTTGTCTATATAAATGTTTCTGGAACATACCTCGCCATTCACCTGAGGAAGGAGCTGCGCTCCGAAAGCTTGTGTTTGAATCAAACCTGTTGGACTTTAACCTGGTGTTGTAAGACTTCTTACTGTGCTCACCGCAGTCCAACGCCGGCATCTCCACATCATATATCTGTTGATACACATAGTGTTCCTGGGTGGGACAGAATTGAGTACATTGATCTGTATTAAGCATGCCATATGGTGGAAAGTGGGAGTGACAGTGAAAGCTAATCTAATCCAAAACCAACCCAGTGCATATAATGTACTCCCAATCCCTGCTCACCCAACTGTGCAACACAAGAGCACATCTTGTGGGATTGTTTGAGGTCAAAATAAAGATTTAAAACTTAAAAATAATAAATATATAATTTTTAGCAATGTATTTGATTCCATGAGGAGCAAGCCACTCTATTTTTTTGGAAACTAGTGAATTTTTGGTGAATCATTGCTATTATATTCTGTCTCGAGCAATATCTTTTTCACTGGTGTAAGAATCAATAATTTAGTCGGAATGGTCAGTTATCTGTTGATTAGTATGTAGTGTCATGGGAATGCCCCTTTAAGAACTGTTTGTCTTCTCAAATGGCTGCAATGATGTCATTGTGTGGGTGGAGCTGGGCAGTGGCTTTGGTTTTTACTTTTGATTTGAGCTGGACGCTGTTTGTGGCTCTGAGTTTTACTTTTGGTTTAGACAGTTGGAAACTGGTTGCAGACAAAAGAAGGCTTCTCTGGTCTCTCTGCATGTTAAAGCGTGTCTCCAGGTCACTTGATAACTTCAAAGTAATACCTATTTTCTGTAAGGAATTCAAGCCTACAGTTTTATGAAAAAAATGTGTTTTGATTTATGGATGTTGTCACTTGAGTGAAACAGTAAAGGGAAGTTATTAAGGGTTATATATAGAGTACTGTACCTGTCGGGGGGGGGGGGTATTTATGCTTGTAGTTGATAAGGATGTTTACTGTGTGTTTATAAAATGTTAACTGAATTCATAGAATAAACTTTGTTTTTGATTACAAGTACTTAAGGCCTCTGTTGCATAGCACCTGAAAGGCAGGCCCTTGTGCTCCTCATAACCAAAATCTATAAACAGTTGTAGGTCAGGTGAACTCCATGATATACTTTGGTGTTCTCTAAACCCTGGCCCATCACAAATTGGGGGCTCGTGGGATAAAAGTCTATCTTCGTGATTGGGTTGGCTTAGTGAACTTAAAGACAGTGAGGGGTGAGCATATCTGTGTTTGTTTTTCAGGTGTGGTATTCCAGTTTAAGTAGTGAGTGTGTTGTTGACAATGGCTCTTTCAGAGGCTCAGAAGTTTTTGGGGGTGGAGAAGGTCACACGCAGCACCTTACAAACAGAGACTACAAAAAGGCTTTTAGATTTGGCAAAAACATTGCAGTTAACATTACCTGAAACCTACGAAAAGAAGAGGTAATTGTGGCGGTAGCTGAGCATTGCTTGAAACACAGTCCGACTCATTGGAAATGGCAAAAATTCAGTTACAGATCAAGCAACCCGAACATGTAAAGGAATTAAAGCAGCTTGAATACGAAATGAGAGAAAAATAAATAATTACCCTAGCAGAACAAAAAGAGTGAGAGAGGGAGATACAGATCAGGGAACAATAAAATGAGAGAGAAAGAGATAGAGAGGAAAAGGAAAAAGAGAAAGAGATGGAGAGGAAAAAGAAAAGGAGAGAGAAGAAAGGGAAAAAGAGAGAGATTTTGAACTTCAGAAAATGGCCATGAAACATGACAGTCAGTTAAAATTGGCGGATGTAAAGAGAAACGTACAGTTTGAGGAGAGTGATGAGGATAGTGAGATAGAGTGGCATAGTTGAAGGCTTGGTGGGGATCTATTTAAATATGTACATGCATTGCCAAGGTTTGATGAGAAGGATGTAGAAGCCAATTTCATTTCATTTGAGAAGGTAGCTAAACAAATTAAATCCACTTAGCCTGCACTCTTTTTGAAGAAGCCAGAGCACCTGGAGGAAACCCATGCAGACAGAGAAAGTGCAAATTCCACACAGTCACCTGAGGCCAGAATTGAACCCGAGTCCTGGTGCTGCGAAGCAGCAGTGCTAACCACTGTGCCACCGTGCTGCCCATATTATTTTTTATTTTTTATTTTTATTTTTTTTAATTTAGAGTACCCAATTATTTTTTCCAATTAAGGGGTAATTTAGCATGTCCAATCCACCTATCCTGCACATCTTTTGGGTTGTGGGGGCAAAACCCATGCAGACATGGGGAGAATGTGCAAACTCCACACGGACAGTGACCCAAGGCCGGGATTCGAACCCGGGTCCTCAGCACCGTAGGCAGCAATGCTAACCACTGTGCCACCGTGCTGCCCATAATTAAGGTTGGAACTAAAATATAGATAAGAATTATTATTTTTAAATGAGAATTGCATTATCATAATGGAGAAACTAGATATTGCATTAATATCATTATTATTATATAAAATTAGCTTTTCAAGACCAGTGAGTGTGCTTAGCAGTAATTATGAAGTTAGAATATCATTGAAAAATCCAGTTTCACCTCATCCAATAATGTGTAACTTATTAAAGGGTTTTTCCAGTGAGACTATTAGCAGGAAAAGAGGGCGTGATTCTCCGCTCCCCACGCCGGGTGGGAGAATCGTGGGAGGGTCCCCCGACTAATTTCACGACCCCCTAGCGCCCCCCGCGATTCTCCCACCCCCCTCTTGGAAGAATCACCGGTCGTCGTTTTTCATGGCGACCGGCGATTCTCCGACCCGGATGGGCCGAGCGGCCTGCCGTTTGCGACCGTTTCACGATGGCAGCAACCACACCTGGTCGCTGCCGTCGTGAAATCGCCGTGAGATGCCCGTTTTGGGGCTTGTAGGGGGCCTGGTGGGGAATGAGCACCACGACTGTGCTCGGGAGGGGACAGGCCTGCGATTGGTGCCCACCGATCGTCGGGCTGGCGTCTCAATTGGACACACTATTTCCCCTCCGCCGCCCCGCAAGATCAAGCCACCACTTCTTGCGGGGCGGCTGAGGGGAAAGACGGCCACCGCGCATGTGCGGGTTCGAGCTGTCAGCCATCATGACGTCAGCTGCGCATGAGCGGGTTGGAGCCGGCCAACCTGCGCATGTGCGGCTGATGTCACATAGGCGCTGCCATCGCGTCACTCTCGGCGCGCCGCCCGGCGGCCGAGAGTTACGGAGCGTCGCTCCTCGGCCCGCCGGGAGGGGAGAATAGGGGGCGAGGAGCGGCCTCTGAGGCCGTCGTGAAACTCGGCCGAGTTCACGACGGCACTCCCGATTTTTCCTGGGAGCGGAGAATTCCGCCCAGAAGCTTTCATCAATGCAATTGATTTCCTAAAGAGAGAGCAAGATCGTGAGACATTGCATCATTTCCTGTGATGATGTACATTTTGTGAGGGCGGTGAAGAATCCTGCATGAGTTTGTAGAGTCAAACAGAAAGTAACTTTATTTACAACATATGTACACAGGGCTATTAGTTTACTACTGGTTCCCTCCCTAGCTGGTAACACAGACCAGCTCTATTTATATAGCTGCACTGCTAATGATTGCCCCCCCCACCCCTCATCGGGGGAGCTCATATTCCCCAAGGAACATGGGGTGACCAATCACTTATCACAGTTAGAATTAACTCCTTATACTACATCTCCCCCTCCAAGTATTTAATTCTCCCCATTGCACTACATCTCGTCCCTAAGTTTCTGCCTTTAATTTTTTTTATAGGGACAATCACTATGGCAATTTCACTAGTCTACCTGGATGGGTCCTCAGCTCCTTCAGAGGAGTTTGAGATTTGGGTCCTGTGGGTGATTTCTCAGACTCACTGAGCACAAGGAGAATTTGCAGATGAACCTGGTTCACCAATATTGTTGTCATCCCGTTAAGATTTCACATGGAGTCGGGTTGAACAATAATTCAGAAGTGCAAGTTAGATGTCATCATTCTTCTTCAGCAATGCCTTCTCTTTATGTGTTCCTCTTTGCACTTCATGGGTGGAATCTTTCAGCCCTCCCACGGCATGTTTTACAGCAGCGGAAATTCCGGTCCCGGTCGATGTCTACAGCACTTTGCATGACTCACCCATCTGTGGGGAATCCACTGCGGGGGGGGGGGGGGGGGGGGGGGGGGGTCGCCTTCAGTGGGTAAGAAGATCTCACTGGGAAGATGGGCTGGAAAATACCGCCCCACTTGGCTTGAGGGTACCCTCATGAGCTGGTAATATTTACAAGTTCATAGGATGCAGTGAACTCTTCAAAGTATTCATTGGCAAACTACATTTCACGTCTGAGATTAAATATTGGTTGTGCATATCAGGCGATATCAGCACCTCTTTGATTTTCGCAAAAGATCTCTGTTGTGCTTCCGCCCAGCACCATGTATTGTCTTGTTGTAACAACTGATGTAGTGATGACACCGAGATTGTGCAAGAAATTTCCAGCTTGGCGTACCATACCCATGTCTCTGTGAGGAACTGGAAGTTACTTGATTGCTCCTGCTGTGGCTCAACTTTGATACCAGAAGTATCCAAAATATGCTCAAGGAACTTGACAGTCAGCTGTGAGAATATGCATTTGTTGTTGAGTATTAGTCCTGGTTCCTGTAGGTTGCTGTGGCACAGCTCAATCTCTAATGTCATGTTCTATCTGAGTGGATCCATGGATCAGGACATCATTCACTTAAAATATCATTGAATCCAGTTCTTCTAGGCATTGTCATTCTTGATACTGTCCTCTGGAATATTTCAGGGGCTGATGCATGAAGAAGTGTAATCTGTGGAAAAAGAACTTCCCAAACAGTGTAAAGAAGGTTGAGAGCATCATAGAAACTTCCCCTAGTGTGTGTGTGGGGGGGGGGGGGGGGGGGGGGGGGGGGCGGTTTCATGAAGACTGACCTCTTTCCAATTTTGCTGAGCTCTCATTCACAGATGACGTAGGATGCACTTCACGTTGAACTGTTTTGTTCAGCTGTATAAGATCTACCCAAATATAATAATAATCTTTATTGTCACGAGTAGGCTTACATGAACACTGCAAAGAAGTTACTGTGAAAAGCCCCGGGTCGCCACATTCCGGCACCTGTTCAGGTACATGAAGAATTCAGAATGTCCAAATTACCTAACAGCATGTCTTTCGGGAGGAAACCGAAGCACCCAGAGGAAACCCTCACAGACATGGGGAGAACGTGCAGACTCTGCACAGACAGTGATCCAAACCAGGAATTTAACCTGGGACCCTGGCTCTGTGAAGCAACAGTGCCAACCACTGTGCTACCATGCCACCCAATGATAGGTCTGTTGGAGTTTGGCACTGGTACCATCCCCAAGCACCAGCTTGTTGGTTCTGCAACAGGGAAAATATCTCCTTGCTTCAACAGAGTCAATTTCACTCTTTACCGTTAGCAAGAGAGGATGAGGAACTTTCCTGGATGTAAATAGACACGCTGCCTTCGTATTAGATCATGGAGTGATGTGGTATGCTGTATTCAGCTTTCCTAGTCCTGCGAACAGCTGTAGAAATCCAGCTCTGAAGTTTTTAGCTTGATGTTCTTAGCCTTCCATTTCCTCTACTTTGCAAATCATATGTAAGGCAGTGCAGGTTTTCCTGCTTAAGAGTGAACCACTCTGGGTCAGGATCACATATAAGATTTCAGTGATTTTCTCTCTCTATATTGAAAGGTTGCATTCCTTTGACCTTCAGTTCTCTACCTTCTGGCCCATGTAGATTTTGCATGATGGCTGAAGGGAACTTTCTCCAGCACAGGAACTGAAACTGCTAAACCTGTGCCTAACTTAAAGCATGATGTGGTGATGCCGGCGCTGGACTGGGGTGAGCACAGTAAGAAGTCTTACAACACCAAGTTAAAGTCCAACAGGTATGTTTTGAATCACTAGCTTTCGGAGCATAGCTCCTTCTTCAGGTGAATGAATAGATGGTTAATTAAGTCTTTACAGGTCCAGATGGAGCAACTGTTCCGCACACATGTGTACGGCCTCAACTGGGACCTTCGATTCATGTTGCATTACATTCACCCCCCATCATCTGTCCTGGGCTTGCGAAATCTTACCAACTGTCCTGGCTTGAGTCAATTCACACCTCTTTAACCTGTGATTATCCCTCTCTCCAGTTGCTCCATCTGGATCTGTAAAGACTTAATTACCTGTAAAGACTCGCATTCAAAGTATCATCTTACATCATTGACTTTGTCTATATATATGTTTCTGGAACCCACCTTTTCATTCACCTGAGGAAGGAGTTGTGCTCCGATAGCTAATGATTCGAAGCAAACCTGTTGGACTTTAACCTGGTGTTGTAAGACTTCCTACCTAACTTATTTAAGCATGTTTATTTGCCTCTACTAGGATATCTACCAGGATATTCCAGGAGCTTCCTCTTGGTTCCTGAATCTCTCCAAGGAAAGGCATCTCAGTATCATTGATATCTTCTATTTCATGGATCTTTCCACCTTTACAAGCTTTCCATTTTTACTTTTTCTATAAATGTGTCTTGCTGCATTACACAACCCAGAAGTAACACTTCTGCAAAAATTGCATTTTGCCTCTTTGGTGGGACAATTTTCATGCCTGCACGATTTCCCATCAGATCGATTATGGTTAACTGGGGTAATTAAAAAGCACCCTTCCTGCCTCCCGTTTTTGTATAGCTACCTGTTTTCTTTCAACTATAGCCCACTGAATCAGTCAATTTTGGGCTATGGCTCTCTCTGTCACTTTGGATCACCAATTGACTTTGCTTCTTCGCCTCGGGTGTCTGTCAGTTGAATGGCTTTTGTTAAGGTTGACTGCAAGTAGTCAGACAATGCTTCATCCAAGTCTCCATTAGCAATTCTGCCCTTGATTAATTCATTTTTTAAGCTGTCATATTCACAGTTGTCTGCAAGTCTTTACAAATCATAGGGGAGGTGGTGGCATAGTAGTATTGTCACTGTACGAGTAATACAGAGATCCAGGGAAATTCTCTGGGGACCCGGGTTCAAATCCCACCATGGCAGATGGTGGAATTTGAATTCAATAAGAAATTGGAATCAAAAGTCTAATGATGACCATGGAACCATTATCGAGTGTCGTAAAAACAGATCTGGCTCATTAATGACCTATAGGGAAGGAAATCTGCTATCCTAACCAGGTCTGGCCTATATATGACTCTGGACTCATGCTTAAATGCCCTCTGAAATGGCCTAGCAAGACTCAGCCAATGGGCAATTAGGGATGGACAAATGCCGGCCCAGCCAGCGATGCACACATCACAAAGAATTTTTTTTTAAATTAGAAATTTATCAATAGTTTCTCCTTGTCATTGCGTACACATGTTAAATTTAACCCGCTCACAATGGCATTCATTCACAGGTTGAAGTAAGTATCAAATGCTTTCATTATTTCATCTTATGTAGCTTTTTCTTCTTCAATCACTTGCCTGACTAGGTTTCATCTGCACAGGCACCCATTGTGTATAATAGCGTACTGACTCACTCTATGCTCTCCTTAGCAGCGAGGCCCATTGTGGTGAGATACCTGCAAATCTTTGGTGCCAATTTAGCCAAGCTTTGGCTTGGTTGAGACCGGCAACCTGCTCAAAGCTTTCTGGTAATGGCAGAGACTTTTCCATGTTTTTTCTTTCACCGGCTGCCATCATATAATATTCTTATTCTCATTGTTTGAAAACAGAATATTTAGAATCTGTGAGATAAGAAAAATATTAACTTTATTGGAACATATGTTTGGATCTGTGGCTTCCTTGCCATGAGGTCGACAAGAGAGAGCAAAATTGTGAGCTATTGCATCACTTTCTGTGGTGGTCTATACTGTGTATACTGGTCTATGCATGTCATAGTTAGAATTAACATTTTTGCTGCATTTACCTGTCAATGGTTTAGATGGATGTTAAAGATCTTGTGAGGATTCTTTTCTAGTGTTCTGACTGACATTCCATCCATCCTCAATCCACATCATTCTTATTATGTTGCTGTTTGATGGATGTGTGCATAATGACATCCACATTTGACGACATAATGACAGTCATTTCATTTTATATTAATTGTAGCTAAAATGTTTGAAGACATTCTGCGATGTAACAAAGTATTATAGAAAGAAGAATTATAAAAATGTAAATCCCTCATCTTCAATACGAGATAATTTATTTTTAATTCTAAGTATGTATTAAAGTTAACGAACCATAAGGAAGCAGAGGTTGCTTGAAACAATGGGTGAACCTTCACTCAAAATTGCAGAGATGGATTTTGTTTTATTACATTTTCCACTGTAAAGGACATTATTTGAATTAAATAATCTTGCTTTTAGTAGTAGTACAGTGCACAAGATGAACTGGTTATTTATATAACAATAATAAGTGAGTCGGAATCTCTGATTTCTGATGGAATTGGAGTGTTTCTTTTCAGTGTAGTGTTTATAGCCTCACCTGAGGTTGCAGTGGAGTTGACTTGCCATCTTGAACAATAGGTTAACCTGTGGGGTTTGGTGGCCGTCTCTAAGTGCAGTACTATGGTTGCTTATAGCTTAAAATAGACATCTCAAAGATAACTTATTTTAAGATTCAAGGGCTACACGCCCAACTATCTATTCATTTACTGTACTTTAAGGTTGCCATAAATACCAACTTCAGTTTAGACATTGTTCCTGGCAACCACGTCAAAAAGAGTCAGACATGCTCTTATCTTTTTCATCTCTCCTCAGTGACAGCAAATTCTCACTGCATATTAAACGTGTACTCTGTAAGATAACGTGTCCAAACACTAAACAGTTCTCTATGGTTCGCAGCTCCTAAGCATGTAATTGAAAGGTCATGTTTGAGAAGAAGCATTAAGCTGGAAGTGGAATCTGTGGCAAGACAGGGAAATGGTTTGTGAAGGAGGCTCCAGCCTACATTGGTTGATTGCCTCCCAATCCTTGAGGAGGAACATCGAGTCTAATTCCATACACTTGGATCAACCTCTCCAGCTGTTTTATCTCAGATCTTGACAGTTGCAACTTTCTTGCAATAAGGCCTCATGGATGGTGGAGCACACACTTTTTAGATGACTGAAACATCAAGATGCTGCCATCTCATAAGATGTTTTGTATAGGTCCTTGTACAATGTTCAAAGCAGATCTCCATCATCTAGCTCCTGAAGAAGTGCCAAGGTTTGGGATAACCGCCAATGGAATGTGTTATCTAGAGGTTGAATGTAAGCAGGTATTCATGTATCGAGGATGCAGAACTTTTTCTTGACTCAGTCATAGTGAGGCACATTTTATGAAAAGCCGAGGTGCCCATCGTACCACTTTGTCTCTGCCATCTGTTTAGTGAGCTCCCAAATCAACACTGATGACCAATAACGAGTGGCAAGAGAGCTGGGGAAATGGGTAAGCAGGATCTCTTTCAGAATTAAGTTAGTTCCATGGCGACATTTGAGGCAATGAGAAATTGGGAACTGAGTTATTTCTCTGTTTGAAAATACAACTGCGGAGTGGAACTGGCTCACAATATGCCAGGCATAGCCAGGCTTCCTGTAGGATGTGGAATGGTGGATCTGCTTCAGGGAGCTGGATGTCTTCCCAGTCAAGTCTAATCAACTCTGCAACCAAACATGCTAACGCGTACTGTGGTCGTAATTGCACCAGTATCAATGTTTAGCAGCACCATGTGCTGGTACGCTGTGCAGTTTTTAAGGTGATTGCATCCCTGTAGGTCCATATAGTTGATCCCTAGGTCTTGGCTCTTGCTAACCTGTGCTTAAATTCTCAGGGCTTAGGTGAGTGGAGTGCATCTTAGTGTAAATGCAAACTCTATATAGAACAAAGAGAAACTGCAAATTTGTATTTCTCAGTTGTATGGTTCGATAACTCAAGTATGATGTTGGGTTTCTGTACACATCGGACACCTGGATGATCAAAGACAAAAAGAAGTGGGAAAAAAACCATACTTTTGTTTTCATGTTTCTTTCTTTACAGAATGCGTTACCAAAAGAAACAAAAGTTGCAGTTTGATACCAAACTTGGAATGAATTCACCCTTCTGAGAGAAACTGCTAATGAACTAACTTTTTGATTAAAAATGAAGTCATCCTTCTGTTTATAACTGAGAATGAACTCATGCTTCAAATATAAACTGAGAAAATTAGTCTGATTGTGCATTTAAACAAATGTTGTTGAAAAGGAAACTTATTCAAATAATAGCTCATGACTTAATAAAATGGATATAAGCAATAGCATTTAATGTGTTTTTTTAATGAGAGTGCATGATTTTTGTATTTCCATATTAAAATGTACTCATGGCTTCACATTGGTTACAAATTTAAACATTATTTGTGCACCTCCCAGCTGTACTTGTATCTATTAATAGAACAAATATATTCAATAGATCTTACTAATACTGATCAAAAAAATCTAGAATTGTTTCAATAGCTGTCAAAAAAGACAGTTCAATATTTCCAATAAGTTGTTTCTCTGCCATAGAGTGCAGTACAAGAGAGGAAACAGATGGTTATAAGATGTTGGGGGAGATCTGAATCTGTTAAACAATTGAATCTAACAGAATAAGAAAGGTGCATGAAATTTAACAACTTAAGTATTTTGCTCTGCATTTTCTCATGATGAATTTGATTCATCATTTAGAAAAAAAAGAATTCAATTAGTTTTGAATTAGAATTCGCTGTCATCGAATTTCTTATTAATTTGTAGTTACCATTCATAACCTGTATTGTTGAGAGGGTTTTTATTTGCTTAATCTAAATGCTAGAAAAGCACCGGATGGTTCGAAACATATGACCATGCGTAACATTTGGAAATACAGTTAGCTAATGGATTAGTTATAGAAACTATCCTTAATTGGTGAAAACAATGTCACAATGATACAAGTGCAACAGAAATCCAGCTTCTCAGCAGAAAACCACAAGTAATTTGAATTGTTTTTGGTGGTGCAAGACCCAGCTAAGTGAGTTGCACAACTTCAACTTTCCGCTTGTAAATGCAGCTGGTGCAAAGCTAAATTTTCTAAGTCTACAAGCAGTCCACTGAGCCACCTTTTAATAAAGGTTATGTTTTCAATATTGGAGGAGATGACAAGTTCATAAGCCCCTTCGTAGCTTTAAAGTTTGCACCAATAGTTTCAGGTTTATACCTAAGGATGCATTCACAGAACACCATTTTGCCTGTTCAGACAGCATAAAACTACATGTCCACTGACAGCACGCTAAAACCAGCACAAATATCAATGTGGTAGATGCAGATTTGTTAACATGAAAACTGAGAGTTCTACATACAAAAACAATGAAAACTGTCAATATAAATAGTAAATTCTTATTGGTGTGGTACTTTTTACATCTGAATCCTCATAAATAAAAAAAAATAGAAAACAAAATCTGGCGCTCGTATTACAAATGTATTTTGACCAGGATGTCTGAACTGCAGTCTAAAATTGCCAAATTATAATCAATTTCACAATTCAATTTAAAATGAAAACACTGCAAATAAGTTATTTTTAATAATAATATTATTATTAATAATATTACCGAAAAATATCTTTATTTGTGCCACAAGTAGGCTTATATTAACACTGCAATGAAGTTACTGTGAAAAGCCTCTAGTCGCCACACTCGGGTGCCTGTTCGGGTACACGGAAGGAGAATTCAGAACATCCAATTCACCTAACAAGCACATCTTTCGGAACTTATGGGAGGAAACCGGAGCACCCGGAGGAAACCCACGCAGACATGGGGTGAACATGCAGACTCCACACAGACAGTGACCCAAGCCGTGAATCAGACCCGGGTCCCTGGTGCTGTGAAGCAATAGTGTTAAACCAGTGGAGAATACAGTCTCTGAGCAAGAAACGCATTTCACGAATATCAAAATATCTGCAATTTATATTAAGATTAAAGAAGTAACGATTGAAGGGAATCACTAATGCATATGGAAATGACTTACAACCACAAGGCACCATACTACCAAGTGATCTGAAAGGAAACAAAATAAAATTTTCAAGAGAATGCTTTTCACATTTGAAAAAAAACTGTGTACCTTTTCCGGACAGATTATGTAATGTTCGAGGTTATGGCATTTTATGTGTGTTCAGCTACTGGACAGATTACGCAATGCTTGAGATTGTGGCATTTATATATGTGCTCAGCTAAGAACTTTATTTGAAGCATATTCATAATAGCATACCTTTCAGAGACCTTTAAGTTGAAAGTCTGGCCTCAGAGGTGTCACAACGGAAAGTGTCATCTTTCAAAATTGTGATTCTTGCCTTCAAATCCATCCCAATATATAACCTCCTCATTTGTAATCTCAGCCGTACAGTTGTCTGTGAATTCCGTGCTCCTCCAATTGTAGGTTTGTGTGCACCCCTGATTTTAATCACGTCAGCATTGGGAATGTGCCTACTCCCCAGTGCTGTCTATAATTTCTTCCCCAAGTGTCTCTGCCTCTTCATCGTTCTCTACAGAATACTGATCTCTCCAGAAAACCTCTATGAGCAAACGTTTGGCTACCTGTCCTAATATATGTAGCTCGGTGTCAGATTTTTTTCGCTTAGCTCTTGTGAAGGGTTTTTACTATGTTAAGATGGTGTAGAAGGGCAGGTTATTGTTGTCCATAGGCAAAAGTTATATACAACTCAATTGCTGTGATAATAAATATCTAATAAGCCAAAACGTAAACCAATGACTCGGGTAATTATCACAACCACTAACACTCATAACTTCTACAAGAAGTACTGATGAAGAATAATTAGTAGAAACATGAGCAATCAATTATTGTTTCAAAACTCTTATTCATGAATCAGGAAATATCACTGATCCAGGTAATTAAATCACTCAAATAATTTTTCTCATTACTTTCAGCTGCCAATTTTCTTCTTTCACCAAGTCAACGCGTCCATTTCAAATAGTACAAAGAAAATCACAAACTAAACTCTGAGAATCAGTTTTAAAATTAAAAATGTCTGTCAGAAGTTATCCTTAATAATAACAATAAAAATAATCTTTATTGTCACAATAGGCTTACATTAACACTGCAATGAAGTTACTGTGAAAGGCCCCTAGTCACCACATTCCGGCACCTGTTCGGGTACACAGGGAGAATTCAGAATGTCCAATTTACCTAACAGCATGTCTTTCGGGCCTTGTGGGAGGAAACCGGAGCACCCGGAGGAAACCCACGCAGGCACGGGGAGAACATGCAGGCTCCGCACAGACAGTGATCCAAGCCGGGAATCGAACCCAGGACTCCGGCACTGTGAAGCAACAGTGCTAACCACTATGCTATCGTGCCACCCATAATAAACCTATGATTGGTTCCCTCTGCAGGTTGAGGCTTGAGTTAAAACATTTAGTCTGCCTTTGTGTATTGGGGATTTCCAGCTGTTGGGAACACATTGCATGCGTAGCTGTGTGACGTGATTGATGGAATTTCGAGTTTCATTCTTACCTCTGTGAAACATCAACCAAAGACATTCGGGCATGAATTTTCCAAATACATTATGAGGTACAAGTCTTGGAGAGAAAACTCAAAACAAAAAAAAAGGTTTAGTTTTATACCTTTTAAACAATTAAATACAAATTCAGAGTCAATGATATTGCCCGGAGCCAGCATTTTATTGTTTTGCTGAGTGTTTGTCCCAGGGTTAGGGTGTTTTTGAGTCTCTTTGATACTGACGTCAGAGGTTGAAGTTCGAACATTCTTCATCTAGTTATTAACCGTGAAAAATGGAGGAAGCTTTAGGAAGGCATGAAGAATCAATAAATAAATAAAATGGCACTTTAATGAAAAATTGCAATCTCTTGTTGAAAGAAGAAAAAATTATGATGTAAACAATTGAAAGTAATGTTGTGGGGAGGGAAGTACAAACAAAGCTAATTTCATCTTAAGTATTCTTTCTAAGTATATAGTACCCAGATTTTCTATGGTCAATCTGGAGGCAACAAGCCATTAGACTAGTGAAGTGTGCCAACAATTTCAGGAGGGTTTCTCTATCTCGCATTGGGACTTTGATGGAATACTGGCAGAAAGCCCAAGATACATTGCAAATGACAGAAATTTTACTCCAGAGTAGGTGATTTCTGTGCCAATAGAACCTTGGCTGGATTTTCATTGTGGGTTTGGGAAACGCAAGTCCAGACTGTTTCCAGGTCCTGAACCCATCTCCTGGGGACACCTTAATTGATGTTCTAGATGTAGGTTGGGGTTCGAGGATTCAAGGGCCGGGATTCTCCCCTACCCAGCGGGACGGGGGTCCCGGCGTAGAGGAGTGGTGCAGAATACAGAATTCTCCGCACCTTTAGGGGCTAGGCCCGCGCTGGAGTGGTTGGCGCCACGCCGACTGCCGCCAAAACCAGCGCCAACCGGGGGGGTCGGAGAATTCTGCCCAAGGGGTCACATTCTCAGGATATGGGGCAGATCATTTCGGACTGAGATGAGAAGAAATGTCTTTACTCAGAGAGTGGTGAGCCTGTGGAATTTTCTACAACATAAAGCTGTGGAGGCCAAGTCACTGAACATATTTAAGAAGGAAATAGATTTCTAAACACCAAAGTATGGGGAGAGGCCGGCTTATGGCATTGAGATACAGGATCAGCCATTATCATATTGGTTAGCACTGTTGCTTCACAGCAACCGGCTTGGGTGGTCTGTGTGGAGTCTGCACGTTCTCCCTGTATCTGTGTGGGTTTCCTTCAGGTGCTCTGCTTTTCTCCCACAAGTCCCGAAATACATGCTGTTAGGTGTATTTGACATTTTGAATTCTCCCCCAATGAACCCGAACTGGCGCTGCAGTGTGGCGAATAGGGGATTTTCACAGTAACTTCATTGCAGTGTTAATATAAGCCTACTTGTGACAATAATAAAGATTATTATTATATTGAATGGTGGAGCAGGCTCAAGATGCTGAATGGCCTGCACGATGATGCAACAAGGCCATTAAATCTTGCGAGATGTAACGTGATTTTGCGAGACGTCGCGATCTGCAACTCGTCCTCACGATCTGCAACTCGTCCTCACTGGCGAGATCCATATATATATTTAAATAAGCCATTAGGCTCATTTAAATATGTCAGCACCTGATTCTCCCAAGGCGCGGGAACGAATGCCCATGCCAGGGAAGCCTCACCAATGTGCCATTTAGCACTGGTCCACACAAACATGGGGGATCTCCTAGGCCATTGGCGACCACTGGGTGTTCAGGGACAGGGTAGTGTGGCACTCTGGCTCTCCTGCCACCCGGGCAGTTTGGCAGTGCCAAGCTGGCACCTTGGCACTACCATACTGGTGCTGCAAAGGTACCCGGTGGCACTGCCAGGCTGGCCCGGGCACTGCTAGGGTGCCTGGGTGACAGTGCCAGAGGACCCAGGTGAAAGGGTGGCACTGCCAAGGGCCATGGCCTGAGAGGGACCATGCCCATGAAAGGAGGATGAAGTCTGAAGGTGGGGGGGGGGGTGAAGTGCGGGCATGAAAGGGCCTCAAAAGGTTGGTGGGTGAAGGGTGGGGAGGCCTGAAAAGAGGGTTGGCCCTCAGCGACCTAGAGCTGGTGAACAGAGTGATTGCTTGTGGATGGAATGCCAACAAATTGGGTTGCTTTGTCCTGGGTGGTGTCAGTCTTCTTGAGTGTTGTTGGAGCTGCACTCATGCAGTCAAGTGGAGAGTCTTCCATCATACACCTGACTTGTGCCTTGTAGACAGGCTTTGGGAAGTCAGGAGGTGAGTTACTCTACACAGGACTCCCAGCCTCTGACTTGCTTTTGTAGCCACAGTATTTATATGGCTAGTCTAGTTCAGGTTCTGGTCAATGTTAACTTCCCAGAATGTTGATCGTGTGATTTTCAGCAATGGTAACCCCATTGAATTAGTCTTTCTTATTGGAAATGATAATTGCCTAGAATTTGTGTGGCACAATTGTTACTTGCCATTTGTCAGCCCAAGTCTGGATATTGTCCAGGTGATGCTGCATTTGCACAGGGACTACTTCAGTGTCTAAGGAGTTGTGAATGGTGGTGAACATGGTGAAACCATCAATGAACATCCCCACTTCTGACCTTATGATGGAAGGAAGACCACTGATGAAACAGCTGAAGATGGTTGGGCCCAGGACACTCCCCTGAGGAACTTTGCAGTGATGTCTTGGACCTTAGATGATTGGCCTCCAACAACCACAACCATCTTACCTTCTGCTCGGTATGACTCCAGCCAGCAGAGAGTTTCCACCCTGACTCCAATTCTGCTCAGGATCCTTGTTGCCAAATTCGGTCAAATTCTACCTTGACGTCAGGGGGCACTTACTCTCACCTCACCTCAGGAGTTCAGCTCTTTCGTCCCTGTTTGAACCAAGGCTGTAATAAGCTCTGGAAGTCAGTTGCCCTGGCAGAATACAAACTGAGCATCAGTGAACAGGTAATGGCTGAGTAAGTGCCAGGAGATGCATTGCATTCCACCCAACGGCATAAAACACTTGAGTTGCAATAGAAGCCTCTGGTCTCCAAGGCTAGGTCTCATGCTCTATTTTTGTGTCTTTGAACGAGTACACAATGGGCCAAGGAGACCTTCTCTTACACTATTACTAGGCCAAGAGGAGTAACACAGTTTGAATCATGTTCACACCTTACAAGCGCACCATCCACAGCAGACATATACTTACCTTGATGGGTTCTCTTATGCATATAAGATTTCTGCGTGATGAACATGGTATGAGTGTGCACAAAGAGGTGCCAAAGGCAGAGACACTTGTTGGTAGTTCCCTTTGGGGGAGGAAGATCAGACACAGCCCTGGTCTGATGAGCAAAGATACAGGGCCTCATGAGTCACTTGAAAGGGGGCTTGGAGGGCCGAAGGGCCTGTTCCTGTGCTGTATTGTTCTTTGTTCTTCCTAAGCCAGCAGCAGGAGAGGTTCTCCCACATGTCAGAGTTCCTTGGGGCAGCATGGTTCTTAGACAAAGAATAGAGGAGGCCATTTAATTCATGTGCACCGCAGCTTAAGGCTTTGAGTGCATGAGCTTCTCCATTGTACGAATCATCAATCATGGGGAGGGTTATATGCGTCAGCACTTAAGACTGTTTACAGAATACATGCCACATTATGTAGCCAAGACCTGTTAGTTGCACAGATGTTTGGATGAGATGCTCATTCTGCCCCAGTTGATTCTCCACTCCAATCAGGGGATAAGGATGTCACCAAGGAGGATGATGGTACCGTCCCTCACAGGGCATCAGTATCATATTCAGCCCTATTGGCTCCTCTGACAGAGGGAACATCTGTGCAGCAAGGTTCAGGCTTCCCCTGCAATAATTCAGCCTCTGGAGATTTTCCTACTGGCACCTCCATGTTGAGGACAACCGCCATGTGCACCTCAGCTGCAAGTGAACAGGTTGCCTCCATCTCCTTCGAGGCCACAAAGGGAATAACCACATAGAACTGACTGATTGTGGTGGCCACCTACGACACAGTACACTGAGTGGGTCTCTGTAACAGTGCACTGTTTTCCTTTAAAAGTATCAGCTAAATAATGGCTCTTGAAGCCACACTTGTGAGACTTTTTTTATTGACAGCAGGACAAAACAGGCATGAAGTGGTGAAGGAGGTCACAGGTTCCTTAACATTGACAGCTTCCTTCATTGGCGGTAAGAGTTTACATGTTCCAGGCCGCATCCTCAATGGAAGAAATAGCACAAGAACCTCAGAATGAATCCCATTCCATGCTATTCATCCTGGGCTGAAGATGTTCAGTTGAAATGTTCCTGAATTGGAAGGTAGCCGCCATTCGTGGCTTCCTGAGATATTTGAGCCCGATACAGTGCCTAGCCACTTCGTTGTCTGGTTGGAGCATCTTGGGTGTTCTGCATCCTTTGCAATCACTTCCTCTTCTTCCTTCTCGCCAACAATTTCCTTCTCCTCCTCCTCTGATAAGATGTGTCCTTCAAGGCACTCAATGTCCTCAATTTCCACACCTCTCTGGAGGGCTATGTTCTGCTGCATACCACCACAATGAGCCAGGTACTTGCAGGAGGATATTGTATGGCACCACTTGACCAGTCCAGGCATCAGAATCGCATTTTCAGATGCTTAATGTTGGTCCTGGTTAGCAGGTAGCATTGGTTGTATCACGTCTTACCTATCTGGGTCTCACATAGAGCGGTGAGTAACCATCCCTTCAAGGATATCTCTTCCCCCTTAGAATTCAGCTCTAGATTTTGGGTGTTGGAGTAATGAGGGGCAGCAGCCTGGACTGGTGGAGGATGAAGGAGTCAAGGCAGCTGCCAGGAAAGCAAAGTACAAATAGAGGGAGCTCCTGTTTGTGGTTGCAGACTAATTGAATGCTGAGGGAGAGAAAGCTGTGGCTATCGGTGAAACTCATTTGTTGGTCTTGAAGGCCATCAGGGTGCAATTAATATACTGCACCTTGAGAAATGAAACAATGACAGAGAACCCTGCTGTGCTCTGCCTGTAATGTCCCATCTTCTGTGAACTGAGTGTACTGTCCAGCTCTGGCAAATAGTGACCTGTGAGATGCAGTGGTGTGCAGTCATTTACAAGATGCCAAAGCTGATTTTTTGAAGGAGTCGGTAACAAAGACATTCAAGGCCATGGTGACTTTGATGGCTACTGGCAGAGCATGGCTACCAATGCTGAGAGGTATAAGGTTTTCATCAACGAGGGCACAGATGTTTGTGACCATCTGCCTGGTGAGTCAGTTTCTTGTAGCACTGTTTCTCAGTTGGCTCCAGGTAGCTACGTCTTTGGTAGCCGATTCTTTGCAGAAGGTATGGCCTCTGTAACTTCCTGCCCCTCTTCTTGATGCTCATCAGTCTGCTCTACCTGTGTAGAGTGTTGCTCCTCTTCGCCACTGGACCCCAGGTCTGAGAATTGTATCCCTCCACGGCCAGCTATATGCAGGTGCCACCCCCCATTTGTGCTTGGCCATCTTTTTCCCACTACTTATGTCCTCCCAATGCCAGGAGAGTGATGACCTCTGCACTGCCAAGTACTTGCTGTACACTGTCACTATTACCTGTGACAATTGCACCTGTTTTCCAATGGCTGAGGCCTTCTCCGTGTGGCCCAATGAATTCCACAAGGCAGCTATTATTGGCTGACTACTACGTACCCTGATCTTCTCCAGAAGGTACGTACAGCCAATGTGCCACCGGAAAAATCACAACCCTCCCTATGGACGAGCTATTAATGAGTTCTTTAATCATCTTAATTTGCCTTCATCCTAGATCAGGCGGAATTACAAGTCCTCCCTCCCCCACCGTGGTGAACATGGCAGTGTAAGGAATTCAACATGCCAGTTGACATGGAAATTGGATCCCCGCTTGCCTCAATTCTTGCCCCCTGTCTAGCCCTTCATTTGTACTTAATAACAGGAAAAACAGAACTGACACTGAGCTACTGGTCGAAGAACAGACATACAGGGCGAAATTCTCCGCACCCGCGGAAAGTCGCAAAACCGTCGTAAAAATCGGGACCGTTTTACGACGGTCGCGAAGGCTTCATTTCCCGACGGATTCACTTCCTGGAAATGGGCTAGTAGCGCGGCCGCGTCAATTACGTGCGTGATGACGACGGAACGCGACGACGACACGAACCCGCCCATGTGACGCCGCCCGACGTCGTAAAAAGGCGCGGGCGACCACAGAATCTGTCGGGCAGGATGTCGGAGCCGAGGAGAGCTGCTCCTCGCTTTGTAGATGCTGACGTCGAGGCACTGCTCGATGCCGTGGAGCAGAAGAGGGGCATCATCCGCCCGCGGAGAGGGCATCGCCAACCTGCCAGCACGGTACGCCAGGCCTGGCGTGACGTGGCTGCTGCCGTCAGTGCTGTGGGGCAGACCCCTCGCTCAGCAGAGCAATGTAGGAAGAAGCTACACGACCTCACCAGGTCTGCCAGGGTAAGTGCCATGAGGGTGCCCCCTAGTCACAACCATCCCTCCCCCTTAACTGCCCGGGGGGGGGGGGGGGGGGGGGGGGGGGAGAGGGATTGGGGCAGAGTTATTTGAGGGTGGTTCACAAAGTTGTCACAGACCCAGCGCTCTGGCCCCGAGGAGAGATGCAATCGTCTGATGACAACTGGCCCCCCCCAAACTGTGCCAGTATCTGAACGGACTGCTGATACCTACCGTTTTGTAATGATCTACCTATGTTCCCTCCCCCAACAGGCCAAGGCCGCTCATAACCACCGTGAGCGGCACAAGACTGGAGGGGGTTCGCCCAACATGCACCCCCTCAGCACCTTTGAACAGAGGGCACTGGACCTTGTTGGGGGGTCTGCCACCCGCGATATCGCGCAATGCGAGGTTGGCGGAACTGCAGCAAGTGAGACAACCCTCCCTGACAAACACTCACCCCTCCCCCATCCTCTGTCCCTTCACAAACCCTGCCCACTGGGACACCTCCCCCATCCTCTGTCCCTTCACAAACCCTGCCCACTGGGACACCTCCCCCATCCTCTGTCCCTTCACAAACCCTGCCCACTGGGACACCTCCCCCATCCTCTGTCCCTTCACAAACCCTGCCCACTGGGACACCTCCCCCATCCTCTGTCCCTTCACAAACCCTGCCCACTGGGACACCTCCCCATCCTCTGTCCCTTCACACACCCTGCCCACTGGGACCGTCCAGCGGCCTGCCGAGCAAATCGAAATAACCCGTCTCATTCTCTTCCCTAGGACGTGATGCCGAACGACCAGGGCCGTCTGCCTCCAGACGGAGACAGGAATCTGCCGCCACCTCACCCGGGGCCTCACAACAGAGGGTGCCCGATCAGCGGGCAGCCCTATCCGCCCCAACCCAATCTGCGGACCAGGACGCACAGAGGGTTCGAAGTCCACCACCACCACCAGAAATGGCCAGGGACAACCCTCCTGTCGCTGAGCAGCCCCACACCATGGACGAGGCCCTAAACATTGAGAGCGTCGGGCTTGCGGCACTGCTTTCTCCCACCACATCCATCATCCCAGAGACACACACCCCGGCGGGCCTATTTAGTGATGAGTCTCCTGGGGCACAGTCTGGTTGGCACATCACAGCTGAGCAGGTACAGCAGGTGGAGGTCGGAGCAACAGAGGGCCCGGACTCGGGGAGGCCAGACCAGGCCCAGGATGCAGCTGGCTCCCAGACGTTTTCAGAGTTCCTGGAGTTTCTCAACCCACCCGCACAGCCGATGCCTCAGGAAACCCAGGGAAACAATGGCGGGAGGAGGACAGCCTTCCTGGCTCTGCAGACGCTGTTAGAGGAGTCGAACCGCGTCCAAGAGCAGGGAGTGGTGCCGCTCATGGCAGAGACCCAGTCCGACACCGCACGGGTGGCATCCGCGGTGGAGGCAATGGGTCAGGTTATGCAAGACGTTGGGGTTAATGTGCACGCGTCATCCTCGGCCCTGGACAGGGTTGCCCTCTCACAGGCAGCAATGTGCCAGAGCCAAACCGACATTGCCGGCGCCCTGCGGGCCATGGCACAGTCCCAGCAGTCGATAGCACAGTCGCAGCAGTCGGTCGCGGAGACCATCAACCGCCTGACACATGTGCTGGATGGCGTCGTGCACACACAGGTTGAGATCGCACAGTCCCTGGCGGGAATGTCTAACTCCCTGGACTCCGTCTCTGCAAACCTTCGGATCCTGGTGGATACCGTTGCAGGCCTCCAGGACTGGCAGCGCCAGGTGTCAGTGGTGCGACGGGGAACCTCCCCGCTCGCACCTCTGTCCCAAAGTGAGGCCCGGGGGCCACCGGGCTCCCCGAGGGAGGAGGAGGTTTCGGGGCCCGTCCCATTAAGTCCATCACGGGACGTCCCGGAATTTTCGGCCTCCCCCCGTCCCATCCCTGGTGCATCGGGTGGGCAGCAGGCAGAGCAGGGTGGCACAATGCCACCCGAGACGCCCGCAGAGCAGCCTGGCCCATCAAGGCCGGGTCGCCCCAGGAAACGCATAGCCAAGGAGAAACGAGTCGAGGGGGGCGATTCGCAGCAATCCTCCTCCACTCCTGCTGTATCATCTGGGGATTCACTTAGACGTAGTGGTAGGGCCCGTAAGGCAACTAAGATAGACACTGAGTAAGTTGGCACGGGTGAAGGGCACAGTTTAGTTGTAGGGGCTAGGGCACCTGTAAATAATTGTTAATATTAAACGCACTGTTCCACCTTACTTGTAATACCGTGTGATTGTTCCACAGCCACAGGAATCGTGATGGTGACCGAGTGTCGCTGGGGGTGACGGGTGGTGAAACCTCGGTGCCGGATGTGCAGTCCCTGCCCCTACCCCCCTCCCACAGCTAGCCCACGCGGGCACGTGATGGAGTGTCAGTGACGAACTCAGCGGCCACCAAGGTGGATGGTTCAGCTATTGCCATGGGTCAGACTCTCTCTAACGATTCTGAGCTCACAGCTCTTCGCAGAGCGGGCTGTCATCATTCCACATGGCACTGATCACACCCGCTGACACAGCCATCAATGTTGTGCCATTCGGTCTGTACCCAGTGATAAGCGTCATGTCGAAGTGGAGCAGTGTACACTGAGGGGGGGGGGGGGGGGGGGGGGGGGCTTGTGGTGGTGGCAGTTGTGTGGTGACCCTCTGCATGACTAGCGATGCAGGTGGTGGTTTGGTGTTCATCGGGGACGTCACATGCGATGCGTGAACCGTGCTGCCACCAGGGCGTCGCGTGCCCGCCGTCCTTGCCGGGTCCGTCGTGCCGCCTCCTGGACATCACCAGCACCTGGGTCGTGTCTGCGTTCTGCGCCCGCCACTCCGCCAGCGTCCTCCTCCTCCTCCTCCTCCTCCTCCTCCTCTGTGCTGGCACCACTGCCACTAGCTTCTCCCTCCGCCTCCTGCAACAGGTCATCTCCCCTCTGCATCGCCATGTTGTGCAGCGCACAGCAGACCACTACAATGCGAGCGACCCTGTCGGCCTGGTACTGCAGGGCCCCTCCGGAGCGGTCCAGGCACCTGAATCTCATCTTCAGGAGGCCAAGGCAGCGCTCCACCACACCCCTGGTTGCTGCATGGGCCTCGTTGTATCGTGTTTCCGCATTGGTCTGAGGCCTCCGTATAGGCGTCATCAGCCAAGACCTCAGCGGATAACCCCTGTCACCTAGCAACCAGCCCCTCAGCCGGGGGGGGACGTCCCTCAAACATCGCAGGGATGAACGACTGCGCTAGTATGTAGGAGTCATGCACACTCCCTGGGAACCTTGCACAGACGTTCATGAACCTCATGTGGGGGTCGCATACCACCTGGACATTAATGGAGTATGTCCCCCTCTTGTTTGTGAACACTTCCTTGTCCACAGCAGGCGGGCGCATGGGGACGTGAACACAGTCGATTGACCCCTGAACCCTCGGTATCCCGGCCACACTGGCAAATCCACGGGCTCGTGAGTCTTGACTTGCTTGGTCCTCGGGAAAGGTGATGTAGCGATCGGCGATGGCATAGAGGGCGTCGGTCACATCCCGGATGCACCTGTGCACCGATGACTGGGAGATCCCGGAGACGTCCCCGCTCGGAGACTGGAAGGAGCCGGTAGCATAGAAGTTCAGAGCGACCGTCACCTTGATGGCTACCGGGATCGCGTGTCCTCCCCCTGTTCCACGTGGGGCGAGGTGCGACAGGAGTTCGCAGATATGTATCACCGTCTGCCTACTCAGCCGGAGTCTTCTCCTGCAGGTGATGTCCGGCATTGTTAGGAAAGAGACCCGGACACGGTACACCCTCGGCTTTGGTCGTCGCCTCTGACGCCGTGGCTGCACCCTCACTCTCTCCTCTTCCTCTTCCTCTTCCTCCTCCTCCTCCTCCTCCTCCTCCCCCCCCCCCCCCCATGCTGCTCGACGACTGGCAACTCCTCGGCCCTTCCCTCTGCTGCTGCAGCTGGCCCTGCAGCCACTGCGGGTTGTGGGTGTGGATGCTGCTGCATCTCCAAATCCAGTAGAGCGGCCCCAACCACTGCGCAGAACATAGCCGTTCTGTTCCCATACATCGTGCTAACCTACAGAAGGGTGGTGGGGGGCAGAGAAACGGGACATGTTAGACGGAGGTTAGTCGACACCTCGGCAGCCGCCAGCCATGGGATACCAGTGTGTCCCGGTGGCCTGGTAGCGCTGCTGACACGCGGTCAGCCTAACCCCAGGTCACTTTCTGCATCCAACGGCCAGTAAACTATGGCCTCCTCACGGGTGCGTCAGTGGCCTGTGGCCGGAAGCCACAGGGGAACCAGCGGCCGTGTCCTCGTCACCGGCACACCATGGCATGCTGGCAGACATTTTGTTACGGGGTTGGACGGCTCACTCTCTACCTAACCCCCCCCCCTCCGTCGCCCCCCACTGCCTCCCCGTCTCCCCCACTGCCTTCCCCGTCTCCCCCACTGCCCCCTCCGTCGCCCCCACTGCCCCCTCCGTCTCCCCCACTGCCCCCTCCGTCTCCCCCACTGCCCCCTCCGTCTCCCCCACTGCCTCCCCCGTCTCCCCCACTGCCCCCTCCGTCGCCCCCACTGCCCCCTCCGTCTCCCCCACTGCCTCCTCCGTCTCCCCCACTGCCCCCTCCGTCTCCCCCACTGCCTCCCCCGTCTCCCCCACTGCCTCCCCCGTCTCCCCCACTGCCTCCCCCGTCTCCCCCACTGCCTCCCCCGTCTCCCCCACTGCCTCCCCCGTCTCCCCCCCACTGCCCCCGCTCTGGACCCCCTCCCGTCCCAGGGATGCCTTCCCCGTTGTGGCCAGACTCGAGCGGTGCGCTGAGCGGTGCGCTGAGCGGTGCGCTGAGCGGTGCGCAGAGTGGTGCCCTGACCTCCTCCAAGCAGTCGTCAGCCAGGCCGACTGGTTGACGAATTTAAAAAGCAGGTGTGTTTCACGACGTCCAAACAGGGCGCCATGATGTCGGGACTTCGGCCCATCCGGGCCGGTGAATAGCGGGGGGGGCTATCAGTGGCGATTCTGGTCGTGTCAGGGGCGGGAAGAGGCGTTTGTCGGGAATCGCGACTCCGACATTTTGCGGGGTTCGGAGAATAGCGGGAGGGCGTCGGAACAGCGTCGCCGTAAAAATTTCCGACGCCCGCTATTCTCCGAACCGTCGTGAGTCCGGAGAATCTCGCCCACAGTACTGCGTTGGTCAGGTGAACAACATGAGATATACAGTACAACATTTGACTATCTCAGCTTGTTTCACACTTGTAAATTCAGCAGCTGTAACAAAGTTCAAAAATCTAGGGTGTGGAAGAATTTCCATGTTTTCTCATTCCACAGCTTGCATTTCAGTACTGAAGATTTAATTAACTCCTAGGCAGGAGTAGTAATTTGGCTCCTGATGTCTTGCCTTTGTTACAAGGTTTGATTCATCTTTACAATTTTAATGGACTATACTCTTCTACCTGGTATTTTGAAAGGTACAAGGTACCACCCTGAAAGGGCATGACATTATTGTGTCTTAACATCATTGCAGATGGTGAAATGTTTGAAATAGTCAAGTTGTCATAGGGCAAGTACCAGGCTATTTCGGGAAGGTGGCGTTGAGGTAAAAGACCAGCCATGAGCCAGTTAAATGACACAGCAGGCTTGAGGGGCTGAATGGTCTACTTCTGTTCCTACGTTCCTATAAGTGAAGACATATTCTAGGTCCTAAACATAAATTTAGATGTTACGTCACGGGAAATTCCCTTTCAGCCATGCCTCCATAGTGTCATTGGTACAATAGTAACTGTGATGTTCTTACAAATCAGTTGCAGGTAAAGATTTTAACCGTCTCTATCGATTTTTGCTGTGTCAGAAAATAGTTGTTTTAAATGATTATGTTAAATTTGCTGATCTGAATTTTGGAGGGTAATTGTAACATTGCTAAGCTAAAAAAGGAAAGTGAAGTTTAGGATTTCTGGCAGTCATCTACTTAATCTTGCTCAAGAAAAGTGCATGTGTGGGCATAGGTTTTAAAAGGATTGAGAATAATTGTGATGATCTCACTGCTGAATATCGGAACAGAAGGTCATTCAGCCCTTGAGCCTGCCCCACCATTTAATGAGATCATGGCTGATCTGTGGCCTAACTTCATGGGCTGGATTCTCCGATTTGCAGACTAAATGCTGACGCCAGCGTGGGAACAGTGGTGTTTTACGCCAGAAAAAACAGCGCAAAAGCTGCACCAATCCTCCATCCGGTGGGGGGCTAGCAGCCGTGCAGCATAAAGTCCCCGGCTTTACCTGCGATACGGCCGGGTCCCTGTGGCCATTCATGCGCACTGCAGCAGCCGTGCCATGCAACATGGCGCCAGCCGTGCTCGAACCCGGCCTGCCAAATAATGTCCCCCTCAAGATCAGCCACTGACTTGTCCACCATCTGGGCAGTCACATTCTGCACCTCCAGCCTATACTCCACTCTCTCCAGGGCAGCACCCTAGCCAATCCTCCGAGGCCACCTTCCTCTGCTGCTGAAACTCAGCCATCAGAATGCTCCGTTGACCATTGTGCGGGCAACGCTGCCCCAGATCTCTCTCCATCATTCCCTCTGCTGCGCCACAAGAATCCTCTTGGCCTGTCTGTGGGCCTTTGCTCAGAAGGACTACACCTGAATCTAGGGAACTCTGAAATATTATAATTACGGCATCTACAATATGCTCTCCTTCCTTTATCACCCTCAGATAGAAACCGTCAGGTTCCGGGGGTTTGTCACTTTAATTTAATTAATTTCCTAGTTGCTGATGCTGTACGTACATTAATTGTATTAAGTCCTGTCCTCTGGCAATTTAATTTTTTTGGGACTTCCAGCAACTCCTTTTCAACAATAAATACCGAGGCAAAGTTAATTGTTCAACATGTCTGCCATTTCCCCATTATCAATGACAGCATCTCAATTTTCAGCTTTTAGTGGGCCTACATTGGCCTTGACCACCCACCTTCCCTTTACATAACATTTCTTCTTCTTGATTTTGACATTCCTTGCAAGTTTCCTTTCATAATCTCTTTAGTAGTTCTTATAGCTGCTTTGTGACCCTTTGCTGGTCTCTGTATTTCTCCCATTCATCCGAATCTGCTGTTTTGCATTTTTATAAGCCCTTTCTTTTAGTTTTATGTTGTCTCTAATCTCTTTAGTTGTCCATGGCTGGTTTTTTGTGGCGGAGCCTTTTCCTCTCAGGAGTATATACTCACTCTGTATCTTGTTAAATGTTTCTTTAAATATTCTCCACTGATCTTCAGTCATTTGACCCATTTACAGATCTTCCAGTTTCCCAATAGCTAGTTGACACTCAATTCCAGGTTGCACATGAAGAATGCATGCACTTGGGTGATGCACTAGAGGATAGGGCAACCCAGAAGTCAGCATGACTTTCAGTGTAGGAGGAAAGTTTGGAGGGATATTATAACTTTTAAATAGGTCAAATTCAGTCAGCTAAGAGCTTAAAATTATGATGTCATCATTCATACAGAATAAATACAACCACAAAATCCCAAAATATCTGTCCTAAGTGAAATAGATATGCATGGTGCTCAACAGAGAAACACTATTAATGTGACAGGCCGCAAAAAGATTTAAAAATATTCTTTGGTTGTGATACCGTTTTATTTTGATCAAGCGATGCCTACTTCTTATCACTGGCCAGTGACTCCAGCTGGAAATGTACAAGTGTGGTCACTGGGAAATGCGTCTTAATGGTCAAATAAGCCCGTTAATATTTAAGTACATTATTTTCCATTTTAATTGCAATTTTAACTATGTACAAATTGTTGAAATTCCACTTTTAATTTCAGAATATCAGGCTTTCTCAAGAAATATAAAATAATTTTTCATACTTGCAAAATGTTTACTGTGAGTACCTTTGCCTAAATATTTCTGGAATTTCCATTGTTATTGGAAGGAATTCCTGTTTTGGGTTGAACTGGTTAAAGCTGGGGCCAGTCGAAACACAATAAAAATACACTATGTAAATCTTGTGAATGTTTTTTGATTAGACAAAGTTTTGGGCTTCCAAAACAAAACATTTCCCAGTCTTGGTTTCCCCATCCTGATAGTTTCTACATATTTGTGACATTAGTAAATGACTTGGAAATTGCTAAACTGATATTATCAAACCCAATGTATTCATACCAATTTCCTCTCTTCACTGTTTTAATAGAGACATTATCCTATTTAAAATGTATTTGATATAACTGCGTTGAGTAAGCATTTATACAATAACATTACTCATAGTAATTTCCAGGCTGCTTATCATAGATTTTTTTTTCTAAAGAGATGATGCTGTAAGTTAAAGCGACTCATTTCTAGATAATAATAATTTAATATTCCAGTGCTTGTTGGCTGAAAGGCAATAACACACAGATCATTATAATGGCCCATTGAACATCACATTGGAAATGTTTTGTCTACTTTAGCAACATTTCCAGCTCATTCTCACAGAGTTGTACAACTGAGACTTGAAACTTTAATCTTGCTCCAGCAGGACTGAACTTCAGCTAGTTTTGAGGTTGCTTTGAGAATGTGCGTGACCCTCATTATAGTGCCAAAATATGTCTTGATTCATTTCAATGAATCCCCATGCTATATGGCTTCTGAACCTTGTGCATGCAGCTGAAATTAGGCATTCACGCTCATTTTAATACCTTCAATACATCGCAGTTAAAAGATTTTTAATCTGAAAAGAAAACAAAGATATTTGGATTTTTGGAAGATAAACTCGATCATTTCTTGCCCGAGCATAATCTCAACAGCAATGTTCCCAAATCCAAGCCCCACTTCTCTAGTTCAGAAATTAACTTTAGCCCCCTCCCTCCAGCCTTCTCCCCCCCCCCCCCCCCCCCCCCCCCCCATCGGAGAGACTTCAGAGACATTGTAAACTATTCAACTTCTTAAATCTTTCTCAGATATCTTGGGCGTGATTCTCCGGTCGCCAAAATGGTGTTCAGTGATTAGCTGGAGAATCCCCGTTTACGACCAAATCGGGGGCGGCAATGCTTTCGCGATACTCCGCCCCCTCCAAGGCGGCGGGCGTACTCTAGAAGTACACCGCGCGCCATATCGACGGCCTCAGGACGTTGCCTGAGGCCCACCCCCCGATGCTCCGCCCCCGACCAGTTAAGTTCCCGATGGCGTCATTCGCGTGTGGTCTCATCTGTCGGGAACTCGGCGTGGTGGCTGCGGACTCAGTCCTGCAGGGGTGGGGGGTGCTGATCTGCCAGCGGGGGCTCTTTGTTAGGGGCTGGAGGCACTGTTAGGGGTGGTCTGGGGATCGCCAGCCGGCCAAACCGGGGGTACTATTCTGCAGGCCGGGTCCGCAAACGACCGGCGCCATGTCACACGGCACGGCCGCTGCAGGTCGCCGCTGTGTGCATGCGGGGCCATGGACCTACCAATTCTCCGGTCCGTATCAACAGCTAGAGCCAGATGCTATTCGCTGCCTTGCAGCTAGCCCCCAGCCAAATGGAGGATTGGTGGCTGTTTTACCCCGTTTTTTCTGTCATAAAATACCAACCTTCCCATGCCGGCGTGGGGACATAACCTCAAACTTGGAGAATCCAGCCTCTTCTCCTTTAACCCTCCACATTCATCCCACCATTGTCAGTTAATTTGGTTCCTTAGCTCCGCTACTTAACCTGTGATCAGGGCGGTAATCTCCTGTGCCAGTCCTCTCAGTTGGTTCTCCTTCCGAACCAATAACACTAATCTAAGCTGCACCATCCTACTTCCTCCCTCTCCTTCACTGCAATCCATCACCAAATGTTATCACCCATTTTCCCCTTTGACATCCACTTCTTCCTTTTCCTCTGCATTCCTCTTGTCCAATTCCCTACATTTCGACCACAATTCAGTCAAGCCCTTGTGTGTGTCTAGCTGCCAACATACCAGGTGAGGTTCCTCAGTGCCACTGCTGGTTCAAAGATAAGGATTGCCACCTCTGTATATTGTCGGTGGGAACTCTGGTTGTCAGAAGTGTTCTGACTATATAGAGAGACTGCTATCTTTCTTAACTCTAGCAATGGCTGGGAAGAGACCGGTTCCAACATGACTCAGGTAAAAGTGGCACTGGAGAAGGAAGGAGCCTGAGGAAGGAGCAGTGCTCTGAAAGCTAGTGTTTGAAACAAACCTGTTGGACTTTAACCTGGTGTTGTAAGACTTCTTACTGGAGAAGAACCCAGTTTGCAATAATTTTTGTCAGTAAAAATTGACACAATGACCAGGTTCCCATATGTTGTTACCATGAAATGTTGATGCTGGCATGTATACTGCCATTCTCACTGAGCTACATCAATTTTCTGTCTACCAAAGCATTAAATTTACCTTGGGTTCAAAGCCCTTCACGATCTTCTTGAATATATTCCTGCAACCTCATGCAGTCTTCTAAAAAAACTTTTCTATCAAGCTTTCAGTCACCTCCTCTAACTTTCACATTATAGTTTGGCATCTGTTCCTTCATTCTTTGTGTCTTTCCTCCAAGGTGCAAAGGAGATTTACCAGGATGTTGCCTGGGATGGAGAGTAGGTCTTACGAGGAAAGGTTGAGGGTGCTCGGCCTTTTCTCACTAGAACGGAGAAGGATGAGGGGGTGACTTGATAGAGGTTTATAAGATGATCAAGGGAATAGATAGAGTAGACAGTCAGAGACTTTTTCCCCCGGGTGGAACAAACTATTACAAGGGGACATCAATTTAAGGTGAATGGTGGAAGATATAGGGGGGATGTCAGAGGCAGGTTCTTTACCCAGAGAGTAGTGGCGGGCATGGAATGCATTGCCTGTGGAAGTAGTTGAGTCGGAAACATTAGGGACCTTCAAGCATCTATTGGATGGGGACATGGATTGCGGTAGAATGAGGGGGTGTAGATTAATTTGTTCTTAATCTAGGAAAAAAGTTCGGCACAACATCGTGGGCCGAAGGGCCTGTTCTGTGCTGTATTTTTCTATGTTCTATCTCCCGAGCCTCCATGTGGGCATATTTTTCATATTGAAGGTGCTGTTATAAGTGAGCTGTTGTCACTTTGCTGATATGACTCTGCTGAGGGAACATTGCTGGGCACATGCGTAACTGGTATTTCCTTTCTTTCAGTAGGTGCATTGTTAGTCAACTCTACCTTGGCACCCTTTCTCAGTCTGGTGAACGACTTTCTCATTTGCTCCCACAATCTATGAACATAGGAGACTGCAATCACTCAGGCATACGTGTTCTGCCATGCTCTCTTTACAGTAGCTTGGGTGTCAGGATTCTCCTCAACTTCAAAACTCATCATTTTCTGACAGTGAATCCTCTAGCAGTACATCCAAACTCAGTTCCCACCACTTGCTCCAGGGTGTCTAAACATCGTCACCATTGTATGGTAAACAATCAACCTGAAAGAAAATCAAGCAGCAACCTTTGAAATAAGGTAGCCTTTTAAACGTATGCTGCCACACACCTGCTGACAAATGACCAACTCCACACAGAGAAAATACAGAGGCAGGATATTTAAAATGAGGTGACTTCACCAGATCTGCAGCTTACCTTTTTAGAACATCTGCAGAAAGAAGCATCAGCATTGCAGCTGCATTTTTCCCATAATTGAAGAATCAACCCTGGAACGCTGACAGGATATGGACTGTCTTAGTTTTATTTAAAGTACATTGTTCCTTGGAAGTGGCTGAGGAAAGTTCTGTTGATTTCATAAACTATCAGAAATAGTTTGTGCTATTAAACATCTAAGGTCACGCTGATTGCCAAGTTCTAGTATAGTGTTGCTCCACCTGCTTTCTTACAGTATTTTCCCAGAGATCTTGGTGTAAATAACATATTATGTTCAAAGTTCAGCCTGTTGGGAGCCTGAACAACATTGTGGTTAAAACATTGTCCTTTCACATCTGACAGTGGTTCAAATCCTGCTCAGACTGATGGAATGGAGATAAGGGTTGGAGATAAACTGGGATGAAGATAAAATCTTAACTGAAACAAGTTTGGGCAGCCTGATTCCATTCCTGGTGCTTATGAGTTCATGACACAGTAATGACTCAGACCTACTCAGTAAGGCCAAGGGGACAAGCTGGTGTGAGAAAATGAAAATGTCCTGAGGATACAGAGGAGACATACTGTTGAAGAAGATAATTTACTAATGTATAATTTACTACATAATATATAATTTACTACATAGCCAGCCAGTGCCGTATTTGATCTGGGAATGCTAGACTTTGTCATCAGGGATCATTTTAACCCCAAAAACAGGTATTATGTTAAAGTATTAAAAATCTAAAAAATGAGCCCAAACCCACGGACTTCTGGTTTAGCAACATTGCGATGGGGTGTGAGCAATTAACCTACCTTCAGAGGGTGGGCTGCGTGCCTAATATTTAAGCTATCTTCCAGGTTTAACCCTGGCTGACTGGGCATTCTAAGCTTGGGAAACCCAGCCGCTGAATGGAGGAGCGGGCTGCTTTGCGTAATGGTAAGATTCTTTAGAGGATTGGTTGAGGGTTAAGAGGAGCAAGAGTGTTTCTTCTGAGCTTACCAAGGTTACCTGCTTCCCAGACTATCAATAGATCACCCTGCCCAGGTCCAACTTTAGGGCATATCCCCCCCCACCCCCAGATTTTCACTAACCTAACCTAACTGCACCACCGTGACCAGGTTTAGGAATCAGCCTCCTCCCCAGTGATTGCTCCCCAATCCAATTGCAATCAGACAACCCTCTCCACCCAGACCAGCGACCTCCACTTCCAACTTCAGGGCATATTCCCCTACCTCCTAGATTCCCACTAACCCTACTGCAGACTCCTTTCCTCCCCCAGGCTGCAGCCTCCTCCAGAGCATTTCCTGCCAACTGAGTACCAAGCCTGTCAATCAGGTTGGCTTCTGAACAGGAAGCCTGCTTGAAAAAAGGTGAACACTATGCAAACTGCACAGCTGAGCCCATCAAACCCTCTACCAGCCGCTTCCAAGAATGGCCCCAGTAAATATCAGGGTCATAGTGTCAAAAATGGGCAAGTGTCAAATGACCACCATTTATCATCCTGATTTTTTTTTAAAGTTTATTTTTACTTTGCAATTAGTCCTCATATTAGCCAATTCATTATTGATCAAGTTAATGATACCCTGTAAAACCTATATTCCGTTTGACAATAATACCTATTTAATAAACAATTGTAGAACTAAAATATTAAAAAAAATAATTGTCACTGTGTATTAACCAACTACAGAGAACTAATGCAAAGAACCTTACCCGTACCAGCCTCCCCGAACAGGCGCCGGAATGTGGCGACTAGGGGCATTTCACAGTAACTTCATTTGAAGCCTACTTGTGACAATAAGTGATTTTCAATTTTCATTTCATTTCATTCATTAATTTCATTTCATTTTCATTACTCCAGCTGTGATGAGAAAATGCAAAAGTTCTGATACGAGGAGGGGGCTAAGTCTCAAGTATCAATTGGAAAACTTGTAGGCGTTATATATGCTTGTATTTGACATGTGTTCTGTGAAGTTATTTCCACAAATCCTACAATTAGAACATCAATCTTTGAGGCTGGAGTCGTATTGCTTAACCGGATACAAATGAAAAATTATCTGGATTGCTGAATGATCATTCAATGAGGATAAAAAAAGGTTGCTTTGTGTTCTATTAGTGGCAAAGAAGCAGAGAAAATAGTAGATGTTTGCAATTCTGGACAGCTGGAATGGAAAAGTTGAATGAACTTTTTCTCTCAGTGATGTTTGACGCAGAGTAACATATTTAGTGTAGGCGGAAGTTCAGCTCATCTATTTCTGTTCCAGGAAACAAATAAGTGATTATTTAAAGTTCTTATTTTCAGAAAAACATTTTTTTTCACTGAATTCAGTAAACCATAATGTGTTGAACAAGTATTGAAATATATTACATTGTGAAATAACACAATAAAATGGATGTATTATGCAGCAAAATTAAAACATGTACACATTCTGAAATAAATGTAAAGACTTCAAAAGCAGTAAACTACACCACATAGAAATAATGATCCACACACTAAGTGGTTGAAATGAAGTAAGTTCAGTAGAGCAAACTTAAATGGATACAATCCATACTCATTTGTGATTGGATTATGAGCAATCAAATACAACAGTATTTGGTAAAGAAATACTGTACTCATTAGACTACATTGATTACTGTGCTTTATTGGCAATGATGTATTCTGACAACACTCTTTTATTCTGCCACAGGTTAAGTAGTCACCACCATTTAAAGATCTGAAAGCTAAAGTGATTGAAAATATCAGCCTGTTTATGGTTTCTAACTAAACAAAGTTAAAGTGAAGGTTACAGAATATTGAATTTTATGTTTGAAATTATATTCGGTGCTCAAAATTCGGTGGAATGCATAATATAAATTAAAAACAAACATTTAATTAACTGAGTAGATAATATCAAGCAATTGTTCAAACTCAGCTTTGTCTCACTATAAGATAGTGACATTCAAAAGCTTAATACATATATAGCTAAAATATTTCTATTTTCTAAATAAAGCATTTTAAAATGTTGCATCAGACCTTCGTAAAACAAAAATCTAATTTATTCTTCAGTTTAAAAAATAATATGTACTATGAGTTCTAAATTAGATAGCTGCGTGATGTATATCAAGCAACAACGGATGACCAGCATGCACATCATTGGTTTTACTACACTAATGATAGATTTTTCTTGTGCTAGAGTTAACAATGAGTGTATGAATTTGGTTTTAATTCTCAAGTGAGAGTAGGCAGAGCCATAGAGCCGGGCTGTCTGGGAGTAGGACCAGGAAGGCACGGACAATTTTAATAGAATCGTATTGTAAAGAAGAGACCCTTTGGCCCATCAAATCTACACTGACAAAACTACACTAAATCTACACTAATTCCACTTTCCAGCACTTGGCCCATAGCCTGAATGTTATGACATTTCAAGTGCTCATCCAAGTACTTTTTAAAGGTTGTGAGGTTTCCCACCTCTATTACCCTCCCAGGCCATGCATTCCAGACTCCCATCACCCTCTGGTTGAAGGGATTTTTCCTCAAATCTCCCCTCAGCCTCCTGCCCCTCATCTTAAAATTATGTCCCCACGTGACGGACTCTCCAAGTAAGGGGAACAGCTGCTTCCTCGCTACCCGACCCATACCAATCTTATACACCTGGGCGGCACAGTGGTTAGCATTGTTGCCTCACAGATCCAGGGTCCTGAGTTCAATTCCAGCCTCGGATGACTGTCTGTATGAAGTTTGCACTTTCTCCCTCTGTCTGCGTGGGTTTCCTCCAGGTGCTCTGTTTTCCTCCTACAGTCCAAAGATGTACAGGTTAGGTGGATTGGCCATGCTAAATTGCACCTTAGTGTCCAAAAGGTTAGGTGGGGTTAATGGGTTACAGGGGTGGGGTGGAGGCGTGTGCTTAAATAGGGTGCTCTTTCCAAGGGCCGGTGCAGACTCGATAGGCTGAATGGCCTCCTTCTGCGCTATAAATTCTATGACTCAATCAGGTCTCCCCTCAGTGTTCTCCGTTCTAAAGAAAACAATCCAAGCCTATCCAACCTCTCTTCATTGCTCCGATACTCCTTCCCAGGCAACATCCTGGTGAATCTCCTCTGCACCTCTCCAGTGCAATCACATCCTTCCTTTAATGAGGTGACCAGAATTGCACACAACACTTCAGCTGTGTCCTAACCAACGGTTTCTACTGCTCCAACATAACCACTCTGCTCTTATAATCTGTGCCATGACTGATAAAGGCAAGTGACCATATGCCTTCCTAACTGCCCTATTGGCCTGTCCTGCCACCTTCAGGGATCTATGGACAAGCACCCAAGATCCCTCTGTTCCTCTGAGCTTCCTAATGTCTTGCCATTCGTTGAGTACTCCCTAGTCTTGGTACTCCTGCCAAAGTGTACCACCTCACACTTTCAGGGTTAAATTCCATCTGCCACTAATCTGCCCATTTGACAAACCTATTTATATCTTCCTGCAGCATAAGATCTTCTTCCTCACTATTAACCATCCTGTCAATCTCCATGTCATTCGCAAAATTACTTATCATCCCCCCAACCTTTTCATCCATTTTGTTTATATGTATCATGAACAATAAGCATCCTAGCACTGATCTCTGTGGTATGCTACTGGACACCGGCTTCCAGTCACAAAAAAGCCTTTCACCGCTGCTCTGTTTCCTACAACTAAGCCAGTTTTGGAACCAACTTGCCAAGTTACCTAGATCCCATGTATTTTTATCTTCTTTATCAGTCTCCCATGTAGGACCTTGTATGTGCTATCCATGTTGTTACAACACCCTGGGCTAGAGCGCAGTCAATTCCAGCCCCCCTTGACCTGGAGTCGCAACATAAGTGAATTAAACAATAATTCTTATTTTTCGAGATCTTTGACCCTAGACTGCTCCAATGACTTACAGGCACCAGAATTGTAAGTAAAAACAAAACAACTGTTTATTTATAATAAAAAAGTTAAAACATGCAATTATTGAACTAGAAAACGACCTATTAATCTATTACAACCCCCTTTGATCATCTTACCCTCCACCTAATCATAAACAAGACAGATGCAAAGAAAGTAAGGTAAAGAGTTAAAATCATAGGGATTAAAATATGTCTAAAAGAGAGATATATCCTTATTGCTGATGTTGGAAGTCTTTGTAGTCGGCTATCTTCTCAGGATGCAGCGTGTTGAAAACCACCAGTTGGATTGCATCTTCTAGTATGTGCATTCAGTCAAAATTCACAATTATCAGCCTCACTGAAATAAGATTACAGTTCTCCAATTATCAAATTTTAAAAGGAGGTTTTCAAATAATCCTGCTTGCCTGTAGCTGGTGGTTTAACTGGCTGTAGAGAGAGAGATAAAAAGGCCTCTTCTTCAGGACCTTAGAGAGGTCATCAGGAGAGAGACAGAAATGAGAACTGCAGCTCTTCAAGCCTCTTAATCAAAAGTGAACTTCACTCCACAAAATGAAACCTGTCCGAGTTTGGCAGAACATTCCGGAACATCAGCGCCAATCATCATGAAGAGCCAGTCAAATCTCGGGAAACCAAAGCAACCGATTGGCTGGCAGCCAAGAACATCAAAACATGTAATCACTGTGCCAGGCAAAATAGCACCTCTGCCGGGGGGGGGGGGGGGGGGGGGGGGGGATTCTGTAATCATCCAAATATAAGAGTTATAACAGCCAATAAAAGAAAATAAAGGGAATACAAAAGGGAATTCAGGTTTAAATAGGAGTATTCTTACATAGTAACTCAGCCTCGCGGATACGCCAGTGTCTCCAGCCGCCGCTCAAGCTCTGAAACCCGGAGATCAAGTTTCTGCAGTTTGGAGCACTTCCTGCGCATGTGGTCATCTGAGATGCCGGTTTTGTCCATGACTTCCCATAGGGCAGCATGGTAGCACAGTGGTTTGCACAGTTGCTTCACAGCTCCAGGGTCCCAGGTTCGATTCCAGGCTTGGTTCACTGTCTGTGCGGAGTCTGCATGTTCTTCCTGTGTCTGCGTGGGTTTCCTCCGGATGCTCTGATTTCCTCCCACAGACCAAAGATGTGTAGGTTAGTTGGATTGGCCATAGTAAATTGTCCTTAGTGTCCAAAAAGGTTACGGGGATGGGATGGGTTTAAGTGGGGTGCCCTTTCCATGGGCTGGTGCAGACTCGATGGGCCAAATGGCCTCCTTCTGCACTGTAAATTTAATGATTCTATGATTCCCATATATGATAGATCACACATTCCACTCGGCTGAGCTCGCCTGCCATGTCTTAAATTTAAACGTATTTCGTCTTGCTAAATTTTCAAATTAATTAGTGTGAAAAGATACTCCTCTTACCTTAACTTAGTCTCCTGGTCTAATACTACTTTGGCCACTTACCCTTGTATTGCTTATCATAATTATTTGTCACTTTACTTTATTATGCTGGTTCTGACTTCTTAGTTAATTCTTTCAACTAGAACTGATTGCAGGACAGCTTTCCCAGACTCCTTCACAGTGATGCTAACTCCAGGACACTGTTCCCAGACTCCAGGACTAATGTCCAGGCTTCAGTTACATCCCACCGACCAAACTCGCAACCAAAAATGTTTAGACGCTGGCAGGAAGCAGCAAGTCAGCCAATAAAATTGAGTGGCACGAGGAAACCATTTGGCATCCAGGGAAGTACAAGGCAAGTAGTCTGGGACAGAAGGCTGTGGTAGAGGATGCTCAAAGTTCAAGTGATTTTTTAATAAGTGCCCTCTGACCCAGACTGTTCTCCGTATGTTTTCTCTGGTAGTGAAGTGTCCACTACTCCCCCGCTCAGGTGCCTCAAGTTAAAATAGCCAATGAAGCCCAGATGACGTTATTTGTTGCCTGGAAGCAGGCAGGAAGAGGACCACTTCTCTCCCATAGCTTTGTTAGAACTTTTAATGTCAGTCCATGCTATTTAATTATCTATTCTCAAAATCATGAATCTCCAATTGGTGGTATAGTTATAACATATTCTCATTTAACCTTGTCTGAAAACAAGCCAGACAGATTGCATGAAGTGTCTTGTGGTCTGACAGTTGTTGGTTTCTAAAGGAATTTAATTTATGCAGTCCCAATTTAGTTTGCGGAAGATGCAACTCAACAAGTGTTATCCTCAAATTTGGCAAAATTGACCCTAATTTAGGGAAGTAATTCACGAATACCAAAAGCAGAAACATTATGGAAAATAGAAATTACAGTCATACAATTATAGCCATTGGAGTGTTTTTCTGAAGATAGTGCTGAATTACATTGTGAACACAATGTAGGCTCCCGCAAAGCATTGGTGGAGGACATAAAAAAGTTCAAAGTTGTCCTTAGGAGTATATTGATGAAAATATCCAGTTGTCAATGCTACTTGTCTATTGTAAATAGAAACAAAAAAATGCTCTGGAAATACTCAGCAGGTCTTGCAGGATCTTTGGAAAGAGAAACAGAGTTAACGTTTCACGTCTGATGAAAAGTCATTATTTCTTTTTCCACAGATGGTTCCAGGCCTACTGAGCAACATTCTCTCTAATGTTTTAGAGTAGTCCATGATTGATTTGTTTAAGTATGCAGGCTCTTTAATTTTTTTGTGCAGCAATGTAGCCACAATAACTTGAGCGGCTGACTTGTGAGCAGGGATATTTGAGTTGCTACATTGCATCTGAGTGCATCTAACATTTTCTCTTTTTATTTCAGACTTCCAGAATCCAATGTTGCACTCTCATACTAACGATTATCATCCTGATGCGTAAAAAAACCCATAAAGAGAATATAGTTGTTTTACGACTTAAATTAATGGCTGATGAAGGAACTAGAACAATCAAGATAAATGTACGGTATTTATTCTTGTTGTATGCATTAAAACTTGTGTATTGAGTAATACATTGATTATACGGAAAGGAACAAAACATTAAGGCATCTTACCTTTTTGCTTTCAGGTCCTACAATCAATTTCCTCTGCTGAAAATACTGCAAGGAGAACTTCAAACTTTCTTGATTGGATCACCATAATCAATATTTTTCAATTTCCAAATAAATCAGTGAACAGTGCTGGCAAAACATTAATAGCTGGATATTATGTCTGCGTGTCATAAACTCCAGCCTGCTTCATCCTCAATATCTCTTAATTGGTCTTTTGACATTGTTTCAAAATTATCTGCAACACGGAATTGCCCAGCATATCTTTGGAAGTCGTAACATTATTTTCACTGTGCTAAAAACTACAATTGGTTTAAATCTGGCATTATATATGCAGTAAATATTGTCTTGTTATTATTGTGCTGAGGAGATATATTTATAACTTTTTTGTGTGCAAATGTGTTTTTATATAAAAAGGAGCAAACAATTATGTTAGTTATTACACTGCTTTTACACATTGATTTCACAATTTAGGAATACATTATGGCCCAAAATGCTGTGGTAATAAAGACAGCAAAATGGTCAGCATTCATTGCCATTACTCCTCTGAAACCGACATCTTTGGGAGTCCATACATGCGTAGTTAAACATAAATACAGTAGCTGCTATTAGTGATTCTACATTTTCCATAGAGTGTGGTCATGAATTTACCCCACACCCACTCCAACCTGCAGTCTGCAATCAAATTAAAAAAACTGAACTGATGAGAGCTTCCACATTTATGCTATTAGTATCACCGTGAAAACCTTTGAAAACATTACACCTTGTTGAATGAAATATAACCAGGTTTTTAACAGCATACAAAGTTCATAATTACTACTGAACAACGTCACTGGTCTCACAAACTAATTTTATATTTGTAGAATTTCAAATATCTCCATTATGATATTCTTTTTAAGTTTATTATTTATCAGCTTCACTGGGAAGCCAGGGAAGAGATTGCTGAGCCTTTGGCTTTGATTTTTAGGTCATCATTGGCTACAGGAATAGTGCCAGAGGACTGGAGGATAGCAAATGTGGTCCCTTTGTTCAAGAAGGGGAGTAGAGATAACCCCGGTAACTATAGGCCGGTGAGCCTCACGTCTGTGGTGGGTAAAGTCTTGGAGAGGATTATAAAAGATACGATTTATAATCATCTAGATAGGAATAATATGATTAGGGATAGTCAGCATGGTTTTGTGAAGGGTAGGTCATGCCTCACAAACCTTATCGAGTTCTTTGAGAAGGTGACTGAACAGGTAGACGAGGGTAGAGCAGTTGATGTGGTGTATATGGATTTCAGTAAAGCGTTTGATAAGGTTCCCCACGGTCGGCTATTGCAGAAAATACGGAGGCTGGGGATTGAGGGTGATTTAGAGATGTGGATCAGAAATTGGCTAGTTGAAAGAAGACAGAGAGTGGTAGTTGATGGGAAATGTTCAGAATGGAGTTCAGTTACGAGTGGCGTACCACAAGGATCTGTTCTGGGGCCGTTGCTGTTTGTCATTTTTATAAATGACCTACAGGAGGGCGCAGAAGGATGGGTGAGTAAATTTGCAGACGACACTAAAGTCGGTGGAGTTGTAGACAGTGCGGAAGGATGTTGCAGGTTACAGAGGGACATAGATAAGCTGCAGAGCTGGGCTGAGAGGTGGCAAATGGAGTTTAATGTGGAGAAGTGTGAGGTGATTCACTTTGGAAAGAATAACAGGAATGCGGAATATTTGACTAATGGTAAAATTCTTGGTAGTGTGGATGAGCAGAGGGATCTCGGTGTCCATGTACATAGATCCCTGAAAGTTGCCACCCAGGTTGATAGGGTTGTGAAGAAGGCCTATGGTGTGTTGGCCTTTATTGGTAGAGGGATTGAGTTCCGGAGCCATGAGGTCATGATGCAGCTGTACCAAACTCTGGTACGGCCGCATTTGGAGTATTGCGTACAGTTCTGGTCGCCTCATTATAGGAAGGACGTGGAAGCTTTGGAACGGGTGCAGAGGAGATTTACCAGGATGTTGCCTGGTATGGAGGGAAAATCTTATGAGGAAAGGCTGATGGACTTGAGGTTGTTTTCGTTAGAGAGAAGAAGGTTAAGAGGTGACTTAATAGAGGCATACAAAATGATCAGAGGGTTAGATAGGGTGGACAGCGAGAGCCTTCTCCCGCGGATGGAGGTGGCTAGCACGAGGGGACATAGCCTTAAATTGAGGGGTAATAGATATAGGACAGAGGTCAGAGGTGGGTTTTTTACGCAAAGAGTGGTGAGGCCGTGGAATGCCCTACCTGCAACAGTAGTGAACTCGCCAACATTGAGGGCATTTAAAAATTTATTGGATAAGCATATGGATGATAAGGGCATAGTGTAGGTTAGATGGCCTTTAGTTTTTTTTTCTCCATGTCGGTGCAACATCGAGGGCCGAAGGGCCTGTACTGCGCTGTATCGTTCTATGTTCTATGTTCTATAACTTCAGTGCATGTCCCAATAATTTATTTTGCTCTTTGTAAAATATTTTGCATTTCGCTTCCTGGTTTTCAGCCTATGAGAATGATTCAATATGATTGATTGCTTAGCACACTTGGTGATATGGTTATTGTTGGATACCTTAACATCCCGTTGACTTTGTGCCGGATTCAAACTGCCCTCAAAAAATGGGAAATCTATCCGACAGAGATAGCTAGATCTTTGTGGGAAGCTTCCTTTGAGGTCAAGATTTGATTTGATTTGATTTACTGTCACATGTACCGAAGTTCAATGGCAGAGGAACAGTGGTGGGAGATAGTGATAAAGTGGTAATGTCACTAGAGTAGTAATCCAGAGGCCCAGGCTAACGCATCTGGTGGAATTGAAATTCAATGAATAAAATCTGTGGCGCGATTCTCCGACCCCCACGCCGGGTGGGAGAATCGCAGGAGTGCTGGGCGATTCCCGCCACGCTGCCCTGGCACCCCCACGCGATTCTCCCACCCCCCCCCCAAAACAGTGTGCCGCGTTTTACGACAGGCCGCTCGGAGAATCGGCGCTCGCCGTTTCTAACGGTCGAGCGGCGATTCGCCGGCCCGGATGGGCCGAGCGGCCTGCCCAATACGACCGGTTCACGTCGGCGCCAACCACACCTGGTCGCTGCCGGCGTGAACAGCGCGCGAACGCTGCGTGTGCGGCCTGTGGGGGCATGAGGGGAGGATCGAGCACCAGGGGGGTGCTCAATGGGGGTCTGGCCCACGATCAGTGTCCACCGATTGGTGGGCCGGCGTCTCTAAAAGACGCACTCTTTTCCCTCCACCGCCCCGCAAGATCACTCCTCCATGTCTTGCGGGGCGCCCGCGGGGAGGACGGCAACCGCGCATGTGCGGGTTGGCGCCGGCCAACCTGCGCATGCGCGGGTGACGTCATTTAAGCGCCGCTGGCCGCGTCATTTACGTGAAGGCCCGGCGCACAAATTTGACGCAGCGCCACTCTTAGACCCCCTGGGGGTGGGAGAATAGGGGGCAAGGAGCAGCCTCCGACGCTGGAGTGAAACACTCCGGTTTTCACTCCGGCATCGGCACTTTGTCGCCCATTGGGAGAATTGCGCCCCCTGGAATTTAAAACAGGTTTCAGTAATGGCGATTTATGAAACTAATCAAGATCAATTGTTGTAAAAACCCATCTGGTTCACTAATGTCCTTTAAGGAAGGAAATCTGCCATTCTTATCTGGTCTGGCCTTCATGTTACTCCAAATCCGCAGCAATGTGGTTGACTCTTAACAGGCCTCTAAAATGCCCCAGCAAGCTACTAAGTTCAAGTGTATTTTGCGTTGGGCAAATGCTGCCTTTGCCAGTCAAATGAACAGCTTTGTTCTGATTTGTGTCATGCATCTTGACTGTTGCGGTAGCTGTAACCTGTTCAGGTAAGTAGTGAGGACTCATTGCCTAAGAACGTGGTGCAAACAGATTCAATCAAGGTTTTCAAAAGAGAATTGAATAATTATAAAAATTTCAGGGCTATAGGGAAAATACTGTGGTGTGAGTTGTCTGTTATCATCATGGTGGGTCTTAGATGAGGTTGTCTATGGTCCCAATTTACAGATACTACTGGAGGCAAGGCTGTTGAACATTCCACTATGCACAGTATAAGGCTTTGCACGGGGGACTACATAGAATTATCACTCAGCATACTCAATTGTCATGAGATCTTACATCACTGATGATGTTGTCTGTCTGTTTACACATTTAACATTAACCCTTTATACATCTGCCCGAAAGTCTCTGAATCTATAAAATACATTATTTACATTATCCTACATTTCCCCCCCAGTCTCTGCCTTTATTCATGGTTCATAGAGATAAGCGTTGTGGTGGTTTCACCAATCTTCCTGACCTTGTTCTCAGCTCTATGAGGTTGTATAGGATTCATATTCTCCATGTTCTCTCTCGAACTCTGTACTGTAGTATGTGAATCAAACAAGGCCATTGGCTCTTTTCAGGTTACCTTTCGGATCATAGGGATAATTAGTCCATTCCATTGATGGTAGTTTTCTTGTAGCTGTAAGTCAGCTTCTGTTTCTTCTAACCTTTCCAATTCCAGTCTCTTCAAGGTATGATCGTGGATGTTGCATTTTTTTCCACAATTCGACCTTCATGACTGCAGTTCTGGTCACAGGTGAAATAGGTCCCTGATGTAATATTGACTCAATTTTTTGTTTCAATTATTATAAAAAATGCTTGCGGAAATTTCCTTGGAGTGAACAAGCACACTGGTTTTGCATCTGGTCTCAATGTCATGTAATAGTTTGTTTTCAGTTTCCCTAGACCAGTGAAGAATTTTAGATGTTCTATCCTGAATGCTGTTGTTTTTTCTTGGCTTCCAGAGTCACCTACGTTATAGATGAGCTGTAGATTTGTGCAAGACTTTTGGCTTAATGGTGAACACTTTTGGTTCTGGACAACATACAAAGTTTCTGTGATTTCTCTTCCTTTGTACTGAAGTTTGGCAGGCAACTGTCCCTTGAATGCCTCCTGGACAGTGGAGTCATATGGTCGATTGCTGAAGGAAGTCTTGCCTTGCCCACTGTTCTTTGTCTGGAAGAATTTAAACTCCTCCTCCAGGGTCTAATTTGAATTTTATGTTTTATTAAGCATAACATCTAAGCTCCAATAGTTCTCATTTGATCCTGTAATTTCTCCCAAGAATGGTGCTTTGTTATCTTTTTTATCTTCAACTTCTTGAATGTTACATGATCCAAATTATTTTTCCTTTAATTTTTGTGTTGCGAGCTTTTTGCTGTAGTATACTGATTTTAAAGGCAATCTCCTACAGGAGATTAGGTTAAAAAAAAAGATTTACAGATACTGTTGTGCGCAAGGCTGTTGATAAACTTTACCAAACATTCTACTAAGAATTACAGTCTAAGTCTTGGCATGAGACTCTGCATAGAGCTATCTCCTAGCATACTCTGTGATCTTTATTCATGATTATATAGATTGTCCATTTAAATATTTAACATTGCTCATGCAAAGGACTAGCATGGATATGATGGACCAAATGACCTCCTCTTCTGTAACCATTCTATACTTCACTGTAATACTATTTTGAGTCTTGGAGATGGTGGAGAGACATTATTGAGTATTAAGAGGTCAGCCATTTATTACAAGTACCTAGCCTTTGCCTTGCAGCCATAATGGTGATAGAATTAGTTTAGTTAAGCATTTAGTGTTCTGAAAATACTGACGTTACCTTGAGAATTTGCATTTAACAATTAATTTGCTGAGCATCTTACTTAATCTTGCATAATGATAGACTAATTAACTACCAGAAAACCACCTAGATGTGTAGCCACTTTTCATAGCGTTTTATCTCAGCCAAAAGTAGCAATATTCAATACTGGTTGCTATCTGTTGTTTAAAGGTCTTTGAAAGATATTTTATAGTGTTCATGCTGGTATTATGAAGCTTAGGTCAAATAACAAAAGGCTTCTAATGCACTGATACTACTCACTAATTTTGTGCAAATGTGTTTTTTGTGAAATTCAATTCAGTCAATCTATTGTTTTACAGAAGCACATTATACAAAATGTGGCTGAATTTGGCATCTGTAAAGTATAAATGACATAGAAATGACCAACTGGGATGTGCCAAATCATCACTTGGGCTGTAGCAGAAAAACCACTGAGATAAAGTTGAAACACAGTTGACCTGTTAGCGGCAACATTGAAATGCTGCACAGCTGAAACACTGTAACAGTACAGCACATGATTGGCTGGAAACCGGTTACTGGTATTGCTAGCCAACAGAAGTACAAGGTGGGGAATGGATTTGTTCGGTTTATAGTATTCAACCATTAAATATGACCTTCTGCAGGAACAGTTATTGTAAAGTATTTATGAGTGATGCCGTTAATTGTCGATAGGGCGGCACCGTGGCACAGTGGTTAGCACTGTTGCTTCACAGTGCCAGGGACCCGGGTTAGAATCCCGGCTTGGGTCACTGTCTATGCAGAATCTGCACGTTCTCTCCCTGTCTATGTGGGTTTCCTCCGGGTGCTCCGGTTTCCTCCCAGTCTGAAGATGAGCGGGTTAGGTCGATTGGTCGCGCTAAATTGCCCCATTGTGTCCAAAATAGGTAGGGTTGCTGGATTATGGGGATGGGGTGGAGGTGTGGGTTTGGGTAGGGTACTCTTTCAGGGGCCGGTGTAGACTCGATAGGCTGAATGGCCACCTTCTGCATTGTAATTTATATGAGAATAATAATCTTTATTATTGTCACAAATAGACTTACATTAACACTGCAATGAAGTTTCTGTGAAAATCCCCCAATCGTCACACTCTGGCGCCTGTTCGGGTACACTAAGGGAGAATTCAGAATGTCCAATTCACCTAACATCACGTCTTTCGGGACTTGTGGGAGAAAACTGGAGCACCCAGAGGAAATCCACACAAACACGGGGAGAACGTGCAGACTCTGCAAAGACAGTGACCCAATCCAGGAATCAAACCCGGGTCCCTGGCGCTGTGAAGCAACAGCGCTAACCACTGTGCTACCATGCCGCCCATCTAGTTGACTATCTATTTGCCTCTGGTGCTATGACTTTTATTGGAATTAATTCTGAGAGAAAGGATACACTGTCACTAAAGGCATTGATTGATCAGGGATAGTCAGCATGGTTTTGCTGGGGCAAGATCGTGTCTTACCAACGTAATCACATTTTTTTTAAGGAAGTAACAAGGAAGATTCTTGGGGGTAGTGTAATGGATGCTGTCAACACGGATTTTAGTAAGGCATTTGACAAGGTCCACATGGCAGACTGGTCAGAAAAGTGAAATCCCATGGATACAAGGGAAAGTGATGAGTTGGATCCAAAATTGACTCAACAACAGGAAACAAAGGGTAATAGATGTTTTTGTGAATGGAAAGCAGTTTCCAGTGACATTCCACAGGGCTCACTGTTGGGGCCCTGGATATTTGTTGTGCATATAAATGATTTAGACTTAAAGAGGGAGGCATGATTGGGAAATTTTGCAGATGATACAAAAAATGGCCATGTAATTGATAGTGATGAGGATAGATAGCTATTGTCTCCAGAATGATATTAATAATTTAGGTGAATGGGTGTAAAATAGTAAATGGAATTCAATACAAAGTGTGAAGTAATGCATTTGGGAGGGCAAACAAAACTACACAGTAAACAGGAGGATATTGAAAGGAGTAGTGGAAGTGAGAGACCTTGAAGTGCAGTTCAATAGGTCCCTGAAGGTAGCAGGACAGGTAGATAAGGAGGTAAAGAAAGCATATATAATGGTTTCCTTTATTAAAGCCAATAACAAAGAAAATTACAGCATGTAACAGGCCCTTCAGCCCTCCAAGCCTGCACCGACCATGCTGCCCGTCTGAACTAAAACCCCCTACCCTTCTGGGGACCATATCCCTCCATTCCCATCCTAGTCATGTATTTGTCAAGACGCCGCTTAAAAGTCACTATCGTATCTGCTTCCATCACCTACCCTGGTAGCGGGTTCCAGGCTCCCACCACCCTCTTTGTAAAAACATGCCTCATACATCCCCTTTAAACCATGGCCCCCGCATCTTAAACCTATGCCTCCTAGTAATTGATTCTTCCAACCTGTGAAAAAGCTTCTGACTATCCACTCCGCCCATGCCCCTCATAATCTTGTAGATTTCAATCAGGTCACCCCTCAACCTCCGTCGTTCCAGTGCGAACAAACCAAGTTTCTCCAACCTCTCCTCATAGCTAATGTCCTCCATACCAGGCAACATCCTGGTAAATCTTTTCTGTATCCTCTCCAAAGCTACCACATCCTTCTGGTAGATTGCCGACCAGAATTGAACACTGTATTCCTATAGCCGAAGTTTGAATACAAAAGCAGGATGTAATGCTGGATCTGTATAAAATGCTGGTTCGGCCACAGCTGGAAGTCTGTGTTTCGTTCCGGTCACCACATTACAGGAAGGACATAATTGATGTGGAGACAGTACAGAGCAGATGTACAAGAATCTAGCCAGGACTTAAAAATTGAAGCTATGAGGAAAGATGAGATAAGCTTGGGTGTTTTCCTTAGAACAGAGGAGGCTGAGGGGTGACCTAGGTGTACAAAATTATGAGGGGCCTAGATAGGGTAAACATGAAAGACCTGTTTCCTCCAGCTGAGGGGTCAATTACCAGGAGGCATAGACTTAATGTGATTGGTAGAAGGACTAGAGGGACACGGGGAAAAGCTTTGTCACCCAGAGGATGATGAGTGTCTGGAATTCACTGCCCAAATTGGTGGTTGAGGCACAAATACTCAACTTATTAAAAAGATACCTGGATCTGCATCTGAAGTGCTGGAATCTGGAAGGTTATGGACCAGGTGCTGGAAAGTGGGATTAAAACAAGCAATTAGTTTCTTTTTTATCCTTTTTTGGCTGGCACAAACATGATTGGCCAAACAACTTTTTCTGTGCTGTAACTTTTCTATAGTTCTATGGTTCCAACTGGTAATAATTCTGAAGCAAAGAGCCGCATTCAACAGTCTAAATTTTGAGTAGACCCAAAGGGCCGAATGGCCTTCTCCTGCTCTATAACTCCTATGTTTCTATATAAGCTGCCTTGTCAAAACTTTCCTTGATAAATCTCATCAAAGCTGAAGGAAAAAGTTTTAATTCAAAATACAATATGCAGGATAAAAGTACATAGTAAAGTGACTTGACATTAAAAAGTAAAAAGAATTGTTGGACTGTGTCTTCTCTTCTTTGGCAGTCCCTCAGGACCAAGCATGTTGTGCTTCATCGCTGGCTGAAGAGAAGACACTGCTGTTGAACCACCTTTCTTGTCAATGGATTTGGAAGATGTATCGAAGGCACCGCTAATGGTGCATCTCCTGTTCTTTGCATTGTAGGGAGATCCAAGAAAAATGCAAGGAACAGCACCAACTGTTCAACCACTGTACATGGCCTTTTTTGACCTCACAAAAGCCTTTGACTTTGTCAACTGTGAAGGCTTATGAAGTATCTTCCTCAATATTGGCTGCCTTCAGAAACTTATCGTCATCCTCTCCCTACTTCATGATGAAATGCAAGCCGTGATCCTCACCAACAGAATCACCACGGATCCGATTTCAGTGAAACTGAAGTCAAACAAGGCTCTTGTCATTGCACCAACCCTCCTCTCTATTCCTTGAAGCAAAACTGCAACTCACCTCTGGAAAGTTATCTATAGTCATGGAGATAATTTCTGAAATCAAAATACTATATTGTATATTCATAGTACACAATAGCAGCTCGTTTTTGTACACCAACCAATATTCATGAATATATGACTATGTAGATATGATTTTCCACCAACACTTGTAGGATAACACCTTATGTTTGCAACATATTCTCTTCAGCAGTCCTATTTGCTTTCCAATTCATTTTTATTTTCTATTGCTGTATTTTCAGGTTTATTTATGTTTTTCGTTTGCGACTACAAAATTCACTGTATTATTGCATTGTTAAATACAGAATGTATTAAACACCCACTTGGTAATGCAAAGCATTCTAGGCTGACAGTACATCAGTTAATGTCAAACTCATTAAATCCATTAATTAGCTTTTAATGTCAGAAAAGAGTGGCTTGGGTGAAAAAGGACAATTGAGCAAATAAATTATTGAAAACTTTAAGAAGATTACATAAGCTTCTTTATTATTTTTAAATTACATAACAACCTAATTCATTACAGGACTGACATTTCACAAGTGAAAAATTCTTGTACAACCATAGGGAATTTTTAGCCTGAATGTTGTTTAAGATATTTAATGAAAACTGGTACATTTAGAAATAGATTTGGCAAACCTTCAGCTATGCAGATTATCTCTGAAAAGGCGTCACGGTAGCACATTGGCTAGCACAGTTGCTTCACAGCACCAGGGTCCCAGGTTCGATTTCCGGCTTGGGTCACTGTCTGTGCAGAGTCTGCATGTTCTCCCTGTCTGTGTGCGATTCCTCCGGGTGCTCCGGTTTCCTCCAACAAGTCCTGAAAAACGTGCTGTTAGGTAATTTGGACATTCTGAATTCTCCCTCTGTGTACCCGAACAGGCGCCGGAATGTGGCGAATAGAGGTTTTTTACAGTAATTACCTTGCAATGTTGATGTAAGCCTACTTGTGACAATAACGATTATTATTATAGCTTACTGAAACCAGTTTTACCCATCCATACCACCAGCGGGGAACCTTGCAGTCGTATACTGGGAATTCAGCTGCATTGTCCAGAACTGTTTGCCTGTATTTCCAATTAAGCAGTGGTGGACTGCAACATTCGGCAACGGCTATGCAAATGTACAACATCGTTCCTATTGTGGTTTCTGATGTTTTTCACTTTTGCTCAATATTTGTTTGGGTGGAGAGGAAACAGAGGAGCAGTTACAAACAGTTGGAGCTATGTTTTATACAGTATTCTTCCATTGATGCCAATTATGGAGAGGATCCAGAATTACTCCATTACAGACACCAGGTGACGCGACTTCAAAATAGCTTGAGGAACTTATGTTACTGGCATGTGACGTGGTTTGCTACAGTCAGTCCACTCTGGACCAACTCTCAGACCTCCTATGGTCATATTCTCTTATGGTCTCCTGCCATGGACTTGCATCATAATCAATGTTCCCAGAGCAGCTTAACACAAAATACTTAAGAAATTCTATGGCTACAACAAAACTGAAAGGGGTATATTGTTTTCTAAACTAAAAAGGGAACTACTTTGGAAAAATGCCTCCTTTAGACCAGAAGACGTAGGAGCGGGTCTTTTGCCTCATTGAGTCTGCTCCATCTTTAAATAAGATCATGACTGATCTCCATTTTCCCACCTTATCCATTACCATGGATTCCTTTCTTGTTAAAAATCAGTTTTTCTCAGCCTTGAAAATATTTTATGGCCCAGCCTAAACAGCTCTCTGCGGTAAAGAATTCCACAAATTCAGTACCCTCTGAGAGAAGAAATTCCGCCTTATCTCTGTCTTAAATGGGTGACCCTTTACTCCGAGATTATGCCCTCTGGTCCTAGACTCTCCCAAAAGGGCAAACAACCTCACAGCATCTTAATTTCATAGACATTTGCTCCTATTCAATGTTTATGAAGGCACGTGCATGCCACCAATCTAACAATTTTAATAGCTTAATTTTTCAATAGCGATTGGAACGAAAATTTGACTCATTTTTCAAATTTTCTTTCATCACTTCTTCTTTAAAAGCTTTTCAAAGAGATCAAAATTGGTTTAGGTGACTCTGGCTTCAAGCTAAAGATTTTTAGGGTCAAACTAATCTCTGACAGAGGCACAATATGGGCACTATTTGTGATCAATAGAAAGAAAAGTTGAGCGGTGCATATAACGTCAGCTAAAGTTGTACTTGATGAGACCATCAATTCACGCGACACGTGGTTAGAAGTGAACAGTGGTTTTAATTGTCTTACAACAGAGCCTGCCTGTGACACTTGAACTCCAGATGAACTGGCAGGCAGGCTCTCAGCATCAACCTTTATACATCCGGTTAAGGGGAGGAGCCATGGGTGGAGCCAAGGGTGGAGCCCAGTACAAGCTCCTCATCTCCCCTTATGGGTAGAGCTGCGCAACTACACGTGTTCCAATACAATATACAGGCTCAACACATGTTGTACAATAGTGTGGATTATTAAGGGTTTATAATTCACCACAGAACTTCACCACTACTTGACTTTAAGGGTCTGAATTTTGTCTCTATGTTTGTAGATCTGCTATATTATGTTGTCCATCTCTGCACAATACTATCACAATACTGCAAAACCAATATTTTACCTAATGCAGAATTTCCTGAACTGTACCAAAACCGACATTAAAAAGCCTATTGAAGCTGATTGTATGCAAATTGGCTGCTGAGTTTCCTCTATTGTGATAGGGATTGAACCTGAAAAATTAATTAGTTGTAATATAACTTTGCGAGGGTGAGGTGGGGAATCCAGATGTCATGAAAGGTGATATAAAAATGCAAGTTCTTTCATGCTCTACTTTGTCTTGGTCACAATCTTTCCGACATATCAAGATATTAGAAGCGGAAGCCTCTTCCTCTTTATCCATAAAACTTTAAAGCATGAAGAATGTGAACAACCGTAAACATGTTCAACAAAGAAAATGTTATTTTGTATTGTGTCCAATTTTGCACACCACACTTAGGAACAATGTCAAGGTCTTGTGGACAGTGCAGAGGGGACCAGCAATGAGAGCACCAGTCGCCGATTCATGGATCAAGCTGCACCACGTTGCAAGTCTCAACACTTTAATGATGAGTCAGAGCACAAGCAGAGAAAGAAAGGAATCAAATCCCGTTTTCCGAAACACATTACTTTGTGGGATTCCTTCCCCAGTGTCCAAACATCGGCCTGCTCAGTCACATGGAAGACCCAGGGCAGGAACTCACGACTCTAAGTAAACCTCATCCTTGCATCGGGTGCTGCCGACAACACCAGATCTCTAGTTTCTGAATCCAGAAGGTTGCAGTTTCAAACCCTACCACAGGTACTTCAACGTATGTTGGCTGACAACAGCAACTTGTATTTTTATAAGGCCTTTAATATAATGGGGACTGGTTTAGTTCAGTTGACTGGACAGCTGGTTCATGATGCAGAACAAGGCCGACAACATGGGTACAATTCCTGTACCGGCTGAGGTTATTCATGAAGGTCTGCCTTCTCAACCTTGTCCCCTTGCCTGAGGTGTGGTGATCCTCAGGTTAAAATCACCACCAGTCAGCTCTCCCCCTCAAAGGGGAAAGCAGCCTATGGTCATCTGGGACTATGGCGGCTTTACTAATGAGACTTCCAGAAGCGCTTCAGCAGCATTATAAAACAAAGTATAACACTTAACCACATAAGATCAAATGACCAAAAACACTTTATCAAAAAGGAAGGTTTCAAGGAGTATCTTTAGTAGGAAGGTGCAGTAGGGAGAGAATTTGAGGCCCAGGTAAATGAAGGCAGAGCCACCAATTGTGGAGTAATAAAAAGTGACATACAAGAGGCCAGGTAATAAAAAGTGACATACAAGAGGAGTGCATACTGTATAAGGTATGTGACTGGAGGATATTACAGAGATGGGGTGGGAGGGGAGGTGAGGTGAGGGCATGGAGGAATTTGAAAACAAGCATGAGCATTTTTAAGTCAGCACGTTGCTTGACCGTGAGACAATGCAAGTCAGTGAGATAAGGGGAATGGGAGTTGGTATCAGTTGAGACATGGGGGCAGCAATATTTTGGATGACCTCGAGCTTATGGGGGTGCCCAGTAAGAAGTCTTACAACACCAGTTGATGAAAGAGCTGGTTGGGAACACTAGTGATTCCAAATAAACCTGTTGGGCTTTAACCTGGTGTTGTAAGACTTCTTACTGTGCCCACCCCAGTCCAACGCTGGCATCTCCACATGATGGAGGTGCGGAATGGGAGGCCAGGCAGGAGTGCGTTGGGAAAACCAGGAACAGATAAGGCCAGAGGTTACAAAGACGTGAATAAGAGTGGCGGGCGAGCTGGGCAGGCAGCTGCTGGACTCGTGACCTCGTGTGGCTGTGTTTTGTTTTGTGTGGGAACTTGGTGCGTGCAAAATAACCATGCGGCGCTTTGGACAGCGGCTCAACTTTTTAAAAAAAAACCACTTCACCGAGATTGTCAATGTGCACTGTGGTGTGGGGATGCTTGGGTGGGCGCTACATCAATGCGGGTCTTCTGCTGCGTGCAAGACGTGAAGAGGGATTATTGACCCCGAGGTGGCTACTCTTTTTTTTTACCCTACCGTCTCTCTCTCTGTCCGTCTATGTTGAGGGGCTGAGGCCACACCTCTTGCCTATGTGTGCACAGTGCCGCTACCGCCATGTTGTGGAGGGGCGGACTGCAGCAGCTCGAGCGACAGAACGCTCGGCCGTTAGCGGGGGAAACGCCCAGAAGCTTCTGGGCGCCGGCGCGCGGGTGCGGCTGCGGAGCTGCCATGAAGGTAAGAGCGACGAAACCAGAGAGAGAGAGAGGAAAGAAGGCAAAAGGAATAGAGCGTTTGAGGAGAAAGAGGGCGACAAGTGGATCTCTCTCTTGCCCCCCCCCCCAATCACATTTTGGTTAACCAAAAACCTTCTGCATCCACGAAGCCGACCGAGGCCGGGAGGGGCGGGCGCAGGCTTCGACCAGCAGTCAGGCCCGCCCGGGCTTTAAACTTGTTGTCGTCGCCCCTTCCCAAGAAGGGATGAAATACAATTTAGCACCGGTTGCAGGCTGGCCGAGGGTGCTTAAAGATCTGGGAGATAGGTGTTGCTCCCCGCTTTCTGTTGCCCACTAACTGTGCGGCGCATACCTTGCCTCTTCTCCGCCCCAAATCAGTGTCTGTCAGTGAAACTGAGGAGCGTTTTAAAAGGATTTCAGCAACAGTCGTGCAGACTCATTCCTCTTCTCTCTCCCCCCCCCCCCCCCCCCCCCCAAGTTTTACTATAACTGTTAAAGCCATCATCCTGTTATATATGTCTTCATAAATTGTTTCATTTTGTGGTGGTGGTGGTGGTGGGGGGGATGGATAAGCCCATATGTTTAAAAAACCTTATCGAACTATTCATCAATTCTTGTTAATAGGTTTCATTTTTTTACAATCTAGTCATGTACCCAGTGATGCAATTTTTAAAAACAAAATCAGGGTGTTGATTAACTTTCAGCAGTGTCTGTAAACCATGTAAAATCCTGGACCGTCTTCCTCTCCCCTTTGTTTTTTTTTTCTCCAGCTCACTTTTCGGTGATCACCAAGGCATTCATTGATTTATGGTTTTCACCCTAAAATGGATGGAAATGGGGAATTTGACCCCCCCCCCCCCCCCCCCCCCCGAATCACTAGTAATCCTGGAATCATCTATAATTACAAGAAATGACTTATTTACCCACTGTAAACCAGTGATCCTGATATTGGTTGCATTTTGGGCAAAGGAAAAGCAATTTGCAGAATTTGAACCGAGGCAAAATGTTTTTCGGGAAAGTTAAGATAAGGATACAACGATGAAGGGTTTAACTGTAAGTTGTGATTACAGTGCTTAATTTCAACCACATTCATTTGTTCGGCATCTTTCACTATTTGAGGGCATCCTATTACGTTTTCATAGTCAAGTACTTTCAAAATCTTGTGATTGCTGTAAACTAGGAAAATAAGTTAAAATTGTATAATGGGAATATATTTTGATGTCACTTGCTCATACAGTTCTATTGTATACAAGTTACTCAAGAATGATGATTCATATTTTAAATTGAGCAGTGACTTGTAGGGCTGTGGTGAGTTAGGAAATTTGTGACGTACACTAACTCAGATTCTGAGATATTGTAAATAGGTAGGGACAGAAATATTTGCATCTTTCTATTGAGTTAATTCTTGTCTGTTCAGTCACGTTCTCATTCTGATGCACCTTATGCAATAACTAAGGTGTGTATTTCTACATTCATAAATAGAATCGGTGCAGCCACACGATAGCATAGAATATTGCATTTAATTGCTTTGTGCGTTTTGCTTACACTAGTTTTTGCTAAGACTAATTTTATTTGTGTAAAGTGGAATGCTGCTACCACTTGCAGATAAGGATACAAAAGCTTTCAACTTTGTTACAATTGCCTATTAATATAGGTTATTTTCTTATAGTTTTGTTTCTAAGTAGCTTTTTTATGTCTGATGGTTTTTATTTGAAACATTTGATTTTACTGGATGTAATACATTTTCGAAGTTGGTGAATGTCAAAGACTCCTATATAGTAAGGAGGTAAGATCTATGTCTAAGCAAAATCTACTACTTTGGAACTCAATATCAGTAATGCAACATTTTGTTTGATGTTTTAAATGCTCTCACATGAACTTTATAGTGCACAGCATTTGGCTGGTGGGTGCTGACCATGAATAAGGATTATCCTTTAGCTTGAAGTTAAATGTTACCAAGCAGTTCGATTGACTTTTATGACAAAAATGTAATGTAGCTGAGCAATTCTAATTTCAAAGCTGTCTTAAACCTGAAGGTTGTGTTGCATATGGCACTCATTTTAGATGAGCTGGTACATGTTGAAAGATATTTATCCAAATCTGTTGGCCCTACAATTTCAGACCCGCAGTACGAGTTGCACTATCATTTAGTTGCAGCTTTAATATCCTTTGATTGAAGGACAAACATTTGACAGTGGAGCATTTCTTCAGTGCTTTATCAGTGTTGATCTAGATTATGTACCCAAGTTCTGGATGAGAGCTCAAACTCATAAGCTTCTGTCTCCAGGTCAAGAATGCTACTAAGCTGGCATCTCAAATGCAAATTTTCCTGACCCATGGTGATAAATCTGAAAACTAACTAATAACCAGCAGAAGGCAATTTACCAAACATATGTTGGTACTTATGATACAGCCTTCCTCTCTTCTGTGGTCATCTGAACATTGGTTGCAGTAGCATCCTTCCATTATTGGGCTTTCTTCTATAGCCTCTCTTCTATAAGATTACATCAAGGATACGCAAATCTATTATGTTATAGACATGAAGGGCAGCGCAGTGGTTAGCACTGCTGTCTCACAGCACCAAGGTACCAGGTTCGATCCTGGCTCTGGATCACTGTCTGGGTGGAGTTTGCACAGTCTCCCCGTTTGCGTGGGTTTCGCCCCCACAACCCAAAGACGTGCAGGGTAGGTAGATTGGCCACACTAAATTGTCCCTTAATTGGAAAAAATGAATTGGGTACTCTAAATTTATAAGTACAGACATGAATTCCTGTCAACATTTTACATCACCAATCCCTTTACCTGCATTTATGATAGAAACTGCAAATATAAACTTGTCACACTGACTGACGTTCTCCTGCTTCTGGTGCTAGTACAGTACCTCCCCTACTCTGAGACTGAGATTGTCTTTTAATTTATGGATACAGTGGGAATGCCATGACTACCTCTGGACAATAGGAGGATAAAAGTAACTTTTGTGATATATTTAAGCTGATTGTCAAGGATTGATGACCGGGAAACGTTTGTTACAATACTTAAAGCATGCTTGCTGTATATAGTTTTGCTTATACATTTTATGCCATTAAATCCCAACGGCTTAACATACAGTGAATAACTTTAAAGATTATTAACATATAAACTTTTGCAAGGATTAAGATTTCACTAGCATCATTTGAGGTGAATAATCTGTTTTTGTTGACTCCCATTGGAACAAAATGTGATCAACATTTAAGAAAACTTAATAGGACCTTCAGTGTGAATCATTGGATCAACAAGAATAATGTGCATTTATATAGTACCTTTAACATAGCAAAATGTTGCAAGGCACTTCACAGGAATAATTATGAAATAAAATTTGACACCAGTCCCCAGGCAGGAATTCCTTTGTTTAACATCTATTGCATGGTACCCTGATAATGTACTTCCTTTTAACCCATAAGTTTCAAGAGTCATGAGTCTTAGCAACCAAGTCAAGTTGATATGTTACTGGCAATAGTAGTTATGAAACCTCGTCTACTATTCCTTTAATATCGTAAATGTTATCATCCGATTTTGAGAACTTTTTTTTCTTCTAAAAGATCCAATAATGAATATAGACAGTTGATTGACTTCAGTATCTTGTTTTACACCCTTTGTGGGTGTTCCTATATAAGATTTAGCAAGTAATTCCAGGTTTTTGGCATTCCATTTTCTTTTGGGAAATGCATGGAGAAGAGCATGTTGTGACTGAATTAATTGGAAGTCTCCCTTTCCCAGAACCATCCACAGATCACAGCCCATCTTAATATATCCATTGGAGATCCTAATGTGTTTTTGACCCTCCTTCCATCTCACATTGTAACATACAGTTTTTTAAATGGCTGTCTGTATGTTTATTCCATACGTTGATCTTTCTGTGCATGAAGAATAGTTTTTTTTTACTAATATCAATCCTAGAATTTGTATTAAACCTGTGTTGCCATGTTTTACTTCTGCAGTTTAATTTAAGATTATGGGCTGAATTCTCCATTTGGGAGACTTCCATCGAGGCTGAATTGTAACTGGTTTACGTTCCCTCGGGAGCACAAACCAGTGAGCGATTCAGTGTTACACGCCATGTAAATTAATGCATGGCGTGGAAATGAGGGATTCCCATGGAATCCCACTATCAGGCCGCAATCTTGAGCGGGCAGCCCGATAGCGAGGTCCCGTGGCCAGCTGCACCGCACAGCAGCCCCTCCACCCCTGGATTGCGTGGGTGCCCCAAGTACAAGAGTGACCTGACCCGTGCCCCTTCTTACAAGGGCTGCTGTAACAGGCGCCCCCCCCCCCCCCCATCCTCGCCACATGCCCCTGTAGCAGGCAGTGATCCCCCAAGAGCCGTACCTGCAGTAAAAGCACACACTTGAGTGATTGGAATGTATTTGGCATGCACTTACCTCTCTTTGATGTGGTCAATGTTTACAAACAATGGGGTTTCACCACTTAGGCCACTGAGATGTAGGGAGATGAATGAACTAAAGGTTCAGATGGTTTGTTGAAGTTGCCAATCACAGACCATTACAAGTAACCTAATAGGCTTGCAGCTAATGGATCTGTGGGAATCAGATGCGGTAAAATAGCTGTTCTCCTTTGAGGAATGGACATGTGAAGTTTCAAAGCTAAGTGTCACAGCTGTAATTCCCCTCCTTGCCTCAGACTGCACAGCTCACTAGCTTCCAGACAGGGGTCCCTTCATTTCCGGGCAGTGGGGGATGAGGTCCCTTCAGGCAGGGGTCCCTGCGGGTAGGGGAGGATCTGATATGGGAGGAGTGGGCAGGCAGTGCATTGTTTGGGGGTGGAGGGCATGGTTGTTTCTGCCACCACACCAGGGCCATGCTGGTAGAGACCACAAATGATCCATGCCCACGTGATTCCTGGCTGCGGGGTCCCAAGAATCACCGAAGGCTGGAGCATTGGGCCCGCTAAATAGATGCAAATGGGTCATTAAGATTCATTTGCATTTATTCCCCCACCAGCATGCATCGTGGCACTCGTTCAAGGTGCCGAACCTGATTTTCCCCTGATGCCTCATTCTCCATCTCATCGGGGAACATGATCTGGGATGGCGAATCCCGCCTATATTTTAGTTTAACAGTTTGATATAGTTCCATCATACTTTCCCAGCAGAAACCTCCCATATTGTATAATTATGTATTGACTGTGGTGTTCAACATTTGTTAACTGCATTGATCAGACACATTTGTCACTGAGTCTACTCAGACTCCCTTGTCTTTTTAACTTTGGTTTTGGTTATTAGAACACTATTCATGGAATATATGAGTTGGCTTTCTTTTGTCCTATGTATAGAACATAGAAAAATACAGCACGGAACAGGCCCTTTGGCCCACGATGTTGTGCCGAACTTTTGTCCTAGATTAATAACAGATTAATCTACACCCCATCATTCTACCATAATCCATGTACATATCCAATAGCTGCTTGAAGGTCCCTAATGTTTCCGACTCAACTACTTCCACAGGCAGTGCATTCCATGCCCCCACTACTCTCTGGGTAAAGAACCTAGCTCTGACATTCTCCGTATATTTTCCACCATTCACCTTAAATTTATGTCCCCTTGTAATAGTTTGTTCCACCCGGGGGAAAAAGTCTCTGACTGTCTACTCAATTCAAATCGCTTATTGTCACGAGTAGGCTTCAATGAAGTTACTGTGAAAAGCCCCTAGTCGCCACATTCCAGCGCCTGTTCGGGGAGGCTGGTACGGGAATTGAACTGTGCTGCTGGTCTGCCTGGGTCTGCTTTAAAAGTCAGCGATTTAGCCCAATGCACTAAACCAGCCCCTAATCTATCTATTCCCCTGATCATCTTACAGACCTGTATCAAGTCGCCCCTCATCCTTCTCCGTTCTAATGAGAAAAGGCCTAGCACCCTCAACCTTTCCTCGTAAGGCCTACTCTCCATTCCAGGCAATATCCTGGTAAATCTCCTTTGCACCTTTTCCAAAGCTTCCACATCCTTCCTAAAATGAGGCGACCAGAACTGCACACAGTACTCCAAATGTGGCCGTACCAAGGTTTTGTACAGCTGCATCATCACCTCATAGCTCTTAAATTCAATCCCTCTGCTAATAAACGCTAGCACACCATAGGCCTTCTTCACAGCTCTATCACTTGAGTGGCAACTTTCAAAGATCTATGAACATAGACCCCAAGATCTCTCTGCTCCTCCACATTGCCAAGAACCCTACTGCTAACCCTGTATTCCGCATTCATATTTGTCCTTCCAAAATGGACAAGCTCACACTTTTCAGCGTTAAACTCCATCTGCCACTTCTCAGCCCAGCTCGGCATCCTAACTATGTCTCTTTGCAGCCGACAACAGCCCTCACCACTATCCACAACTCCACCAATCTTCGTATCGTCTGCAAATTTACTGACCCACCCTTCAACTCCCTCATCCAAGTCATTAATGAAAATCACAAACAGCAGAGGACCCAGAACTGATCCCTGTGGTACGCCACTGGTAACTGGGCTCCAGGCTGAATATTTGCCATCCACCACCACTCTCTGACTTCTATCGGTTAGCCAGTACATTATCCAACTGGCCAGATTTCCCACTATCCCATGCCTTACTTTCTGCATAAGCCTACAATGGGGAACCTTATCAAATGCCTTACTAAAATCCATGTACACCACATCCACTGCTTTACCTTCATCCACGTGCTTGGTCACCTCCTCAAATAATTCAATAAGACTTGTGAGGCAAGACCTACCCCTCACAAATCCGTGCTGACTATCCCTAATCAAGCAGTGTCTTTCCAGATGCTCAGAAATCCTATCCCTCAGTACCCTTTCCATTACTTTGCCTACCACCGAAGTAAGACTAACTGGCCTGTAAATCCCAGGGTTCTCCCTATTCCCTTTTTTGAACAGGGGCATGCCATTCGCCACTCTTCAATCCTCTGGTAACACCCCTGTTGACAGTGAGGACGAAAAGATCATTGCCAACGGCTCTGCAATTTCATCTTTTGCTTCCCATAGAATCCTTGGATACATCCCATCAGGCCCGGGGGGGTTGTCTATCCTCAATTTCTTCAAAATGCCCAATACATCTTCCTAACAAGTATCTCCTCGAGCTTACCAGTCTGTTTCACACTGTCCTCTCCAACAATATGGCCCCTCTCATTCGTTAATACTGAAGAAAAGTACTCGTTCAAGACCTCTCCTATCTCTTCAGACCCGATACACAATCTCCCGCTACTGTCCTTGATCGGACCCACCCTCGCTCTAGTCATTCTCATATTTCTCACATATGTGTAAAAGGCCTTGGGGTTTTCCTTGATTCTACCCGGTCAATGATTTTTCATGCCCTCTCTTAGCTCTCCTAATCCCTTTCTTCAGTTCCCTCCTGGCTATCTTGTATCCCTCCAGTGCCCTGTCTGAACCTTGTTTCCTCAGCCTTACATAAGTATCCTTCTTCCTCTTAACAAGACATTTAACCTCTCTTGTCAACCATGGTTCCCTCACTCGATCATCTCTTCCCTGCCTGGCATATCAAGGACGCGTAGTATCTGTTCCTTTTTTTTTAAATTTTAGATTAGCCAATTATTTTTTCCAATTAAGGGGCAATTTAGCGTGGCCAATCCACCTACTCTGCACATTTTTGGGTTGTGGGGGCGAAACCCACGCAGACACGGGGAGAACGTGCAAACTCCACACGGACAGTGACCCAGAGCCGGGATCGAACCTGGGACCTCAGCGCCGTGAGGCGGTTGTGCTAACCACTAGGCCACCGTGCTGCCCTGTAGTATCTGTTCCTTGAGCAAGTTTCACATTTCAATTGTGTCCTTCCCTGACAGCCCATGTTCCCAATTTATGCACTTCAGTTCTTGTCTGACAGCATCGTATTTACCCTTCCCCCAATTGCAAACCTTGCTCTGTTGCACGCACCTATCCCTCTCCATTACTAAAGTGAAAGTCACAGAATTGTGGTCACTATCTCCAAAATGCTCCCCCACTAACAAATCTATCACTTGCTCTGATTCATTACCAAGTACCAAATCTAATATGGCTTCCCCTCTGGTTGGACAATCTACATACTGTGTTAGAAAAGCTTCCTGGACACACTGCACAAACACCACCCCATCCAAACTATTTGATCTAAAGAGTTTCCACTCATATTTGGGAAGTTGAAGTCACCCATGACTATGACCCTGTGCCTTCTGCACCTTTCCAAAATCTGTTTCCCAATCTGTTCCTCCACATCTCTGCTGCTATTGGGGGGCCTATAGAAAACTCCCAACAAGGTGACTGCTCTTTTCCTATTTCTGACTTCAACCCATGCTACCTCAGTAGGCAGATCCTCCTCGAACTGCCTTTCTGCAGCTGTTATACTATCTCTAGCAAGTTACATTAGTCTGGATTAAATGTCATCCCCTGTTGTTCTATCTTCTTTAATTTTTTTACTGTTATTCATTGTTACAATCCCAGCTGATAACACTGGGCAAATTATATCCCAAAACAAAACATACCTTGATAGATCCTCAGTTACCAAACAAATTCACAACTTTTAATACAAAGATATTTATTAAAACAAGAAAGTTAATTCTATTGCACCAGCAAAAATGTTTCAAAGATCTCAATACAAACACAAGAAGATCATTCAAAGTTCTACCATATCGGCGGCACAGTGGTTAGCCCCGCTACCTCGCATCGCCAGGGTCCTCAGTTCAATTCCAGCCTTGGGTGACTGTGTGGAGTGTGCACATTCTCCCCGTCTCCGTGCGTTTGTTCCGGGTGCTCCGGTTTCCTCCCACAGTCCAAAGGGTGTGCGCAGGTTAGGGTGGATTGGCCATGCTAAATTGCCCCTTGCTGTCAAACAGGTTACATGGGGCTATGGGGATATGGTGCAGGTGCGGGCTTGAGTAGGGTGCTCTTTCCAAGGGCTGGTGCAGACTCGATGGTCCGAATGGCCTCTTGCATTCCTTGATATTCTATGATTCCGTTACCCCAACAATATATTTACAGATACACAAACCATTGAAAATCATCTTGCTTGGGAGAGGCACAGATGCAGGCAGTCTCCTTCCGATGAATTTACTTGACCCAACTTGTATCTCTCCCTGAGACACCCAAAAACTGCGCACTCAATTCATGTATTTCCTCAACTTCAGAGCAGATAAATGAGTTCCATAAACCCAGGTCTTCTAGGAGCAACTTTGCTAAACTGAACACTTTACTGAGTCCCATAACTGATTACTAGTTAACTATTGGCCCACTAGCTTTGTGTTTTTTTTCTTCTCTGAGAGGTTAACATTCCTGTCTTTCTCTGCCACAGACACACTCTGAACAACTATCTCCTGTCCTTTTTGTGTCTGTCACTGGATCACTGTTGCTAGGCAACAGTAAAGCTTTACTAGGTGTTTTTGTTTCCAGAATCAATGAACTTTCAACTTCTTTTAACCCATCTCTTTAACTTCAGGGGTTGTAAGGCCTCATTAAAAATGTATGCATTCATGTAAACAAACCCAAAGGACCTGAAACCTTTTTAGGCACAAATCTAACCAGACTCCAAGGCACCTAGGTTCGTAAACAAAACCTAAATGAAATTGAAACAATTTAAACTTTTTTAACACATATATTCAACTCAAAATTATACACAACAATTTTAATTTCAGTGGAAAACATCAGACCTGAACTTCAGATGCTTACAAAGCAGAAGAGTAATCACCTAGGAACTTTATTATATACTTTGCATGAATTTCAAATCTTGCCAAATATTAAATGCATTATCTCCTGTTGCAATTATATTGCTAAGAGAGCATTTATGTATTTCAGTTGCTGTTTTTGATGCATGGCATGCCTCAGTTGTGCTACCTCCAAAATATTTTTCGTAATTAGAGATGAGGATTTTGAGGCTAAAATTCTTTTTTTTGACTTCTCAGTGCCATGAATCCACGTCTGATAACAGCATTTTGAAATGCCACTATATTATACTACCTGAACTGTGACTATTTTGGATCATATTTTTAGTTTATTAATGAAATCAAAAGCTGTACCTTTTGAGCAATTGCAATAAATGGTGCCTTAAATTGACTAGGCACTTGGGTTTATTACAACAACATCTTTATGTTATAATGTGTCAGTACACTGATTACTATGGAGTACAATGTCAGGTTATGACATAATTGTAATAATATTTATTAGTGTGGCAAGTAGGCTTACATTAACACTGACTGCAATGAAGTGACAGAAAATTGCCTAGTCGCCAGACTCCGGCTGTTCAGGTACACAGAGGGAGAATTCAGAATGTTCAATTCACCCACGAAGCACGTCTTTCAGGACTTGTCGGAGGAAATCGGAGCACCCGGAGGAAACCCGAGCAGAACGTGCAGACTCCTCACTGACAGTGACCCAAGCAAGGAATCAAACCTGGGACCCTGGAGCTGTGAAGCAACAATGCTAACCACTCTGCTAATGTACCGTGTTGGAAACTAATTCAGCTCAGCTTTCCACACCCTCACCTTGATTGATAAGTATATCTGCGTGTCATGAGAAGATCTTTTACTGTCACGGCAATTTCCCCACTGTTGGGCATTATCTTTGGAGGCAGTCTCCCTTAATCTCTAACCACATGCATGCATGTGCATAAAAGATGGCCGAAATTGAAAATTTTGGTTTTATGTAGGTATATGGTGGGATTACAGTAGGAAATTTTAAATTTTTCATGAAAACTTAGACCATACTTAGATCTGGGGCATCACGGTAACATTGTGGATAGCACAATTGCTTCACAGCTCCAGGGTCCCAGGTTCGATTCCAGCTTGGGTCACTGTCTGTGCGGAGTCTGCACATCCTCCCCGTGTGTGCGTGGGTTTCCTCCGGGTGTTCCGGTTTCCTCCCACAGTCCAAAGATGTGCAGGTTAGGTGGATTGGCCATGATAAATTGCCCTTAGTGTCCAAAATTGCCCTTAGTGTTGGGTGGGGTTACTGGGATATGGGGATAGGGTGGAGGTGTTGACCTTGGGTAGGATGCTCTTTCCAAGAGCCGGTGCAGACTCGATGGGCCGAATGGCCTCCTTCTGCACTGTAAATTCTATGATAAACCATGTTAGAATAATGTACTGTATTCCCTTAACACTACAACCAGATTGCAAACCACAGTTTTGCAACCAAGTCTTTATTAAAGCATTATGGTGGGCGTATGAAATTCTTGTGCCATATTTTCTTGAACTGAAAAAATGCTGAGCAGTTCAATTGTAGCTTATGTAATTCAGATCTTGGGTTGTGACTGAGGGAACATTTTCAGCTATGCAATACTGAGGTAAAGCACGGGTAGAAGGAGCAATGTGAGGTGATCGGATAGTATATTCAAGTGTATTTGCTTCAATGTAGTTTTTCCTATAGTCAATTGGTACCAGTATGCTACATAAACCTTGTGACGACACAAATCCTAGTTACAAAATAGTCTTGATGATTTGATGCCGTTTTCACTTTCTAATGTGATCATCAGATTGATTGAACCTACTATGCTAAACTTAGTTCTGTTTCTCTCCTTGCTTGTACCACCTCCCTAAATATTATATTTGATCACTTTAAACAACTTTATTAACTGATCCATTCCACTTTATCAATTCATTGATTTGGTCTGTAGCAGAACTGCCACTTTTTACAACACCACCTGATATTCTAAAATATTGAAATGCAGTAAAGCTGATTCCAAATGGTATCAGTTTTTATTGAACACAGTGAAATATTTGTCACCAATAACCATAATCAGGAATTTTAAACTAATTATTTCAAGATAAGGACCTGCAGTAATTTTATAATTACATATTTGTGGGAACCCCAATACATACCTACTTTGAAGACAAACTCCATTGGCTGGTTCATGAGTAATGTTGACAGATTTGCAGCTTATTTTAAAGAGCAGTTTTATGTACTTATTACCCCATCTTAGTGGTACATCAGTCTATTTGGTCAACACGTGGGCTTAAATCAAAAACATCTAGGGGAAAATTGGGAAGGATATGATTTTAGTGTCAGCTGTGCCTCAGTTGACATCACTTCTTGCTCAGAGTCAGAATGTTGTGAGTTCAAGTCCCACTCCATGGGTCGAGTACAACAATCAAAGCTGACCCTGTACGATGGTATTGAGAGGTGCTCACATAACTTTAAATCGAAGCCTTGCCTACTCTCCTCGGGGATGTAAAAGAACCCTTGACTCTCGCAACTTTTGGGTATCACTGTCCTCATAGCCAAGACCAAACTCCAAAACTTTATGCCTCAGTCTAGCTTGAAACATTGCATGAGTTTAAAGCTTGGATGTATTGGGGAGGAAAATTACAGCCCACTCCCAGAAAATGTCTAAAAATAGCATTGATGCTGGAAGTTGCTGGCAGACTTGAGGTTTTCCAGTGTCCTCTTGTTCTCCTTTCAGATTACAGAACCTGCAGTATTTTGCTTACCAAAATGCAGGTTTGGTGATTTTTGTCAATTCTTCATGCATTGTGTGTAATTGAACTTCCAATCTGTGTATTTGGAGCGATAGCATAGCATACAGAGGGTGAACTCTGGGTAAATATAGTTGTTGGGGTAAATTGTGTTTGAATTATTTTTGCTGCACTAAATCAAGCACTTACATTTTGAAAATCACATCTACTGTTTGTGAATACTGTATACATCTTTTGTTTGCATTGGAAGGTCCTTGAAATAAAATACCATAATTATGCTTTATTGAAGCTCTCATGTAACCTAAGGGGCTGTCAAACTTCCTAATAGATCTCTATCGCCTTGGTCAGTTAGTCTGGCGAAATATTTATGCCTGTTCTAATGGGCTGAGGTTACAGCAACACGTCTGGAACAAGTGAGAATAACATGTAATGTGGTAATATCTATTTAGAAGTACGGAGGAAGTACTCGCACCAGGTTGGCATGCTGTACCAAATTTGTAATTTTTAATATTCGTCAATTCCAGCAATGCACACAGATTGGCATTGATACCAATTATCATCTTCAGGTGAAGCAAGATAAGTGCTTACAGACATCATTTAGTCTCCGTCTTAAATGTTGTCCTTTATTTTATGTACCCCTTAGAAAAGGTGTAACTAAATTGAAAACCTATTCTTTGGGAACCAAAGTAATACAATGGTTTGGTGTATGGACGTTTTTCTGCAGTATTGGGAGCTGTACCCTGTACTACACACCAAGAAACTGCAATTGCAATATTGAGGCAGCGCATTAGCAAGTGTTTAAAAGTTGATGGGTGATTTCACTAAATTGATACAAATTTATGACAAATGTGACTGCAGGGAATAAGATTTTAGAGATAGGAAGTGATTTTTTAACTCTTCAAAATGCTTGTGGCAGCTGTGAATGTTTTAAAAACTTTTACCAGAAGGCACATTTTTAATATAACCGTAAACATTAAAGTATTCTGGGAATACGATTCACTGATTCCTGCTGTCCTATTTGATATTGTGTATGAGGCACTATGATGGTCTATATTTTGGGAAGGAGATTGAAATTTAATTTTTTTTGTTTGCAACTCAATCAGTTTGAGACGTAGTTCATCTAGATGATTTTTTTTCCACAGTGGATATGAAAAACCTCTAACTTTCTGTGGTAAAGAATGTCCAGCAGCTGATCCTTGTTTCTATTCTAATTGAGTGCAAATGTAAAAGTGAAATGATACTGAACCTTCCTAAGAACTTGGACCAAATTTTTAATAATGAAAATAACAATGTAACATTTTAAGTGTGCTTTTTGTGTTTGCCCTTTTGGCGCCATCTTCATCAGCGAGCTGGTTTACAGGTTTTACAAACAATGTAAATACCATAGAAGGAAAGGCGTTTCAATAGTTGCATAAATGGTTTTTCTAATTATTTTCCAAACTCTGTTCCAGTAGAAATAGAATGAGGGAAATGGATTTGGTAAAGATTGTTTCTTAGTATAGCAGCAATTCATGACTAAACCAGAATATTTTTGTTGTACTTTACTAAAGCTGCTGAAGGGTTATATTTCTTTCAGCTTAGTTTCTTCTTAACTTGTACCTAAATAATGAGATCCATGTGAATATATGGCTACTTAGTTTGGAATTTAACTGCAAGAGAATCGTAGACTCTAACCAAAATCTCATCAGAACAAAAAAGATGCGTTAGTCAGAGACATTGATAGCTGATTTAGCAGAGTGGGCTAAATTGCTGGCTTTTAAAGCAGACCCAGGCAAGCCGGCAGCGCAGGTTCAATTCCCGTATCAGTCTCCCCGAACAGGCGCCGGAATGTGGCGACTAGGGGTTTTTCACAGTAACTTCATTTGAAGACTACTTGTGACAATAAGCGATTTTCATTTCAAGACTGTATGATCCTAGTGGAGGGTCTGAAGGCCATGCATTCAGGGAAAGCCCCGGGGCAGGACGGGTACCCAGTGGAGTTTTATAAAAAGTTATCTCGGATATTGGGGCCGGTGTTGATGAGGATGTTCAATGAGGCAAGGGAAAGAGGGTTGCTGCCCCCGACGATGTCACAGGCCACGATTCCGCAGATTCTGAAGTGGGACAAGAACCCGGAGCTGTGTGGGTCCGACAGGCCGATATCCCTGTTGAATGTGGACGCCAAACTGCTGGCCAAAATTTTGACCTCCAGGATTGAGGATTGTGTTCCGGACGTTATTGGGGAGGACCAGACGGGGTTTGTTAAGGGTAGGTAGTTGGTGGCCAAAGTAGGTTGTTAAATGTGATCATGGTGTCCCCCGGAAGGTAGGAGTAGTGGATGCAGAAAAGGCTTTTGATCGGGTAGAATGGGATTATCTGTGGGAGGTACTGGGGCGGTTCAGGTTTGGGCGGGGCTTTATTGACTGGGTCAGGTTGCTGTATCAGGCTCCTGTGGCAAGCGTACGGACAAATAGGACAACATCGGACTATTTTAGACTGCACCGGGGGACTAGACAGAGATGCCCCCATTCCCCACTGTTATTCGCGCTGGCTGTAGAGCCGTTGGCAATTGCTCTGAGGGGCTGGAGGGGGCTGGTCCGGGGGAGGAGGGGGAGTGGAGCAAGCGTCTCGCTCTTATGCAGACGACCTGCTTCTGTATGTATCAGACCCAATAGAGGGGATGGAAGAAATCATGAGAATTCTTGGGGAATTTGTCCGGTTTTTGGGGTACAAGCTAAATATGGGGAAAAGTGAGATGCTTGCGGTCGAGGCGAAGGGACAGAAGAGGCGATTGGGGGAGCTGCCGTTTAGACTAGTAGGTGGAAGCTTTAGGTTCCTAGGCATTCAAATGGCGCGGGAATGGGATCGGCTGCATAAATTAAATCTGACCTAACTAGTAGACCAAATGAAGGACGATTTTCGGAGATGGGACGCGCTCCCGTTGTCATGAGCTGGGAGGGTGCAGACGGTGAAGATAACGGTCCCCCGAGATTACTGTTAGTGTTTCAATGTTTCCCCATCTTTATTCCGCGGTCCTTTTTTAAGCAGGTCAACAAAGTGATCACTGGCTTTGTTTGGGCGGGCAAGACCCCTGCGAGTAAGGAAGGTAATGCTTGAGCGGAGTCGGGGAGAGGGCGGGCTGAGGCTGCCAAATTTTAGTAACTCTTACTGGGCGGCGGACATAGCCATGATCAGGACGTGGGTGGTGGGGGAGGGGTCGGCATGGGAGCGCATGGAGGCGGTTTAATGCAAGGACACCAATCTGGGGTATTGGTAACTGCGCCTCTGACGTTCCCGCCGGCACGGTACTCCACGAGCCCCGTGGTGGTGGCGGCCCTGAGAGTCTGGGGACAATGGAGGAGACATGTTGGAGCAGAGGGAGCATCGATCTGTTCCCCAATCTGTAATAATCACCGATTTTCCCCGGGAAGTATGGATGGGGAGTTCCGGATATGGCGGAGAGCAGGGATTGAGAGGATGGGGGATGTGTTTAAAGAGGGGAGCTTTCCAAGCATGAGGGCGCTGGAGGAGCAGTTTGGGTTGGCGAGGGGAAACAAATTCAGGTATCTGCAGGTGCGGGACTTCCAACGTAAACAGATGTCAACCTTCCCGCTCCTACCGCTAAGGGGAATTTAATGCTCCAGTGCAGTACCTTGGGAAGTTGGTGCTAAATAGTCGCAAGTTGTCACTCATATGCTTGTGTTGCATTTATGTTCCCTGCAAATGCATGACTACAAATGCCAAAGGCTACAGTTCCATTCAGTTTGAACTTTAATTCAAATAACCCTGAAAAGGTAAAGTATTTCATTTGAACAACTGTTTACGCAAGCTATTTCATGTTGCTACCATGTAGTGGCCATGTGAGTTGTACTTTCCACTAACAGGATGCTGCCATCAGTCCAAAAATATATTCTGCTACTACACAACTAAACAATATTGCATATAAATTTCAATGCCAGTGCGATGCAAAGAACGTAGTCCATATATTGGCTGATCTGATCAAACATTGTCCCTTTGGTTGTTTGTATGAGGCAACATGGACTATTCAACCTACCTGTGCTTGCAAAACCCAGAACAAAATGTCTAATGTTCGATGCAATTCTGCAATTGGTAGTACTTGCTAAACAATCTGGAGTGTGATGTCTGTACTAATAACAATTAAGATGAGTCAAGCTCATAATGTGGCTCATTTAAGTTTGCTAGAAGCATCATACATTTATATAAAGGGACCCATTCTCTGCAAATGATAGGAATATGTTCAAACCTTGTGTCTTTTTAAAAATTACCTATGAACCTTGGAGAGCATATAGTCCCCACACTTTCTACATGGTAAAATCTTGGCTAATCAGTTGATTTGCCAACCAACCATACCTTTTTCTCCTGTAGTATAAATTGCTGTGATAATTTGAAATTTAGCGTTTTTGTGTTGTCCTGACGAATGGAAGATGAAAAGCTTCAGCAACTTGTGTCTCATTTCAGTAATATTCAGATTTAAATTTTCTTTCCAGAAACGATTGCCAAAACTTTCCTTCTAAAACTGTTTGCAGAAAGTCTAATAATCCCCATCGATGCCTTTTAGTACAAGAAAAAGGACATATTGGGTCATAATTTTCTGAACAGTTGATGACTAGTTTTGTACCTCCCTTCAAAGAGTAAGTTTCAAAATCAGTGCTTCATTTTCAGTTGGCTTTCTAGGTTTGCTAGTGCTTGGTTGAACTTGAGTTACTGGTAATATTGATGGAGGTGGTCATGAACCCAAACTAACTTCACGCTATAATTTGGCGGCAAAACTCCTCAATAAGATAAAACTTCCGTAATTTCTTACCACTGTATTTTGACAGAAGTGTTTTGTAATTCATGTGGCTAAATTGCCAGTAGAAAGTCGGTGTTGAATTTTATATAAGATTTGGTAAATGTAGGTTTTTCAAAGACCGTTTTAACTACTGTAGCCTTAATAAATGTTCTTATTCAAAGCTGTATTCTTTCACAGGTAATTTGCCCAACAATGAGAATTATTTCTGAAGAGAAGAAATGATTTCACCAGAAGACCTACAACACATGTTGCAATATACAAAGATTTTGAGTGGTATTTCCATTCACAGCTGTTGGGTTTAAAAATCATTTAATACATTTGAGTTTTTGAAAGAAGCCGAGATTTCAACGAGGTTCATCATGACTACGTCAGCTATTCGACGGCAAATGAAAAACATTGTAAACAACTATTCTGAAGCTGAAATTAAAGTACGTGAGGCAACCTCCAATGACCCTTGGGGACCTTCTAGTTCCTTAATGACAGAAATTGCAGACCTAACATATAATGTAGTAGCCTTCTCGGAAATAATGAGTATGATATGGAAACGTCTCAATGATCATGGCAAGAATTGGCGACATGTTTACAAGGCTCTTACGTTGTTAGACTATATGATAAAAACGGGATCAGAAAGAGTTGCACAACAATGTAAGGAAAACATTTTTGCCATTCAAACTCTGAAAGACTTCCAGTATATTGATCGAGATGGCAAAGATCAAGGCATAAATGTACGAGAGAAGTCAAAGCAGCTTGTGACTTTGTTGAAGGACGATGAACGGCTCAAGTCAGAGAGAGCCCAGGCGCTTAAGACAAAAGAGCGTATGGCTCAAGTAGCCACAGGAGTAGGAAGCAATAATCAAATTACTTTTGGTCGTGGGTCGAGCCAACCTAATCTGTCAACAAGCTATTCAGAACACGAGTATGGGAAATCAGGAGGATCACCTGCTTCATATCATGGTTGTAAGTAAACGTTAATTCTTATTTATCGCTGTTACTTGATTATTACATCTTTCTGAGCTTGAGTATATTTGTTATCCTAGAAACTGTGTATAAAAGGATACTTTTTATGCCATAACACACTGCTTTAAGGCTAATGTTTTATGGAAATCTTTATGTATACTCTTTTACCAAATATTATGACACACAGTATTTTGGGATCCATTATCATGAAAATCATAAATCGAGGCATTTGATTACTCTGTTTAACTGTGATGAATAATTTTATAATTTATCTAATTTTAAAGTTCCAGAGGAAGATGATATGTAAGATGTTCCATTCCAGATGACAAGTAGTAATGTATCAGAAGCAATATGAGGGGAGTGATGTGCCTTCAATAGAATTGGGAAGGTGATCACAGTGGTATTGAGTGTATGGAGAAGTAAGATAAGATACAAAAGTCTGATAGGTAAGCGTCACCCGCAACTAATTGACACAAGAACAAGAATTTAATCCAAATCTGACATGGGGTTGTTTAACAGAAGGTACAAGATGTAGGATTTCATATACCACTTTATGATTTTGGTTATTATAATTGAAGGAATGTGCTGTTTGGGAGTGGTTTATCTTGAATCCTTACACACTCAATGTATGGGAACAGTTTGAGGAACTCTGGGTGTTTAATAAACTGATTGTGAGTAATTGAAAGGTAGAGAATGCTGTTCTGATGAAGGGTTTTTAACATGAAATATTAACCCTGTTTCTCTTCGCATTTGCTGCCTGACCTACTTTTTTTTTTGCTTTTATTATCAGTAGAGAATACTGTTGGTTTTGAGTAGTGACTATGCAGATTATGGTTAGCACAGTTGCTTCACAGCTCCAGGGTTCCAGGTTTGATTCCTGGCTTAGATCACTGTTTGTAAGGAGTCTGCACATTCTCCCCGTGTCTGCGTGGGTTTCCTCCGGGTGCTCCAGTTTCTTCCCACAAGTCCCGAAAGATGTGCTGTTAGGTGAATTGGGCATTCTAAATTCTCCCTCCGTGTATCCGAACAGGTGCGGGAATGTGGCGACTAGGGGCTTTTCACAGTCACTCAGTCACTTCATTGCAGTGTTAATGTAAGCCTACTTGTGACAATAAAGAATATTAATTAATTAAATTGTGTGGAGCAGTGAGAATTTAGGGGAAATGACTATTGAGGCAGTACTTGTATTTGGAGAGGAGAAACAAATTTTGTGGTGGCTAATGGGTGGTCAGTGAGTGTTTAATTACCTACTCATTGTAACAGAGAAGGAGTAAATGGAGAAAAGGGAGTGGAATTCCAGGAAGGTTCGTAAGCTTGCAAAGTGAGAACCATTCCAAATCCAGATGTGCAAGATTCAAAATACACTGGGGCAGTGGGCAAATTCATCTTCAAAAGCCCCCATAAAACCTTGGAAAATCTCGAATGATTGGATGACCAATGATAGAAAAGCCACTGCCATGGCAGAATTTGATAGAAAAGTCACCACCATGATTGAATCTGTGAGAAGCTGCTTTACCAATCACAGACTGTTTCTCTCTCACGTTTGTATCCTATTGGCAGCAAATGCAGGAGCGAAACTGTCTGTGATTGGAGGAACAGTGGGAAAGTGAGTCATTGTGCAAGAGTCTAAGCATCGAGTGGCCAGCAGTGTGAGGAGCTACAAGGTTGAGGGAGCAATTTTGAATTTGGCAATAAATGAATACTCAGCTAATTGGGAGCCAGGAAATCCTGGAAGCTACTGAGGTTTCTTCTAGATAGATGTGTGGACTCTTTTGTGTAGGACAGCATGCAGTTACTATAGTAAGAAGTCTTACAACACCAGGTTAAAGTCCAACAGGTTTGTTTCAAACACTAGCTTGCGGAGCACTGCTCCTTCCTCAGGTGAATGAAGTGGTATGTTCCAGAAACATGTATATAGACAAGGTCAAAGATGCCAGACAATGCTTAGAATGCGAGCATTTGCAGGTAATTAAATCTTTACAGATGCAGCGACAGGGGTAACCCCAGGTTAAAGAGGTGTGAATTGTCTCAAGCCAGGACAGTTGGTAGGATTTTGCAAGCCCCGGCCAGATGGTGGGCGGTGAATGTAATGCGACATGAGACCCAGGTCCCGGTTGCCGCACTCGTGTGCGGAACTTGGCTATAAGTGTCTGCTCAGCGATTCTGCATTGTCGCGTGTCCTGAAGGCCGCCTTTGAGAACGCTTACCCGGAGATCAGAGCTGAATGCCCTTGACTGCTGAAGTGTTCCCCGACTGGAAGGGAACATTCCTGCCTGGTGATTGGCGCGCAATGTCCGTTCATTCATTGTCGCAGCGTTTGCATGGTCTCGCCAATGTACCACGCTTCGGGATATCCCTGCAGCATATGAGGTAGACAACATTGGCCGAGTCGCACAAGTATATACCGCGTACCTGGTGGGTGGTGTTCTCACCTTTAATGGTGGTATCCATGTCGATGATCTGGCAGGTCTTGCAGAGTTTGCCATGGCAGGGTTGTGTGGTGTCGTGGTCTCCGTTCTGAAGGCTGGGTAGTTTGTTGCAAACAATGGTTTGTTTGAGGTTGCACGGTTGTTTGAAGGCAAGGGTGTGGGGATGACCTTGGCAAGACGTTCATCTTCATCGATGATGTGATGAAGGCTGCGAAGAAGATGTCGTAGTTTCTCCGCTCCAGGAACGTACTGGACGACGAAGGGTACTCTGTCGGTCGTGTCCCGTGTTTGTCTTCTGAGGAGGTCGGTGCGGTTTTTTGCTGTGGCACGTTGGAATTGTTGATTGATGAGTCGAGCGTCATATCCTGTTCGTACAAGGGCATCTTTCAGCGTCTGTAGATGTCTGTTACGCTCCTCCTCGTCTGAGCAGATCCTGTGTATACGGAGGGCTTGTCCATAGGGGATAATTTCTTTAACGTGTTTCGGGTGGAAGCTGGAGAAGTGGAGCATCGTGAGGTTATCCGTGGGCTTGCGATAAGGCGAAGTGCTGAGGTGACCGTCCTTGATGGGGATGAGTGTGTCCAAGAATGCAACTGATTTTGGAGAGTCGTCCATGGTGAGTCCACGGTGCAATTACTATGTGAGGGAAAATTGTGGATGTTATTGTGATGAAAATTGTTAATTGGATAGCTTAATATGAATATTTTCCTAAAGATTTGCATTTGTGTTATCACATTTGAAAGTGTTTCACATACTGTGAATTACTTGAGGTACAGTGACTATGTTAGAGACAAACATGCAAACATTTTGCGTATACTAAATCGCAAACAGTAATGAATCACTTGAATTATTACAGTTTTAATGAAGAGAATGTAATGTAATGAGATAAATTATCAACTAATTCAGGGGAGTCTTAAGACCAGGGAGCATAATCTAAACATTAGCACTAGATGTTTTAGGAAACACTCCTATGCACAAAGAGTGGTAGATGTTTCGAACTCACTACTCCACAAACAATAATTGATGCTAGATCAATATCAATGTTGGATCAATTGTTAAATTTAAATCTGGTATTGCGATCTGAGAGGCGGCTAAAAGGGTTGTAACTGGTTAAAATCTTCCAGCTTTGTGCATCTGAGATGAAAATCCGTTAGCTGTGACCTCACCAGTCTTTTTATGTGTGAAGTATGTCACTTCAGTTATTTTGGAACTTTTATTAAAGTTTAAACTAATAATGGAATGCTCTGCACTCGCTGGATGAGTGCAGCTCCAACAACACTCAAGTTTGAAACCATCCACGACAAAGCAGCCCATTTGATTGACACCCTATCCATCACTTTTAACATTCATTCCCTCCACCACTGATGCACAGTGGCAGCAGTGCGTACCATCCATAAGATGCACTGCAGCAACTCCATAAGCGTCCTTCAACACCACCTTCCAGACCCGTGACTTCTACCATTTAGAAGGACAAGGGCAGCAGATACGTAGGGAAACCCCCCCCCCCCCCCCCCCCCCCCCCCCCCCCCACACCTTCACGCTCCTCTCCAAAGCACACATCATCCTGACTTGGAACTGTATCGCTATTCCTTTATTGTAGCTGGGCCAAAATCCTGGAACTCTCCTTCCCAACAACACTGTGGCTGTTCCTGAAACTGCAGCGGTACAAGAAGGCCATCTCCTTTTCCAGGTAATTTTGGGATGGCAATAAACATTGGTCTAGCCAGCGATGCTCATATCCCATGAATTAAGAAAGAAAATCGCTGAAATCTGTTTAAAAGAGAAAATTAGAAGCGACCAAATGGATTTCAGAAAGGAGGCTATGCATGAGAAACTTGAGAATTATTTGGAGGAGTTAAAACAGTTTAAAATTTAAAATTTTGTGCTCCCGACAATCGCAGTCTGCCTTTTTAAAAAAAAAAGTATGCTTTTTCTTTATTTAAAATGGTAGGAAGAGTGCCTGTACGATATATTAGAAAGATGATGAGTATTTGTCATATTAGAAAATACAGCAGGCAATTGTTAGTAAATCCATATTTCTTGTACAGGAAAAAATAAATAAATTGGCAAACCACAATCGAGTGAGGATGGATAATTTGGGAAATGCTAAAATATCTGTTGACTGGCAAAGTTATTGTTGTTACAGCCTCCACTATAAACTGTTTACCATGATTCGATCTGCCTCTGTAGGGATCAAGGTCAAGAGGGCACAGATTAAAAATAATTGGCAAAAATTATCTGAGAAAAAGCTTTCTCACGTAGTGTAGCATTCGGATCTGGAATGCACTGCCTGAGTGTGTGATGAACCAGAGCATTGTGTCCTGTTCAGCGAGCTAAACTTGCATTCCTGACTTCCTAATCATCAGCAAGATGAAGATTTCTACCTGTACAACATTGCCCACACTTGTACCTACTCAATTCCTGTACCCTGAAACCCTTATCATGTTTTTTGTCATTTCTAGTCTCCATTACTAATGCTTTCCTTTCTAGCTTCCTGTTCCTGTTTCTTAAAGGTACAGGTTGTTGACAATGATTCGTAGATGTAATAGATTTCTGCCTGTAGTACACAGCTATCAGATAGTAATTCAGTGGAGTATTTTCTGATACCTTGAATTATGAGTGAACCTCCACAGAGGCTTAATACTTTTGAGACTGAATTTCTATCGGCTATCCTTTCTATCGAGGATGATTCCTTCTGGCAAATGGTTGGATGGAAGTTAGACATTCGTGTTGGTTGTGGGTTTTCTGATGGCTTGTGTCATGTGAGAGTACCTTTAAGAAATGGATGTTTAAGCAATGTACCTTTAAGAAATGAAGCAGCTCATATGACTGAAGTGATGTCAGAGGGTGGGGGTAGCTGAGTTGAGCTCACTTCTGCTTTTAGTTTCAGTTTGAGAGAGCAGCTGAAAAGTGCCTGACTGGTTTGCTGAGAGCTGCATGAAGAAAAAGAGCTTGGGTGTGTCTTTGTTTGCAGTAAGCTGGACTCTGCTGTGATCTCTGCCAGGAAAGATTATCTCTGAATCATTTGGGTGATTTAAACTCATAATAGTAATGTCTTTAACCTGATGTGCTTCTGTTTAAAGGTGTTAAGTCTTTTGGAGGTTTGAAGGAACACTTTGAGGGATTATTTAATGTTCTGTTATTTTCGGGGTTATCTTTGAAGTAAGGGGTGTTAAGGGATCCAATGTTTATTTACAAAGAATAAAGAAAATTACAGCACAGGAACAGGCCCTTCGGCCCTCCAAGCCTGCGCTGATCCAGATCCTTTATCTAAACCTGTTGCCTATTTTCCAAGGTCTACTTCTCTCTGTTCCCCGCCCGTTCATATATCTGTCCAGATGCATTTTAAATGATGCTATCGTACCCGCCTCTACCACCTCCGCTGGCAAAGCATTCCAGGCACCCACTACCCTCTGCGTAAAAAAACTTTCCACGCACATCTCCCTTAAACTTTTCCCCTCTCACCTTGAAATCGTAACCCCTTGTAATTGACACCCCCACTCTTGGAAAAAGCTTGTTGCTATCCACCCTGTCCATACCTCTCATAATTTTGTAGACCTCAATCAGGTCTCCCCTCAACCTCCGTCTATCCAATGAAAACAATCCTAATCTACTCAACCTTTCTTCATAGCTAGCACCCTCCATACAAGGCAACATCCTGGTGAACCTCCTCTGCACCCTCTCTAAAGCATCCACATCCTTCTGGTAATGTGGCGACCAGAATTGCACGCAGTATTCCAAATGTGGTCTAACCAAAGTCCGATACAACTGTAACACGACCTGCCAACTCTTGTACTCAATACCCCGTCCGATGAAGGCAAGCATGCTGTATGCCTTCTTGACCACTCTATCAACCTGCGTTGCCACCTTCAGGGTACAATGGACCTGAACTCCCAGATCTCTCTGTACATCAATTTTCCCCAGGACTCTTCCACTGACCATATAGTCCATATAGACCATATAGTCTGCTCTTGAGTTAGATCTTCCAAAATGCATCACCTCGCATTTGCCTGGATTGAACTCCAAAAGGTTAAGTTGAATTCATGGAATAAACATTGTTTTGTGTTTAAAAACCCACGCGTCCACAATTGTCATACCACACCTGGAGACCAAGTTGTGTGCTTCACAAGGAACAATACATTAAAGGGAGAGGTTGGTTGAACTCCATCATACATTTTGGGGTTCTGAAAACGCCGCTCCCATAACACTTGTGAGCCCTGTCTTACCCTTGCAAGCGCTCTCATAGTGAGGACACCGGTTGTCAGCTGGTAAAGGTGGCGGCGGATTGTTGGTTTGAATAGCTGCCCTGTCCTCCCGTACCTCTCGCAGTTCTTTCTCAGTGGCTGCTTTTGTTGATTTGATTGAAGGGTCTTGCCATCATTTTTGATGATGATTCATCATTTTGGTCGCAATTAAGCATCTACTTACCATGTAGGGATGCTAATAAAGACCTTCATGAAGGTTTTAAGATTGCCTGTGTCTTTTCTTTGCCATCTTTGGATCTTACTGGTATTGGCCAGTGTGTTGAAGGTCCATTGGTCTCTTTCTTGCCATGATCATGTGCCATGCATGTCTGAAAGGAGTTGTATTTCCTCCACTAGCTGTCCATTTCTTCAAATTGCTGGCTCTTCTTTGAACTTTAGTTTTGACTGTCTGGTGGATAGGTTTTACTGTGGAGTTTGGATCCTGTTGCCAGGTTTTGGACTGTTGCAATTGATAAGTTTGGATATTGCTGCATCTTTCTCATCAAACCTGACTTGGTGTCTTTCAGAAGTATATCCGCATGAATTTCTTAATTCTAATGGATTTTGTTGATTACCTGTCATCGTAAATGTTGCCAGGTGTTGTGAAGATCCATTCCTGTAGTTTCCGATTGATTTGTTATTCCAATCCTTGAGCTTGATGGTTTGAGAGACCAACAACCTCCAACTTTCTCTGTCTCGGCGGTTGGTTTATTTTGCAGACAGCCTGCCTCCAGTGCAATGACAAGCATGTGAATCCCTGGGTCTGCATTTAATAGCCATAACCATAACTCAATGGAATGTGCACATTGTTTTCAATCCTTTGTCTTGGCAATCACATAATAATCTTTATTAGTGTCACAAGTAGGCTTGCATTAATGACGTTACTGTGAAAATAACAGCCTATGAAATGCCAGTGTTTGATCTTGGATGTTGTCAAGATGTCTTGAAGTGGTTTATTCAGAAAAAGGGGATGCTGACCACAAAATTGTTTTAAACACACAAGGCAAGGAGGCAGATACATTGGAATTAGACTTTTCAACTCCACGATTACTAGTGCTGTTGGTCAAAGGGCATGGGCGTCCTCCACCCACATTGAAAAACACTGAGAAGTATGATCTTTGACTGTGATGGTACACCTGCCAGAGTTGCATTTAGGTTGGAATAATTGGTTTCTTTCTCCGTCGTCTGAGTCCAAGGTAGGTGTGTAATTGCTGATGAAGTTGGCAAATTGATTGTATAAGATTGAGTATATTTATTGATTCCAAAAAGGAATGAGATTGTTTTTGATGGAAAAACCAACGCCATAATATCTAAGTCTTGCAATTTCCCTTTCAGGAAGAGAGTGTAGCCACCTCCTATTTTTTTTTTATCTGTCAACTCTATGGCAGTAGCTCTTAGCGAGACCTGACATCTAAGCATGTGCTACTATTGCTGTTCGCCTATAGTTGTTCCAACTCGACCATGAATGATCTGATATTCCAAGACCCCTTTTCTCATTGTTTTTGTGAGTTTCTACTGCTGATGGGTAATCCGACTGAAGGTGGATTTTCCAGTCTGACTTGGAGTGAGGCAGGCTATTTTTAGGGTGTCGTTTCAAGCCCGTTCTCAGAGTGGCCTGAAGAAATCTAATCTTGAAGGGTGGTCCAGACACCGAACCACACTTTCAACAGAGTGGAGTGGTTAATTAGTAATTACTGCCTTTGTGTCAGGTTGTGGCTAGAAGCTCCTGGATATCACCATCGCCTCACCACAGTTTGATGGCCAAAGGGCTTGAAGAAATTTGCTGTCTGTAGGAAAACCTGAGCATGGTGTAGTGGGAGACCTGTTACACAGCAGACCCCACGCTGTCTTGGTGAGGCAGTGATGGTAACGAACAGGTGAAACTAACATACACGGCCTTGTAGCACCCTTTCCTGCACCTTCACACGTAATCAGCTGATTTACCATTGAAGGATTTTGTTTTGGGACTTATTGAATTGTTGCTCTTGGTCACCATGTCAAGGGAGCTGTAAAGTATGTTCGTGGGGATTTTGAATAATGTAGAGGAACTGCCCTCTATATCACCCCTCCCTAAACACCTTGCCACTGTGCCCTACACTTGCTAATTTTGCAGCTAGCTTCCACATGTGGAGATTGTTCTGGCTCCTTGACATCTACAAACATAGTTGGTAGTTGTTGCTCACTCCCAACAGAGATTGAATTAACAACTTTTCTTTATTATGCATGCTTTATTCCGGTCAATTGGTAGTATAAGTACTGTATTATGACAAAAGCTTTCTTAAAATGTAAATAAATGAATAGTTTACTTTTTGATCCCAAGATAATGTGTGATTTAAGCAAGAATAGCTAATTCCCTGACACTGTTTTATGGAACAGTAAAATATATGAGAATTACAGTTTTGCTCTGCCCACCTGCTGTGATCTTTAGGCTTCCAGTTTATAATTCATAGGTTAATGTGAGCACATGTTGAGGCTAAGGGAGTTGGGGTTGGGTAGAGGTTCATACAGTATATTTTAAAGCTTCCACAAATTTGTCATATTAATAAGCAGTCTAAAATTGTAAATGTGTGACATGCCAACAATATTTCTACAATTTGTGGTTGCATTGAAATGGTGGAATAAAACTGATGCTCAGTTTGGATTCTGTCAGGGCCATGCAGCTCCTGACCTCATTACAGCCTTGGTTCAAACATTATCAAAAGAGCTGAACTCCAGAAGTGAGAGTGACTGCCCTTGGCATCAAGCTGCATTTGACTGAGTGGCATCAAGGATCCCTGGCAAAACTGGAATCAATGGGAATCCGGTGGAAAACGCTCCACTGTTTGGAGTCATATCTTGCACAAAGGAAGATGTTGTGGTTGTTGGAGGTCAATCATCTCCATTCCAGGACATCACTGCAGGAGTTCCTCAGGTTAGTGTCCTAGCCCAAACATCTTCAGTTGCTTCTTCAATGACCGTCATAAGGTCGGAAGTGGGGTTGTTCACTGATGACTGCACCATGTCAAACACCATTCATGATTCCTCAGAAACTGAAACAGTCCACGTTCAAGTGCAGCATAACCTGGACCATATCCAGGCTTGGGCTGAAAGTGGCACGTACCATTTGCACAAGTTACACAAGTACAGGCAATGATCATCTCCAGCAAGAGGGAATCTAACCCTTGCTCCTTGACATTCAATGGCATTACCATCACTGAAATCCCACTATCAACATCTTGGGGGTTACCATTGGCCAGAAACTTAACTGGACTGGCCATATAAATACTATGGTTACAAGAGAAGGTTAGGAATACTGTGGCAGATAGCTCACCACCTGACTCCTCAAAGCCTGTCCACCATCTTAAAGGCTAAAGTCAGAAGTGTGATGGAATACTCTCCACTTGCCTAGACGGGTGCAGTTCTAATAACATTCAAGAAACTTGACACCATGCAGGATAGAATAGCCCGCTTGATTGGCACCCTATCTATAAACATTCACTCCCTCCACCACTGATGCACAGTGGCAGCTGTGTATACTATCTGCAAGATGCAGTGCAGTAACTCACCAAATCTCCTTGTACAGTGCCTTCCAAACCGACAACCTCCACCATCTAGCAGGACAGGGCAGCAGACACCTGGGAACACCACCACCTGGAAATTCCCTTCCAAGCCACTCACCATCCTGATTTGGAAATATATTGTCATTCCTCCACAGCCACTGGATCAAAAACCTGGAACCCCCTCCCTAACAGCATTGTGGGTATACCTACACCATATGGACTGTGGCGATTCACGGAGATAGCTTGCCACCACCTTCTCAAGGGCAATTAATGAGGGGCCATAAATACTGGCCTAGCCAGCGATACCCACATCCATGAACGAATAAAAAAAAAAAAATGAAAAGTTCTCATTACCTTTCCTCCATCACCACGGTGGCCAAAGACAAACTGGTCAAGCTGATGTCAACACCCAAATGCATATGGAAAGTAAATCTTAATATGAGCTCAAGTGTATCTTTCATAATACAGCTACTTTCATAGGATGTATTCATCTTTCTTGAAAGTGGATGTATTTTCACAAATCATTTGCAGTATCCAATTGCTGTCACTTAAGTCTGATGTAAGTAATCTATTATTGCATGCACCTGCAATTTGCCATTCCTATGGTGTTATTAAATCAAGTTGGAGTTACCATTTTTTGACCTTTTAGTTTTAACATATACCATTTTCTTCTTAGCAACCTCCCCACGTGCTTCGTCAGAGTTGGAACAGGCTAGACCACAAACCAGTGGAGAGGAAGAACTTCAGCTGCAGTTGGCTTTAGCCATGAGTAGGGAAGCAGCGGAACAGGTACAGCCTGCATGATTAGTTTCACTCGCATGTTCCTAGTATGTGACTTAGCAGTAGTTTGGTTGAGAGTCCCCTGTTCACAATGGGCAATCCCTTGTTGATATCTGTAATCTGATTTGTAAAGTTGCACGTTTTTAAAGGGCTGCATGTTTTTGCAAGGTATCTTTGAAGTGCCAAGTCTGAAGATTCTCGGAGGTATATAATTCTTCTAAAGCTTTCATAAAGCAGTTTGACATTAAGTTTAGTGGGCCTCGTGCCTTCAGGTATTCTGTTCAAAAATACAACTTGTGAGCACCCATCATTTCAGTGGAACTTGATCTAACTTATTACTTTTTTAATTAAAAAATGAATTGCTGAAACTTGGTTTCAGATTTTTGCATTCCTTTCCCACTTGCATCAGTGTCCAAAAGATGGAAAATTTATATTAATCCTGCCCTATTCCCCCCCCCCCCCCCTCCCCTTTCTGCCTTTGATAACAGATTTTGTTTGCAGTTCTCTTTCCTTCTGGTTGTTAATTACTATTTCAAATCATTTTATGTATCTTTTTAATTCCTGGCTTTTCAGCACTCCTGCAGCTTGTAAATTTCCCCTGCAACTTGTTAGGACAATGGTTTAATGGATTACTTGGAACTGAGTGGGAAGAAACCCAGCCCCCAAGTGACAGGCTAGTTCTAACAAGTTACATTAATGAGCTAGGCTAGTTAAATTGACAGTAGTGTCTTAAGAGTAGTCAGGGTAGTAAGCACTGGGTATCAACTTGTATTGTTTTCTGTGATGAGTTGACCATTCCAAACAATAATCCCCAGGCATGTTACTTCGGAGTGGTCTTGGTCCTAAAAGATACCCATGCACTTCTTCCTCTTCGGTCCCCACACAATGCGATTAAGTAGTTGATAATAACAGAAAGAGTTTTGAGTCCTCACTAAATAAACAGCAGGTATCAGGAACTCCTCATGAACAGAATGAACATCACAACTGACTAAGACTTTTGATAAGGTCCCACACAGAGGTTCATCAACAACCTGTGATTGGGGATATGTAATAATTCCAGAGAGCGCGGAGTGAAAGTCCAACTGGCTTATTTCAAACTGAAAATAAAGCCGCTACCATGGCACACAAAACAAACATCCCAACCCAGGACTATTAGGAACTGCCAGTCCAGGTCTGGGAGCAGGTCTCGCGAATGAACCCCAGCTGGGTGGGGCTCTGCCCGTATACCACGGGAGCAGGTATTGTATAAGCCTGTGGGGTGATCAATCAGTGATTCTTCCCCCCCCCCCCCCCAATACCTCCCCATGGTCCTTGTGAGGGTTATCACAGGGTAACATATTGGTATGGATTGAAAATCGGTTGACAGATAGAATATAGAATAAATGGCTCATTCTCGTGATGGCAGGCTGTTTAGTGGGGGTACCACAAGGATCAGTGCTGCCCCCAATCTATATAAATGATTTGGATGTGAAAACCAAATGTAATATTTTCAAATTTGCTGTGACGCAAACCTAGGTGGGAATGCAAGTTGTGAGGAGGATGCTAGGAGGTGTCAAGGGGACTTGTGAAAGGGTAAGACATGGCAGATGAAATATGTGAATAAGTGTGAAGTCATCCACTTTAGTCGAAAAAAAATAGAAAGGCAGAACATTTCGTAAATGGTGAGATGTTAGGAAGTGTCGATGGCCAAAGGGACCATTCTTGTTCAGAAATCACTAAAATATAGCAAACAGGTACAGCAAGCAATTAGGAAGGCAAATGGTATGTCTTAGTGAGACCTCGCCTGCAGTATTCTGTAGAGATTTGGCCTCCTAATCAAAGGAAGGCTATACATGAAACCATTGCCGATTGTCATAAAAGCCAATCTGGTTTACTAATATCGTTCACGGAAGGAAATCTGCCGCCTTACCCAGTCTGGCCTACATGTGAGTCCAGATCCACACAGCGATGCGTTGACTCTTAACTGCCCCCGTTGAAATGGTCCAGCAAGCCATTCAGTTCAAGGGCAATTAGGGATGGGTAACAAATGCTGGCCCAACCAGTGACACCCACAGCCCATGAACTAATTTTAAAAATCTGCCGTGGAGGGAGTGCAGTGAAGATTCATTGGACTAATCTCTGCGGTGGCAGGAAAAGGGAGAGGTTGGGGAAACGGAATCTGTATTCTCTAGAGTTTCAAAGCATAAGAGGTGATCTCCATTGAAACTTACAAAAATTCTAGTGCAACAGAGTAGATGTGGATAGGGGGCAAGATTCTTCGGTCGCCCACCCCAAAGTTGCAATTGGCGATCGGCCGGAGAATACCCATTCCCGCCGAAATTGGGGGCGGCGCTGCTTTTGCGATGCTCTGTCCCTTCAAGCAGCATATTGACGACCTTGGGACATTATCTGAGGCCCCCCCCCCGATGCTACGCCCCCAACTGGCTGAGTTCCCGACTGCATCAGTCACGTGTGCTATCATTCGGCGGGAACTCGACACGGCGGCTGTGGACTCAGTCCAGTGTTGTCACGGGGGGAGGACCGATCCGTGGGCAGGGGGGACTTTGTCAGGGGCTGAGGGCACTGTTGGGGGGGTGGTCCGGGGCTTGTGAGATGGACAACAGGGGGGAAACAATTTTGCAGGATTGGTCCGCGCATGGCCGGTGCCTTGTTGCACGGCGCGGCCGCTGCCGTCCGCCGCCATATGCATGCGTGGCCACAGACCCCGTAATTCTCCGGGCCGTATCGGCAGCTAGAGCCTGGTGCTCTATGCTACTGGCGTGCTAGCCCTCAGCCAAACGGAGGATTGATGGACATTTTGCGCCGAATGTCCGGTCAACGCCATCATTCCCACGACGGCGTGAGGACATAGCCTTAGAATCGGAGAATCCAGCCCAGGGTGTTTTCCCTGATCATTGAATTTAGAACCAGAGTGCTAAGTCTCCGAATAAGGGACAGGCTATTTAGATGACCGGAAATTTCTTAATTTGCAGGTGATGAATCTTTAGAATTTTTTACCCTAGAGGGCTGTGGAAGCTCAATCGTTGAGTGTGTTGAAGATAGAAATCAACAGATTTCTGGATACTAATGACATCAATGGAAATAGGGATAGCGCAGGGAAGTGGCGTTGAGGTGAATGATCCACCATCATCTAATTGAATGGCAGAGCAGGCTTGATCAACCAAATAGCCTGCTTCAGTTAAGGTTTATAAGAACATAAGAACTATTTATTGAGTATTGTGACACCGCTGTTTCCAATAAAGTCACAAAGCAAAGTGGTAATGTTACTGAACTAATTATCCAGAGGGCCAGGCTAATGCTCTGGGGACATGCGTTCAAATTCCACCACAGTAGCTGGTGGAGTTTAAGTTCAATTAGTTAATGACCTGAATAATGTTGATCATGAAGCTATCAGATTTTCATAAAAGCCCATCTGGTTCACTGATATTTTTAAAGAAAATAAATCTGCCTCTCTTACTTGGTCTGACCTACTAGTGTCTTCAGACCCACATCAATGTGTTTGACTCTTAACTGCCCTCTGAAATGGTCTAGCAAGCCACTCAATTGTACCAAGCTGTTACAGAAAAACCATAAAGGGATAAAAATGGACAGACCTTCCAACATTCACCTATACATCAGAAACCAGAACAAAACACCATATTCAGTTGATCCTGCAAAGTCCTCTTACTGATATCTGGCGGATTGTGCCAAAATTGGGAGAGCTGTCCCACAGACTACTGAAACAATCGCCTGACATAGTCATGCCCACCAAATTATACCCAACAGTCATTGTCCCAGACTTATCCATCCCCATTCATAAGTATGTCCTGTTCCATTGGCGAACAGAGTGAGCTGAGGCGACAGCACTGGTGTACATTCGGGAGGGAAATGCCCTGGAGTTCTCAGTGTTGACTCTGCACCCCTTGAAATCTCATCATTGCATCAGGTCAAACATGGATAAGGAAATCTCCCACTGATTATCACGTCCTACCTTCCCTCAGTTGATGAACACCACTTGGAAGAAGCACCGAGAGTAGCAAGGACATGGAGTGTACTCTGGGGGGCATTTCAGTGCCCATCCAAGACCTGAAGAACATATTTGCCAGTTTGTGCCTGCGGCAGGTGGTCAGGGAACCAACAAGAGGGTAAAATCTACTTGATCTCTCTGTCAGTCTGTGTGTCGCAGATGCATCTGTCCTTGACATTCATTGTAGGAGTGACCGCCACACAATCCTAGTGGAGGCAAAGACGCGTCTTCATAAAGAGGATGCCACACACCATGTTGTGTGACACAGCAGCTGTATTACATGGAATGGATTCAGAACAGATCTGACAGTTCAAAACTGGGCAGCCGTAGACTTTCAGCAGCCGTAGAATTGTACTCGGTCACAGTCGGTCACCTTGAGTCAAGATCAGGTAAGGATGACAGATTTCCTTCCCGAAAGGACATCGGGAGCGAGATGGGTTTTCATAATTGGTAATAGTTCCATCGCCACCATTACGGAGACTAGCTTTCAATTCCAGAATTTTTAATTAATTAATCGTATTTGAATTCTACCAGCTGTCATGGTGGGATTTGCACCCTTGTCCCCTAGGTATTAGCCTGGGGCTCCGTGTTATTGACAGTCCACTGACATTACCACTATGCCATCATGTCTTATGTCCAATCATGGCCCAGCATACTCTGAACTCTACTATTGCTATCAAGTCAGAGGATCAACGCTGGTTCAATGAGCAGTGCAGGGGAGTATATCAGGAGCAGCCGCCAGGCATATCTAAAAATGACGTCTAATCTGGTGGTAATGACACCACAAAACATGCATGCCATCAGCAAACATTGCATGGAGTAGACCAGTCTAAGCAACCCTACAACCTATGGGTCAGATGGAAGTCCTACCGCATCTAGTCATGAATGGTGGTGGGAAATTAAACAACTAACTGGAGGAGAAGATTCCACAAATATTCCCATTCTCAATGATGGTGACGCCAAGCATATCAATTCAACAAACAAGTTTGAAATATTTGCAACCTCTTCAGCCAAAAGTACCAAATAGAAAATCCATCTTGGCCTCTCCTGAGAGTGGGATCACAGACAGCAGCATTCAGTCAACTCCATGTGATATCAAGAAACAGCTAAAGGCACTGAATATCGTAAAAGCAATGGGCACTGATGGCATCCCGTCTGTAAGACTGATGAATTATGCTCCAGAACTAGCTGTATCTCCAGACAAGCTGATCCAGTACAGCCTGTATAACACAGGCATCTACCTGACAGTATGGAAAATTGCCCAGGTCCTGCTGCTAAAAAGCAGGACAAATCCATTTTTTATCTAGCGGTCTATTGTTGATCACTGGCAAACTAATGGAAGATGATATAGGAACATAGGACTTAGGAGGAGGAGGAGTAAGCCACTTGGGCCTTCTAGCCTGCTCTACTATTCAATAAGGTTATGGCTGATCTGGTTGTGGTCTCAACTCCATTTTCCACTTTACAATATAGATTGCACATAGTTGAGGCCCCAGCACTGATCCCTGTGGCACTCTGCTAGTTAAAGCTTGCCAACCCAAAAATACCCATTTATTGCTACTCTCCGCTTCCTGGCAATTACAGTGCACTCAGCTGGCACTTCCGCTCCTGACCTCATTATAGCCTTTGTGCAAACATAACTAAAAGAGCTGAACTAGACGTGATTGAGTGTGACTAGACTGCCTGCGCTTGACATCAAGACAACATTTGACCACATGTGGCATCAAGAGCTCTGGGAAAATTTGTCACTAGGAATTGGGACAATAACCTTGAGTGTGGTTGAAGTCGTACCTAACACAAGGGAGGGTTATGGTTGTTGGAGGCCTATTATCTGCACTCCAGTTCATTGCTGTAGGCCATGGCTTTGGCTGTCCGGCTCGCTCAAGTCGGGGCCACCTCCAGGAGTTCCTCAGGGTAGTGCCCCAGACCCAATCAGCTTCACCTTCATTAATGACCTTTCCTCCATCATAAGCCTCAAAGTGGAGACGTCTGCTGATGACTGCAGTATCCAGTACCATTAATGGCTCCTCAGATGGGGCGGGGGAGGGGGGGGAAATGGCTCCTCAGATTGGGGGGGGGGGGGGGTGCAGTGGTTTGGTGGTATTCTCACTGGATTAGTAATGCTCTGGGGTCCCAGGTTCGAATCCCACCAAGGCAGGTGGTGAAATTTGATTTCAGTAAAAATCTGGAATTAAAACTCTAGTGATGACCATGAAACCATTGCCAATTGTCGTAAAAAACCATCTGGTTCGCTAATGTCCTTCAGGGAAGGAAACCTGCGTCCTTACCTGGTCTGGCCTACATGTGACTCCAGATCTACACAGTGATGCAGTTGACTCAACTCTCCCCCACTGAAATGGCCGAGCAAGCCGCTCAGTTCAAGGGAAATTAGGGATAGGCAACAAATGCTGGCCCAGCCAGTGATGCCCGGATCCGAAAGAATTAATTAAAAAGAAAAGATAGAGAAACAGTCTTATGTCCATATGCAGGAAGGCCTGGACAATATTACATATCCAACAAGAGAGAATCTAATCCTCTCCCCATGGCCGTCAATGACATTCCCATTACTGAATTTCCTCACCAACATCTTGGGGATTACCATTGACCAGAAACTGAATGTAAATACTGGCTACAAGAACAGGTCAGCAGCTGGAAATTCTCTGGCAAGTAACTCTCCTCCCGACTCCTCAAAGCCATTTCACAATCTACAAGGCACAATTTGGGGTGTGATAGAATACTCTCCACTTTCCTGGATGAGTACAGCTTCAACAACAGTCAAGATACTTGACATAGTCCAGGACAAAAGTGTGCTTGATTAGAATCCCATCTTACTACCATAGATACACAATGGTGACCGTGTGTACCATCTACAAGATGATTAGCAGCAACTCATCAAGGCTCCTTGGAACAGCGTTTTCTAAACGCGTGACCTCTACCACTAGAAGGACAAGGGCAGTACGCATGGGTATACCGCCATCTGCACATTCCCCTCTAATTCACACACCATACTAACTTGGAACTATATCACCGTTCCTTCACTGTTGTTAGGTCAGAATTCTGGAATTGCTTTCCAATAGCACTGGGGGTGTACCTACACCAGATGCATGATAGTGGTTCAAGAAGATGGCTCGCCACTACTTTCTCCAAGGGAATTGGGAATGAGCAATGGACCTCTCCATCTCATGAAGGAATGAATAGAACAACCTGGCCTAAAAATTCCTGATAAGCAAAATCCAGTTTGCACAATTCTGGTTACTTTGCACGTTTTCAAAGCACCCAGTGCATGTACTGTAACAACCTAATGAATTACCTTCAGTTCCACTGATAGCATTATGCTTTTTTAGTAGTTTTCGGCCTTATTTGATTGCGAAGGACATGTCTGAATCAACAAGATTATATTTGCAACTGAAAAACAGTCCCATGCAAATTTAGTGTCTCCAGGCACAATTGGCCAAGGCCTTTGCTGCTCTTCTACTTTCCATGACCCCACTTCTCTTGTGGCTGGAGTTTAGTCTGTTTCTATAATGAAATATTTGAAGGGCAGCACGGTAGCACAATGGTTAGAACTGCTGCTTCACAACGCCAGGGTCCCAGGTTCGATTCCTGGCTTGCGTCAGTGTCTGTGCGGGATCTGCACGTTCTCCCTGTGTCTGCATGGGTTTCCTCCGGGTGCTCCGGTTTTGTCCCACAAGTTCCGAAAGATGTGCTGTTAGGTAATTTGGATATTCTGAATTCTCCCTCCGTATACCCGAACAGGCGCCGGAATGTGGTGACTAGGGGCTTTTCATGGTAACTTCATTGCAGTGTAAATGTAAGCCTACTGTGACAAAAATTATTATTATTATAGATTTACAAGTGCAGAGTTCACTTCTCGATCCATCTCTTTTCAAGTTGAATGTACACCATAGTATATTTCTAAACATATCATAAAACTCTGCTCAACAGGAATTTTTGGGAGGATCCCCTGGGATTCAATTCATCAGGGCTTTACAGTCACGCAAACTCTAACCTTTGCTACGGTGGTGCTCTGTATAGAAATCTGGGTGGGGAAAGGGCATGTTATCATTTTTAACCTCCCACTTCTAACAACCATACATTTAAAGCTGTTTACATATTGATTCTCTGTCTGTAATCAGCTATTTTTTGCCAAATGTGGAACTTGAAAGCATGAATTTGATTTTCAAATATAGCAGACATTTAATAGCATTCGGTGATATTCGTTCTTGTGTTTAGAATGAAGTTGTTTTCAGTAGGATGAGAAACCTGCAGATTAAAAGCATGTGGATTAAAGTCGAATAATTGAGTTTTCTGAGTATTTTTAAATACTGAAGTAAGTTTGGGATTTCAAAGAAGCACTGGCCATATCCATATCAATATTGATGCAATTGAATCAAACATAGTCTCCAGGAGTGAAAGAAGGAGGGAAAGCCAAATACAAGAAGATGTCAACCAGAAAACATTTGTATCCTATCTAGAAATGTGTGAGAAATGCTATAAAAGCCTCCTGCAATGTGGGAAAATGTGCATTCTGAGTTTGGCTTTTATTTTGTTAGCCTGTTTGGTTTAGAACTGATTAGCATAACATTCAGTGCATTCCACGTTGGGGCAAATGGAAGAAGAACTGGACTAGTAATCCAGAGACCCAGGGGATTCCGGTTCAAATCCCACAACAGCAGATGGTGGAATTTAAATTCAATATAACATCTGGAATAAAAAATCTAATGATGACCAAGATTGTTCTAAAACCCCATCTGGTTCACTAATGTCCAGGAAACCTGCCGTCCTTACCTGGTCTAGACTACATGTGACTCCAGACGCACAGCAATGTGGGTGACTCTTTTTAAAAAAAATAAATAAATAAATTTAGAGTACCCAATTCATTTTATTCCAATTAAGGGGCAATTTAGCATGGCCAATCCATCTGCCCTGCACATCTTTGGGTTGTGGGGGCGAAACCCACGGAAACACTGGGAGAATGTACAAACTTCACACGGGCAGTGACGCAGAGCTGGGATCGAACCTGGGACCTGGGCGTCGTGAGGCAGCAGCACTAACACTGCGCCGCCATGCTGCCCTGTTGTTGATTTTTAATGCCGATTGAAATGGTCTATCCAACAAAAAGAATGAGACTGGACGGGCCACCGGGCATCAACCAGAAATGACAATGGCAAACCCTGCAATATCCTGGGGGCTTGTGCCAAAATTGGGAGAGTTGTCTCACAGACTAGTCCACAACAGCCTGTCCTAGCCATACTCCCGGAATCATACCTTACAGATAATGTCCCAGACGCCACCATCACCACCCCTGGGTCAGCCCTGCCAATGGAGCAGCCGAGATGGTGGCACAGTGATATACAATGGGTGGGAGTTGCCGTTGGAATCCTTAGCATCGATTCGAAACCCCATGAAGTCGGGGCATAAATATGGCCAAGGAAACCTCCTGCTGTTTACCACATACCGTCCCCGCACAGCTGATGAATTGGTATTCCTCCAGTATCGATAGGAGTGACCATTGCACAGAAAGACCCATCTTCACATTTTGGATACCCTCCATCGTGTTGTAGCACTATCACTGTTTTTTATTTTTAATAAATTTCGAGTACCCAATTCATTTTTTCCAATTAAGGCACAATTTAATGTGGCCAATCCACCTACCCTGCGCATCTTTGGTTTGTGGGGGCGAAACCCACACAAACACAGGGAGAATGTACAAACTCCACACGGACAGTGACCCAGAGCCGGGGTTGAACCTTGGACCTTGGCGTCGTGAGGCAGCAGTGCTAACCACTGTGCCACCGGGCTGCCCGGCACTACCACTGTTGATGAATGCTAAACTTCAAACAGATCTAGCAACTCAAGACTGGGCATCCTTGGGCTATCAGAACAGCAGAATTGTACTCAACCGCAATCTGTACCTTCATGGCGTTCCATATCCTTCATCAACATTACCACAAAGCCAGTGGATCAATCTTAGTTCAATGAAGATTGAAAGGGAACATGTCAGAAGCAACACCAGGTGTATCTGAAAATAAGGTGTCAACCTGGCAAAGCTACAACACAGGACTACTTGCTTGCCAAGCAGCAAGTCATAGACAGAGTTGAGCAATTCTGAAACCAGTGGGTCAGATCTAAGCTCTGCAGTCCTGCCACATCCAGCCATGAGTGTGGTGGACGATTAAAGAACTCGTTAGAGGAGGAGGAGGCTCCACAAATAACCCCATCCTCGATGATGAAAGAAAGGAACCCATCACGTCAGTGCAAAAGATGCTTTTGCAATGTTCTTCAGCCAGAAGTGCTGTGTGAATGATCCAACTCTGCCTCGGTGCCCAGCATCACAGATGTCAGTCTTCATCCAATTCGATTTACTCCCATGTGATATCAAGAAAGGGCTGAAAACGCTGGATACTGCAAAGGCAGTAATATTGCAAAGACAATATTCATGCGATAGTACTCTAGACTTGTGCTCTGGAATTTGCTGTGCCCCTAACCAAGCTGTTCCAGTAAAGCTACAACACTGGCATCTACCTGACAATGTGGTAAATTGCCCAGGTAAGTGTACACAAGAAACAGGAGTAAACCAACCTATTCAATTACTGCCTCTCAGTCTACTCTTGATCATCTGTAAAGTGTTATCAACAGAGCTGTAAAGTGGCACTTACCTCAGCGATAACCTGCTCAATGATGTTCTATGTTCCAACAGAGTCTCTCTGTTCCTGACCTCATTACAATCTTGGTTCAAACATGGACAAAAGAGCTGAATACTTGAGGTGAGAGTGGCTGCCCTTGACATCAGGGCAGCGTTTCATTGAAAATGGCATCAAGGAGCACAAACAAAACTGGAGTTAATGGGAATCAGGGTGAAAACCCTCCACGGTTGGAGTCACTGGCGCCAAGGAAGATGGTCGTGGTGGTTGGAGATCAATCATCTCAGTGCCAGAATATCACTGTGGTGTGTCTTCCTCAGGATGGTGTCCTAGGCCCGATCATTTTCAGCTGCTTCATCAGTGACCTTCCATCGTGAGGCCAGAAGTGAGGATGTTCACTGATGATTGCACATTTACAGATGGAATATTCTTCAACTGCCTGGATGAGTGCAGCTCAAACAATACTGAAGAAACTTGACACCATCCAGGACAAAGCAGCCCGTTTGACTGGAACCCCTTCCACAAACATTCAGTCCTTCCATCACCGATGGACAATGGCAGCAGTGAGTGCCATCTACAACAGCACCTCAGGCAGCACCTTCCAAACGATCTCTACCATCCTAATTACTCACCATCTTAACTTGGAAATATATTGCCATTCCTTCACTGTCACTAGGTCAAAATCCTGGAACTCCCTCCCTAACAGCACTGAGTATACCTCCACCTTGGGGAATGCAGCAGTTCAGGAAAGCAGCTCATCACCCTCTCAAGGGTAACTAGGAATGGGCAATAAATGCGAGCCAAACCCACATTGGGTAAATAAATAAAATTCAAAAATCCACTTTCTTGATGTTGGTTGTTATTTGGACCTTGCTGCAGGTTCTGAGATGAGAAAATTATTTTCAGACAAGGCGACACTTGATGCAGTGGTATCAGGACAATTTATTAAGCAACAAAAGGTATACTTCACAAGCTACAGCAATTGGTATCCTACTTCGGATGGATCTTGATTCCCACTGACTCTCTGGGTACAGATGGCTCGCGACTCCTTTTCCCATTTTTTTTTCTCCTCGTGTCTACTTGAAATCTAGCAACAAATCCCTTCTGTCTTTTTTATTCTCTGCAGCCGAGGTTTTTCCATGTGTTCTAATGTTACTCCCATGGCTTGACCTTGTTATTTCATCTGCCAATAAACTTTAACTCATTAATTGTGGTCATGACCTGGAACAACTGTTCCAAAAAGTAGTTGAACTAACTTGTCACAGTAAATAAGAGGAATTCTTGTTAATTTTGTGATCCTCATCAGGAGGATCGCCTTCGCCGTGGTGATGATCTTCGACTTCAGATGGCCTTGGAGGAGAGCCGCAGAAATTCAGTTGTAATAGTGGGCAGCACAGCTCCAAAGAAGAAAAAGGTGAAGGTGTTGTCTGTCTCTGAATATAATTTAGAAGCATCAATATGAGGTAGTTATAATATATTCAGTAGGGAATTCAGGAGAACTATCTTTATTCAGGAGGTGGTTAAAATGTGGAACTTACTATCACAGGGAGTAGCTGAGAATAGAAGGATATGTCAATGGGGTTAAATGAAGAAGTATGGGAAAAGACTATTGGAACAGCCTGCTTCTGTGCTTTGATACTTTGTCATTTTTAAAGGATTTTTAAGATTCAAGATCTGTAAACAAATTTATTTTGAAATTTAATGCATATATTTTAAGACTACTTTGTTGGGATGGGGGTGGCAAGATTTGCTTCAGCAATAATGAACATTTGTGTGTATTTTTTGGTTATAAAAAATATGGTCTGTTGCTTCTATAATCCAATATAATGTTTCAACTACTTTATCACTCCTCTAGCAGCACTGACTTAAAATGTTACGTTTGTTAATCATTATGCTATTCCTATTCCCTTGTCAGAATTGCAGTTACCTTTTGTGGGAGCTGTTGAATACAATTCTTAATTACTTAGCAGTAGAGGCACATGATAAGCTCCAAATAGATTTAGCAACAAGATCAGGATAGTGATAGTTACCCAACCTGGAGTCTGGGAGCACTGGCTTCTACCAATCTTCCATTTGCCGATTTATGAGTATGGGAGGTGAAATCAGATGGTGAACAATTTCCATAGAAATTAAAGTCAATTATTGGCCCTTCTTGCACAGCTCCTGTAGTCATGTAAAAGTGTCATTGAGAGAAATATGCTCGCCCTTTCACTTGTAGATGGTGCACCAAGTAAATACCAGTCGGGGAAATTTCTCGCTGTCTGCACCATTTACGAAAAAACACTTGCCCCAAAACTTTCAGTCCTGAAAGTAAGGGCCTAATTTTAACTATATAATTGAATTGGTTTGAGTATGAGTTGTATAGCCTTAAATGATATAAAAATTATAAAAGACATGCAAAGGAACTTTTAAAAAAATTTGCTCCAATTTGCAAACTGAAAAAGGAAAACAGAATCGGAAATTCTTTGATGCATAAGCTTGAATATATTCTAGGTCAGGATTTATTTGTTTCACAATGACTTTTCTGATATTTCTGTTCGATAACTTTCTTTCCTACTTCTCAATTAAATAACAGGCATCCGCGGTTACCTTGATGGATCCCTTGCCAACTGCAGCAGCACAAAAAGTCTGGGGAGTAACTGTCCGACCAGTTATTATAGAAAAAGATGACCCATGGGGAGAAGTAAGCAGTCCGGTAACATCAGATCCGTGGCAATCTATTGGTAAGATTACTTGTACAGTGAAAGTGCTCCTTGTGTTGTGATAATATTGCAAGGTTCTTTGGAATTAAATTTGTATGGTAATTAAAATTTTCAATACTAAATTACCACTTTGCTGTACTTTGATTAATTCAAATTACTGAACATTTCAGATTTTCTCAGTGCTAGGAATAACGTTTGATTAACCTAAATTTGCCAGTCCTGCCTGAGAATCACAAGGGTGGGAGGGAAAATTTGATGAACCAGCAAAATGTCTGTTGATTTCGTGTGGGAATTTACAGGCGGCACCTTAAATTCGTACCATTAATAATTAAATGTATTGGGAGGATGCAGTCGGGGAAGGTGGCAGGGCTGGGTGGGTTTCCGGTGGAATATTATTAAAAAATTCAAGGATAAGCTGGCACCCCTGATGGTGGGGATGTTTGAAGAGGCGATAGGGAAGTGGGTGTTGCCACAAACCTTGGGGCAGGCATCGATTTCACTGTTGCTAAAAAAAGATAAGGATCCGACGGAATGTGGGTCGTATAGGCCCATGTCACTTCTGAATGTGGACGCAAAAGTATTGGCGAAGGTATTGGCGGGTAGACTGGAGGAGTGCCTCCCAAAGGTGATAGGTGAAGATCAGACGGGGTTTGTGAGAGGGAGGCAGCTCTTTTCAAACATTAGAAGGGTATTGAACGTCGTTATGGCACTGGAACAGGGGAAGGAAACAGAGGTGGTTGTGACATTGGACGCTGAGAAGGCGTTTGACTGGGTAGAATGGGGATACTTGATGGCAGTTCTGGAGCGGTTTGGGATTGGACCAAGATTTGTGAACTGGGTAAAGCTACTGTATAAGGAGCCGAGGGCCAGTGTCCACACAAACAACATCAGCTCAAGATACTTTTCTCTCCACCGTCGGACGAGGCAGGGATGTCCTATGTCCCCCCCTGCTGTTTGCACTCGCGATTGAGCCGTTGGCCATCGCATTAAGAAGTTGGGGGTATGGAAAGGAACAGTGCGGGGGAGGATAGAGCATAGGATGTCCTTGTATGCCGATGACTTGCTGTTATATGTGTCGGAACCAAGTGTGTCGATAGGTGGAATATTGGAGCTGCTTAGAGTGTTCGGGTCTTTCTCGGGATACAAACTAAATCTGGAAAAGTGAGTATTTTGTGGTGTCTCGGCCGGGGGGGGGGGGGGGGGAGGGGGGGGAGGGGGGGGGGGCGGGTGCTGCCATTCCGTCGGGCAGGGACTCACTTTAGGTACCTGGGGGTGCAGTTTGCCCGGGGGGGGGGGGGGGGGGGGGGGGGGGGGGGGGTGTGCTCTGCAGGTACAACATTTCTAGTTTGGTGGGGAGAGTGAAAGCTGATCTGGCAAGGTGGGATGGTCTCCCTCTGTCACTGGTGGGTCGGGTACAGGCAGTTAAAATGAACGTGTTGCCGCGATTTCTATTTATTTTTCAATGCCTGCCGATTTTCCTGCCAAAGGCTTTTTTCAGAGAGATTGAGGGCAGGATTACTTTGTTCATATGGGGAGGGAAGGTGGCCAGAGTTAGAAAGATGCTGCTACAGAGGAGAAGGCAGGCAGGGGGTTTGGGTCTTTCGATCCTGACATTACTACTGGGCAGCGAATGTGGAGAATGTGCGGAGCTGGGGCAGAGGGGTTGATTCCCAGTGGGTCAGAATGGAGGAGAGTGTGTGGAGGGGGTCGGGATTGAAAGCACTAGCAACAGCGCCGCTCTCGATAGCTCCGGGGAAATACTCAGGGAGTCCAGTAATAGTAGCTTCATTGAAAATTTGGGGGCAGTTTCGCCAACACTTCGGGTTGGGGGCAGGGTCAAGGGAAATGCCGATTCGGGGGAGCCACAGATTTGAGCCAGGGAGGTGGGATGGAAATTTTCGGAAATGGGAAGAAAAGGGGATTAAGACACTAAAAGATTTGTTTTTTAGGGGTCGGTTTGCAGGATTGAAGGAGCTGGAAGCGAAGTATGGGCTGGAGCAGGGGGAATGTTTAGATACATGCAGGTTCGAGATTTTGCCAGAAAGGGGATACAAAGGTTCCCGGTAGAGCTGGCCTCCACATTCCTGAGGAGGTGCTGACGACAGGGGGACTGGAGAAGGGGGTAGTGTGAGCGGTTTACGGATGTTCTTTGGAAGAGGAGAAGGCACCACTGGAAGGGATCAAAGCAAAGTGCGAGGAAGAGTTGGGAGAGTATATGGAGGAGGGGTTTTGGTGTGAGGTGCTCCGGAGAGTGAATGCCTCCACTTCGTGCGCGAGATTGGGGCTGATACAGCTGAAGGTGGTATAGAGAGCACTCCTCACGAGGTCGAGGATGAGCCGATTCTTTGAAGGAGTAGAAGATGTGTGTGAATGTTGCCGGGGCGGGGGGGGGCTAATCACGTTCATATGTTTTGGTCCTGTCCAAAGCTAGAGGATTACTGGAAAGAGGTTTTCAGGGTAATTTCTAAAGTGGTGCACGTGAAACTGGACCCGGGCCCCTGGGAGACCATGTTCGGGGTTGGAAACGGGTGCGGAGGCAGATGTTGTAGCCTTCGCCTCGTTGATCGCCCGAAGGCGGATCCTGATAGGTTGGAGAGCAACTTCTCCACCCTGTGCCCTGGCGTGGCGGGGGGGACCTGTTGGAATTCTTGACTCTTGAGAAGGTTAAGTTTGAACTGAGGGGAAGGATGGAGGCGTTCTATGAGTCATGGGCATTATTCATTATGCACTTTCAAGAACTGGATAACATCGCACATTAGTTGGGGTGGGTGGGAGGGTTGGGGGGGAGGGATGCTCTTGTGTGATAATGGCGACTATGGGTGATCCCTAATTCCTTTTTGTCATTTGTTTGTGTGAACATGCGGGCTAATGTTTGGGGTTTGGTGGGAGGATGGGATAGTTCTTATTCATATGGGGATTGATATATTTGTTACTGATTATCGTTTATTGTTGATGGGTGTAAATTTGGGAGAAAATGTGAAAAAGGAGGAGAATAAAAATATTTAAAAAAAATATAATTAAATGTGAAATCTATTATTTTGAATTAAATACATCGGAATGGTTGACCCATCTAAATATCTTAGGTGGTTCGAGTACAATTTAATGGGTGTTGCCGAATCTGATCAATTACTATTGGGCTGCAAACATTGTGATGGTGAGGAAATGGGCCGTGGAAGAGAGGTTGGTTTGGGGCCGGGTGGAGGCAGGATCATGCAGGGGTACGTGCTTGAGGGCTTTGTTGTTGCTGCCTCTACCATTCTGACAGGTATTCCGTTAGTCCAGTGGTAGTGTTGACTTTGAGAGTGTAGGCAGCACTTGGGGTTGTAGGGCAAATCATTGTGGGCGCCTATTTTTGATAACCATAAGTTTTTGCCAGCGAGATTGGTTGCAAGATTCCCAGGGTGGCGACAATCGGGGATTGAGTATTTCAGGGACCTGTTTATAGGGTAAATTTGCGGGGCTGGAGGAGTTGGTGGAATTGTTTGAGTTGCCTAAGGGGAATGGGTTCCGGTACCTGCCATCTTTCCTGCTAGATAAGCTTCTGTCGGAGGATGAAATGGGGGAGGGGAAGGTTTTGGATATTTATAAGGAGCTGATGGTGTGGGAGGGTGCCCGGGTGGGTGTGGGAGGGTGCCCGGGTGGAGGATGTTAAGTTCAAGGGGGAGGAGGAGTTGGGAGAGGAACTGGGGACCGGGACATGGGCTGATGCTTTGCGGAGGGTGAACGCGTCCTCGTCGTGTGCAAGGTTAAATCTCATCCAGTTTATAAGTGGTGCATAGGGTCCACATGACAGTGGTGAGGACGATCAGGTTTTTTGAGGGGGTGGAAGATAGGTGTGGGCAATGCGTTGGGGGGAATCACACCTACATGTTTCGGGCGTTTCCAAGATTGAGGTGATTCTGGCAGAGGTTGTTGGATGCTATGTCCGAGGTTCTGGGGGTGAGGGTGGCCCCAAGTCTGGAGGTGGCGATATTTGGGGTGTCGTAAGACCTGAGAGCGCAGGGACGAGAGGGGCCGATGTACTGGCCTTTGCCTCCCTGATAGCCTGGAGACGGATTTTGTTATGTTGGAGAGACTCTAAGCCACTGTAGGTGGGGATGTGGGTGAGCGACCTGACTGAATTCCTGTGGTTAACGATGTTCGGGTCGGTGGAAGTGTTCACTCAGAGGTGGAAACCGTTGATTAATTTCTTCAAAGAGGATTGCGGTCAGCGAAGGGGGTGGTTTTGGGGGGGTGTCGGGGGGTTTAAAAAGGGGAAGGCGCGACGTGGTAGGGTGTCAGAGGGGCTGGAGGGTTGGGATTGTTCGGTGGGTGGTTGTGATGGTCTTTTGTTCCTCTTTGATTGTCCTTTTGATTTTTTATATATTTATATTTCGAAAGGCCTTGAATAAAAATATTTATTTTAAAACCTATTCTGTAGGCAGTGTCATAGTATGTAAACTTAGTGAATTATTTAATAATTCATTAGTACCAGATTGAAGTTACATTTTTGAAATTATTACTTGAGTCTTTATTTTTATCCTGCTTTTCTTCTAGTGGCCTAACCAGAAACTGGCAATATCCATTGTAGTAAGTTGTTAACGGATGGGAATTTAGAGCAACATGTGATTATCTTATTCTTATGAAATTTCAGATTCTACCAAGGTTTTTTCTTATTTGGTTCTAGATACTAAGCCAACTGCTGCTGTTGATCCTTGGGGTGCTTCTTTATCTGCCACACGTACACTTCCTAAAAGCGTAGACCCATGGACCTCTTCGCAGAACATCTCTGCTGGTCTGAAGTCTTCAGCTGATCCCTGGGGACCAGGTCCTGCAGCTGATTCTATTTCTGGTAAGTCTATTGAATCCTGTGACAGTGAATGTGTTGTTTTCCAGTATTATTTACACCAAGCACAAGCATAATACGATAATATGCATATCAAAGACCGTAGAAGTTGCTTCACAAGACCTTTTGAAAATCAGGATTTTTAAAATTTCCAATATTGTCAACATTTGAATTAAAGTTATCCGTCTGAATGAAACTTAATATTGTGCTGAATTTGATATAACCTTAAATTGTTTATTTCTGCTGTCTGCATTCCACTGCATCTTCCGGAGTAAAATGTGTCTAAATCCATATTAAAAAGATAGTGGTAATGTCACTGAACTAATAATCCAGAGGACCAGGCTAGTGGTCTGGAGCAAGGCATGGCATGGCTTCAAATCCCACCGTGGCAGGTAAATTCAATAAACCTGGAAAATAAAGCTCATCTTAGTAATGATGATCATTACAACTCTGATCGATTGCTGTAAAAACCCATCTGGTTCACAAATATCCTTTTGGGAAGGAAATTAACCATCCTTAACAAGTCTGGCCTACATGTAACTCCAGATCCAGGAATGTGGTTCACTGCAATGGCCAAGCAAGCCACTAGTTGAAGAGCAATTAGGGATGGGCAACACATGACCTTGTCCATGAATACTAAATTGCTTGAAAGAATATTTTTAAAAATGCAACCCTATCATATCGCCCATTCTGACACATTGAAAGAATTTCAACATTTCACAAAATCTCGATTTATTTCTGTTTAATATTTTGATTTTCAAGTAACTGTAAATTGAAAAATGCAAAATGTTTGCCATTTTATAATTTAAAAAAAAAAGTCAAACCAGCTGTAGATTTATTTGTAAGTCCATGGTCTATTGGCAACCATGCAATGAACTTCATATTTCAATTTGACCTGAGCTACATACATTAATGTAATTAGGGAGGTTAGTGAACCAGTTCAGACTGGTTTCTTTAAGGAGGGGAAGCTCAGACTGAACAGCTCGATTCAGTGCCTTGTGTGGAGTGCCTGTTTGCTCTGAGTGCTGGGAGTTAAGGTAAGAGTGGGAGTTAGGGAAGTGGGGGAACTGAGATTTAAAAAGCAGGAGCTGAGAGGGGACCATCTGGGCAGCGGGCTGAGTTTTTGAAAAGAAATCCAGGAGTGACCTCATCGGAAAATGGTAAATTTATTGGCTGGTAAGTAACTTCTAATTTGTGTTACCTATTCTGTTACTTTCAGATTAAGGTAAAAATAAATATTTTACAGATTAGAAAGGTGAAAAAGTAGCTGAATATTTAAAGTAAAAATTTTTTCAAAATCTAATTAAAATAGAAATGCAGAGCTAGGCGATGTGTTGTACCTGTGTTGTCCAGTGGACCTCATTGTAGTTCCTGGTGAACACACCTGTAGCAAATGTTGGTTACTTGAGGAGCTTCTGCTCAAGAGTTGAAGAGCTGGAGTATGAGCTTTGGATGCTGCAACACATCAGGGAGGTGAAGAGTTACCTGGATGCTGTGTTTCAGGAGGCAGTAACACCCTTTAGATTAACTACCTTGAATTTAGTCAGTGGTCAGAGTCAGGACAATGTGACTTATGAGTGAGGTATAGAGGGATCCAGGAGGTAGGGTTGTAAGAGCCTCAGCTCTTGGAGTGAGAGGGGAAAGATCCAGTTGTTGTGGTACATGTAGGTAACAACTACATAGGCAGAACAACAATACAGGTTCTGCCAAAGGGATATGAGCAGCAAGGGGCTAAATTAAAAAGCAGAACCAAAAAGGTAATAATCTCCGGATTACTACCTGACCCATGAGCTAATTGGCACAGGATCAATAAAATTAAAGTGGTAAGTGCATGGCTCAGAGGTTGGAGTGGGAGAAATGGGTTTGAATTCCTTGGACATTGGCACCAGTACTGGGGAAGGAGGGAGCTGTTCTGATGGGTAGGTCTTCACCTGAATCATACTGGAACCAGAGTCCCGGTGAATCACATAAGTAGGGCTATAGATAGGGCCTTAAACTAAGTAGCAGGTGGGAGGGTTCAGTTGTATGGAAAATTAGAAAATCAAAGTTAAAGGAGAAGTTAGGAATACAGGTTAATGATGAGGACTTTAATCTAGTTAAAGGGGCCGAGAACTCTGCTTAGGCTTCCAGAACAAGTAATAGATCAGAGTGTATGGAAAGCGGCAGAAATCTAACTTTGAACACAGCAGATAAGGGGGCAACTATGCAAAGGTGGATGTAGTCAACCCATGACTGAGGGTGTTGTACCTAAATGCGTGCAGTATACGAAACAAGGTAAATGAGTTTGTAGCGTACATTGAAATTGGTGGGTACAATTTCCTGGGCATCGCAGGGACCTGGCTGCAAGAGGATCAGTGCTGGGATCTAAATATCCAAGGATATGTGTCCTATCAAAAGGACAGGCAGATGGGCTATGGGGACGGGGTTGCCTTGTTAGTAAAAAATGAAATAAAATTAACAAGAAACGATATAGGGTGGAAGGCATAGAATCTGTGTGGATAGAGTTGAGGAACCGCAAAGGAATAAAGACCCCGGTGGGGGTTAAGTATAGGCCCCGTAGCAGTAGTCCGGATATGGGTCAGAAAATAAATCAGATAAAAACGGCATACAAGAAAGGCAATATTACAATAATCATAGGGGACTTCAATATGCAGGGGGACTGGGAAAATCAGGTTGGAAAATTAGGTTGGTAGTGGATCCTAAAGAAAGGAATTTGTGGAATGTCTACAAGATGTTTTTTGGAGCAGCTTGTGGTAGAGCCCACTAGGGACCAGGCAATTATCACTTTGGTGATGTTTGTAATGATGCAGACTTGATCAGGGAACTTAAGGTGAGGGAACCCTTAGGGGGCAATGCCCACAATATGATAGAATTTACCCTGCAGTTTGAGAGTGAATAGCTGGAATCGGATGTAACGGTATTGCAATTGAGTTAAGGTAACTACAAAGAAATGAGGGAGGAGCTGGGCCGAGTTGATTTGAAGCAATGTCAGGAGTTTTTGGGGGTTATTCGGGAGTCACAACAGAAAATCCCAAGGTGGAGGAAATGTACTAAGGGGAGGACGGGGACAGCATAAAAGCAAAAGAAAAAGCATACAATGTGGCAAAGATTAGTGGGCAGTCAGAGAATTGGAAAGCCTTTAAAAGCAGCAGAGGACAACTAAAAAAGCAATAAGGGGGGGAGAAGATGAAATATGAGTGTAAGCTAGCGAGTAATATAAAAAAAGATTGTAAGAGGTTTTTTTTCGATTTATATAAAAGTTGAGAGAGGCAGAATGGACATTGGGCCGCTGGAGAAGTAGTAATGGGGAGCAAAGAAATGGCAGAACTTAGTTTGCATCAGTCTTCACGGTGGAAGACACTAGTGGCATACCAGAACTTTGAGATTCGAGGACTGAGGTGAGTGTAGAGGCCATTACTAAGGAGAAGGTGCTGGGGAAACTGAAAGGTTTGCAGGTGGATAAATCACCCAGACGGATGGGCTACACCCCAGGGTTGTGAAGGAGATAACTGAGGAGATTGGCGAGGCATTGGCCATGATCTTACAGGAATCACTGGAATTAAAGAGGTCCCAGAGGTCTGGAAAATGGCTAATGTAACACTCCTGTTTAAGAAGGGAGGGAGGCAGATGATGGGAAATTATAGCCCAGTTAGCCTGGCTTCAGTCCTTGGTAAGGTTTTAGAGTCCGTTATTAAGGATGAGATTGCGGGTATTTGGAAGTGCATGGTTAAATAAGGCTGAATCAACACCGCTTGCTCATTGGGAGGTCATGCCTGACAAATCTTTTAGAATTCTCTGAGGCGGTAACAAGGACGTTAGACAGCAGAGAACCAGTGGACATGATCTATTTGATTTCCAGAAGGCCTTGACAAGGAACTGTACAAGAGGCTGCCCGATAAGATAAGAGCCCATGGTGTTGGGGTCAGGTACTGGCATGAATAGAGGATTGGTTCACTGGCAAGGTACTGGCATGAATAGAGGATTGACTCACTGACAGAGGCAGAGAGGGGATAAAGAGGTATTTTTTCAGGATGGAAGCCGGTGACTAGTGATGTTCCACAGAGGTCAGAGTTGGGACCACAACTATTCACGATATACATTACAACTGGAAGAAGGAATTTAGGGCATTGTTGCTAAGTTTGCAGTTGTTACAAAGATATGTAGAGGGACAGGTAGTGTTGAGGAAGTGGGGAGGCTGCAGAAGCACCAAGACCGGCTCGGAGATGGGCAAAGAAGTGGTCGATGGAATACAATGTGAAAAAATGTGAGGTTATGTACTTTGGTAGACGTAGACAGTTGTCTAAAATCGGAAATCTGTAGGACAAAGTGACTTAAGAGTCTGAGTTCAGGATTGTCTTAAGGTTAACGTGCAGGTTCAGTTGGCAGTTGGGAAGGCAAATGTAATGTTAGCATTCATGTCAAGAGGGCGAGAATAGAAGACAGGGATGTGCAGCTGAATCTGTATAATGCCCTGGTCAGACACCGTTTGGAACATATTGAGCAGTTATGGGCCCCATATCTAAGGAAGAATGTGCTGGCCCTCGAGGGGGCCCAGAAGAGATTTACAATGATCCCGGGAATGAAGGGCTTGTCATATGAGGAACTGTTGAGACTCTGGGTCTGTACTCAATGGAGTTCAGAAGAATGAGTGGGGATCTCATTGAAACTTGCAGGATACTGAGAGGCCTGGATAGAATGGACGTGGAGAAGATGTTTCCACCAGTAGGAGAGACTAGAACCGGAGGATGCAGCCTCAGTCTGAAGGGACGATCCTTTTAAAACTGAGATGAGGAGGAATTTCGTAGCCAAAGGGTCGTGAATCTGTGGAACTCACTACCGCAGAAGGCTGTGGAGGCCATGCCACAAAGTGTCTTTAAGACCGAGTTAGATAGGTTCTTGATTAATAAGGGGAACAGGGGTTATGGGAAGAGGGTAGGAGAATGGAGATAGAAAATCAGCCATGATCGAAAGATGGAGCACACTCGGGCCGAATGGCCTAATTCTGCTCCTATATCAAATGGTCTTGTGGTATTGTAGCTTGGTGCATTGATGCACCTTATTAAGATAACACTCAAACTGCATGAATTCAGAAGTCTTGTCGGTTATTTCAACAATGAAAAAAACTGAAGCAGTACTGATATTCTGATATTACTGTAAAAAGTGATGTCAAAGCTTTTCATCTTGCATTCATCAAGTACACTCTGCAAGAATACCAGTATAAAGGGAAATCAACAATTTATACTCCAAAGAAAGCAGTTTTGAGCAAATTCTCCACGTGCAGGACTTGCATGTCAGTCACAGTACTGTGTCCATGTACTCATTTGACATTGCTAGCCTATTCACCAAAGTTCCATTTTAGGAAGCCCTTAATATTTGCACAGCAAATCTATATCATTGCAATCTAGATTTGTCACCATTGCATGAATCAGTATTCATTGAACTTGGCAACTCGCGCAGTTGAATTCGGTTTTAATGACTGCCAAAATAGATTATGTTGCTATGTGATCTCCTCTAGGCCCAGCTTTTGTAAGCTTCTTTGTTCAGTTCCACGAGAAACATGTCTTCGATGGAATGACACCTAACCTCCTACCCCTTGCATATTTCCAATATGTGGATGATAGATTTTCTGTATTTCAATATGCAGCTGCATGTAATAATGTCCTCCTTCTGTTTTAATGGGCTCCATCCTGCACTCAGATTCATATTTGAAATGGAGCAGTCAAATGAAGCGCTTCCTTGACGTCTCAGTGGGGAAATCTGCCAGAGGATGCTCTACCATGGTATACCGCAAGCCTACCTTCATGTCAGTATGCGTGTTGGGATTTTTGTAGTTCCAGATGCTATAAGATCAGTCTTAGCGGAAATCTTGTAAATAGGGCCAGAGCCAGTTGCTGACCATGCAAGCTCATGCAGAAATAGGGAACATCAGAAACATCTCTAGGATAATGGCCATCCTGATCATTTCATTTTTTTGTACTATATATCACGCAAACCCATGAACAAGTTTAAGGCCATCACCTTTTGACTGCTAAAAGTGCCTAGTGTACTTCATTACCCCAGGAGGGCAAGGTATCTTAAAACATTTGAGCAGCAGGTGAAGATGGCTGTTTCACGCTGCTATTTTCTTTTATTTCCTTTTCTTTTCATGTACTTAATGATCCGTTGAGCTGCTCGTAGAAAAATACTTGGTTCACGTGACAATAAACAAAATGCAAATCCACTGTGCTACTACTAAGAGGATTCTGCCGTCAAGTCAAAAACATTCTGCCTATCCCATAAATCAGTAATGTGGTATATGAATTTTTGTGCCCATGTGATCCTATGAATGTAGGCAGGACGTCCCTGAGATTGGTGAATTGTGTCAAACAGCATATCCCAGCTGCTATTATGGGCAAAGTACAGGCCGTACCCAACCAGCTCGTGTTTGCAAAACTCAAAACGGGTCCAATGTGATTCTGTGGTTGGACAACATTTGCTAAATAATCCTCAATGTACTAAGAATTATGCTGACAGCTAATTTAAGGTCGTCAGTCGGGATCGCAATGTGGTGCATTTGCATGTTTTGGGAGCGACATATATTAATACACAGAGCCCTGTTCTTTGTTTTCCCCTTGTAAAGCCTTCTTGTGACGTGTCTTGGTGAGTGCAAGACAAAAAGCTTCTTTCATAAGTTCTGGACCACCAAATGACTAATCAATATTTTGATAAATGTAACTAGAATATTTAACAAATATTGTATCTGATCTTATTTACAAAGAATACCTGAGACTTCCAAAGGCAGTACATTGTTTATTGTCTCTGTTTGAAACTGATTACTTGTTGTTCCACCAGACCAAATAGTTTTAGGATTGTAGAATTTAGCTTATAGGGCTACAAATTAAGCATTACATTTTAAAGCAGATCCTAAGTTCTGTTCTTATTTGGCTGTTTGACAATTAATATCAAAACTTTGCACTGCACATTTCGTCAAATACATTGCACTCTTGAAATGAAAGCACATTTGAAAAGAAAATAGCAAGTAAAGATTTGGATGATTTTAATCTTGGGCATGTTTCCATTTGACTCCTAACCTAATTCTCAGAATTGAGCTGTACAAATTGTTAATCCATGATCTGAACACCAATAAGCTGCTGATGCTACAAGATCACAAAGCTGACTTAAATGAATTGCAGTTTGAAGTAAATTTTAAATTATAATCTACATTTCTAACTCTCCCACTGCAGGCAGTACAGCGTTTGACCCATTCAGCACATTAAATGGTGCAGCAAAGGATGACTTTGCTGATTTTGAAGACCTCCGAGCTTCATCAAAAAGAACAGGTAATGAAATGTTTATTTTGTTTACTTGTGTCTCCGGTGTATTTTCCCTCTTGATCCTGTTATTTTTCTGTTGAAGCATGTAGCCATGTAACCTGGCTAGGTGTCACTAATAGTCTCTAAAACGTTTAGTCCCATATGGTGGTTCTATTACCAGAGATATCAATCAGCTGGCATTAATGTACTCGTGCAGAAGGTGTCTCAAACATGCCATTTCAAATACATTTTCTTCCATGTATATGCTGTCATGTGTGTTGCTTGTTGCTTTTGACATACAATTGTGCTTCATTACTCAGTGGTAAGCCTTAGAATATGGATTTTAATTCTCCAAATAATGAGACAAGAGGTCTCAAGCTCACAGAGCAGTGCTCGAGTTATTATGTGCCCTTTGAGAGTTGACTGATATTTAACAACTTTCTGTTGAAGATCCGTTTTAAGTTCATAGATGGTAGACAATAATTTCCAGGGCTATAATTTACTCAAATACTTAAAATTGTCAAAAAAAGTGCAATAAGCAATTTCCAAAAGTCAGAACCCCAGAATTAAAATGCAGCCTTAAATTACACACCACTTTTTTAAAAACAGAATTACAATTTATTTTTAATCAACTTAAAAAAAAAATGTTCCTTGATTAAATAATTTTAATGGTGAAAGGATATTGGTGGTATTTTCATATGACCTGGCATACAGTTATCCAGTTGGCCTTTCATCATTTATACTGAGTTCTTAAAACTTTTGTAAGATTTTTGCAAGATAACAGTGATCAAATTTTAATCTGAAATTATCTTCGTATCTTTAGAACCTGACTCATCTGTCAACTCGGTAAAACACATGTTTCGTTCCTTTTGCATAAGGCAAATGTGTGCATCCAGTTAACAGGAAGCATTTTTTTATTCATTCATGGAATGTGGGTGTCACTGGCTGAGCCGATATTTATTGCCCGTCCCTCATTACCCTTGAACTGAGTGACTTGCTGTGATTTCAGAGGGCATTTTAAGGGTCAACCACATTGCTGTAGACCAGGAGTCACATGTAGGCCAGACTGGTTACAGTCAGCAAATTTCCTTTCCTGAAGGATATTAGTGAATGAAATGCGTTTTTACGACAATCAGAAATGGTTTCATGATCATCTTTAGACTTTTAACAAATTCAAATTTCTCCATCTGCCATGGTGAGATCTGAACCCGGGTCCCCAGAGCATCACCCTCAGTCTCTGGATTACACATCCAGTGACAATACTACTATGCCACCATCTCTCCCGTTAAAGTGTTTTCATCTTTTTTGAAACCTTTTTTTAAGTTGGATGTTTTCATGGAATTTGTAAATCAGCATAATGATGATTAAACTTTTCCATTGCGATGATTTTTATATCTACCCTCTTTTAAAAAGTGCAGAATACATAGGAAGATGCTTCAGGTGGCTAGCAGGAAGGCAACATTGCTGGCAAGATTTCCAACCATAAATGCTGTTTCCATGTTTACACGATCAATGGTAGTTATCAATAAACAAAAGTTAAATATGAAAGCTGTGGGGATGTTGGACAGCAACTTCATTTTTATGGTTAAATGTGTTGACCCTGTAGTTTATTGTGCATGGAGTATTTGTCAGCACTATTAATATCTGCAGAGAACTGTTAGTATTATAGTAAGAATGCAGTATTGGACTGCAGTTAATTGTTTAATTCAGGTTACTATACACAGGAAATGATACAGCTCAGTGGATATAAAAAGACAATTCAAAATATTACCGTTAGCATTTAAAAGCTCTGCACCCTGCATTATGGAATTGGCTTGAAGATTTTAATTTTGGTTAAATGTATGTCAACTTTTACTTCAGGTGAGACTGACATGTTGGGCGGAAGTTCTAAACCCAGTGGTTCAATTAGTCCAGACTTATTTGATGCTCAGCTTACTGGTTCAGCGCCATCAAAGCAGACTGCAGCTCGAAAAACACCAGAGTCGTTTCTGGGCCCTAATGCAGCTTTGGTGAATTTGGATTCCCTGGTAACCAAGCCTGTGCAACCTTCCAGTATATCTAATCCTTTCCTGGCTTCAGGTATGCATTTAGGAAATTTTTTCCTTGTAAATTAAACTGGGATCCCCATTCTGGAGAGTAGTGGTGATGCTCTGTAAATCAAACTCTTTAAGATTTCGGGAGAAAAAATTCTATTACCATCAACTCTTGCCCGTCTCCATCATTCCTTTTCCCATTGACTCTTCCCATTTTGAATTTTGTGATTATTTTATATCAGAGCTTGAATATTTGTTTTCTTTCTATGTGGTGGAATTTATTGAAACAGTTTAAAAATATGGGCTTTCAGCCAGTATTCAACCATATTTCAGTCAGATGACTAATTCCGAATCTAATTAAAAATAATCATTACAGATTTTCTCATGCTCCACACTGGTTTAAATATTGCTTATTTTGCACCACATTTGAGAGATGGTTTCAATTGGTATTTCTGTGAATGTTTGCGGCCCTCATCGTTCCTTCCCAAGTCAAAAAAATATTATTTCTCTTGATAGTGGAAACTCGATAGATGTAGAGGAGAGTGATGTGAAAGGGGAATTACTTTGAGCAACCTTTCTTCCCCATATGATCTACTTGCATAATACTTTGCCATTTGCTTCTTTCTTTGTCACGTAGCTTTATTGTATTAAAAGGGGAAAAGATTATTGATTAAGCAAAGCCATAAAAACATAAGTTCCTACTGTCATATTATTTAATAAATAGAAAACCAGATGTCCGTGCATTGAGATGTCAGAGGGCTAAAGAGGCCAATGGTTCTCTGATTTTTGACAGTTTTTTCTCTTTGCGGGAAACATGTTGCAAACTTAACAAATGACCCTCAAACAAAGTGCACAAACATCACAGGTTGTACCATTTATTTATCTTATGTCTAGCGTATAGGAATAGCCCCATAAGTGTGTCTTTGTGACTTGGATGGCCAAAGATAATGATCAAACAATATTGACTCTTATCGCCGCTGTTGTACCTCAAACTTGAGTCAGCTAGTGTTACAGACAAAACACTCAAACTCTCAAATTATTGTACGGTTATTTCCATTTATTGTACCCCAAAAGTTTTAAAACACTGTTATAAAAGATATCCAATACTCAGTTCTGAAAAATATGTCCAAACTCATGGCTTGAACCTAAATATCACCCATTAAGAGGTGAGGTAATTAGATTCCCTCTTAGTGGATCCCAATATCCTCTCTGGGTCCTGGACCTAGGTCATGGCTTCTTATAATGGTTATTCCTGCAGGTTATCACTTTAGAAGCCTCTTTTGTGTCTACTTTTTATTTTTAGGAAACATTTTATTGAGGCATTTATAATCTTAACATTTCAACATATTAGCATTTTAAATAACAGAACGGTCCGAGATATGCAAAAACCTCACAGTAACATACCCAACTTCACCCCTCCCAAACTCCTAGCTACCCATAAATTAGTTTCCGTGCCCTCATTCTTCACTTCAATGCCCCCATCCCTCCCGCTTCTGCTGACGGTCAGCTATCCTTAAAGAAGTCGATGAACGGCTGCCACCTGCGAGCAAACCTCTGTATTGAACCCCTTGAGGCGAACTTAATCTTCTCTACCCTGAGAAACACTGACATTCACTGACCCACACCCCTTTGGAGGCTCCGAGTCCCTCCATCCCAGCAAAATCTGTCTCCAGGCCACCAGGGAGGGAAAGGCCAAACCGTCAGCCTTTGTATCCCCCTGAGCTCCCGGATCTTCCGACATTTCAAATATTGCCACCTTTGGACTCGGAGTCACCCTCCCTTACGTGACCCGTGACATGACATCTGTGAATCCCTGCCAAACTACCCTCGGCTTCGGACATGCCCAAAACGTATGTACATGATTCGCTGGACTTCCCCCGCACCTCCTACACCAAATAATAATAATCGCTTATTGTCACAAGTAGGCTTCAATGAAGTTACTGTGAAAAGCCTCTAGTCGCCACATTCCGGGGAGGCTGGTACGGGAATTGAACCCGTGCTGCTGGACTTGTTCTGCATTACAAGCCAGCTGTTTAGCCCACTGTCCTAAACCAACCCCTCCACCTGTCGTCGTCCTCCTCAAAAAACCTATTCATGCGGGCCACAGTCATGAGCCCTGTGGACCACTTTGAACTGGATCAGGCTAAGCCTGGCACATGACAAGGATGCATTGATTCTTTTCAGGGCCTTCTCCCATAGCCCAACTTCCAACTCCCCTCCCCACTTTCTCTGCACCTCTCCCGATTGGGACCCCTTCCCACTCCATCAATTCCTTACATATTTCCGAGACCCTCCCCTCCCCAACCCCTGTTTTTGAGATCAGCTTATCCTGTAGTCCCTTTAGAGGGAGGCGAGGGAAGCTTGAAAAAGACCTCCGGAAAAAGTCCCGTACTTGCAGGTACCAAAATCTATTCCCACCCGGTAACTCAAACTCCTCACCTAGTTCCTCCAGGCTTGGGAAACCTTCCTCAATGAAAAGGTCCCTAAATCTCTCAATCCCTGCCTGCTGCCACCTCCTGAAGCCCCCATCCAGCCCCCCCTAGAGCGAACAGGTGATTGTCACAGATCGGTGGCCATACATACGCCCCTTCCAGTCTCATATGCTGCCTCCATTGCCCCACATTCTCAGGGCTGCCACTACCACTGGGCTTGTGAAGTACCGAGCCGGCGAGAACGGCAGAGGTGCCGTTAACAGAGCCTCCAGACTCGTGCCCTTACACGATGATGCCTCAACCCTGCTCCCATACCGACCCCTCCCCCACCACCCTCTTCCTACCTATTGAAATATTAGCCGCCCAGTAGTAATTAATAAAGTTCAGAAGGGCTAAGCCTCTCTCCCCGCGCCCCCGCTTAAGAACTCTCCCTCTGTGCTTTCACAGCCCATATAAAACCTGAGATCGCCGTGTTCATTTTCCTAAAAAATGCCTTGGGGATAAAGATTGGGAGACACTGAATCACAAACAGCAATATCAGGAGGACTGTCATTTTCACAGTCTGTATCCTTCCCGCCAATGATAGCGGGAGCACGTCCCACCTGCGGAAGTCCCCTTTCATTTGCTCAATCACCCTGCCCAAATTTAGTTTCTGAAGCTGACCCCAGTCCCTTGCCACCTGAATCCCCAAATACCTAAAACTCCTTCCCACCACTTTAAACGACATTTCCCTCAGTCTTCTCTCCTGCCCCCTTGCCTGGATCGCGAAGACCTCGCTCTTGCGCATGTTTAGTTTGTAGCCTGAGAACCGGCCAAATTCCTCCAGTATTCCCATAATTCCTGCAATTCCCCCCCCCAAATGGGTCTGTTATATACAGGAGCAAATCGTCCGCATAGAGCGCAACCCTATGCTCCACCCACCCTCTCACTATCCCCCCCCCCCCAAATGTTTGATGCCCTAAGCGCCATTTCCAAAGGCTCTATGGCCAGGGCAAACAGTAGTGGGGAGAGTCTTGTCCCCCTGCACAGACTAAAATACTCTGACCGGACCTGGTTGGTCCTTACATTCGTCACTGGTGCCAGATAAAGCAACCGGACCCAATCCACGAATCTCTGCCCGAACCTTCCCAGGACATCCCACCCAATCAAAGGCCTTCTCTGCATCCATGGCCACCACCACCTTGACCTCGCGCCCCTCCGCAGGCATCAGTATTACATTTAGGAGCCATCTAATATTGGATGTCAGGTGTCGTACCTTCACAAATCCCGACTGGTCCTCCCTTATTACCGCCGGAACACAATCCTCTATGCGCATGGCCAAGATCTTTGCCAGCAATTTACCATCTACGTTCAACAGGCTGGGGATTCCGATTTTTACAATCTACTGTAAAACTCCCAAAACACATCATCCACCCCTGCCGGGTCCAAAACCATCTCTTTCTCCGCCCCCCCCCCCCCCCCCCCCCCCCCCGCCCCCCGGGAATCTTTTAATTTTCCAATCTCTCTCGCCGCCTCCTGCTTCCTCAGATGGTGCGCCAACATCCTACTGGCTTTTTCCCCATATTCATATATCGCCCCCTTCACCCTCCTCAGCTGTCCCTCCTCCTTACCTGTGGACAGGAGCCCAAATTGCAGAGTCTGATGCTCCTTCAGAAGCCTGTCAACCAGAGACTCCACAAACCTCCTGTTCATCTGTTAAATTTCACCTCCCAGCCTGTCCAACTCCGCCCGCTCAGTCTTCTCCTTATGTGCCCGAATTGAGATGTGTTCTCCCTGACTAACCGCTTTCAGTGCCTCCCACGTCTCCCCCGCCCAAACCTCACCTGTCATTGATCTTTATATACCGCTGAATGACCTCCCGCACCCGCTCACACATCTCCTCCTCCGCTAACAGCCCCACATTCACTCCTCCGCTAACAGCTCCACCTGCAAGTCAACAAAGGCCTTTCCTTTGTTGACTTGCAGGTCTACCCAGCGCGGGGCGTGGTCTGACACCGCAACTTCTGAATATTGAGCATCCACCACCTCGGCCAGCAGTTTTTTGTCCAACACAAAGAAGTCTACCCGGGAATATACCTTGTGTACATGGAGTAAAATGAAAACTCCTTGGCCTCCCAAATCTCCATGGATCCAAACCCCCCCCCCCCCCCCCCCCAATGCACTCCATAAACCCGAGCAGTTCCTTTGCCATAGCTGATACCTTCCCAGACCTGGCACTTGACCGGTCCAGCCTCGGATCCAGAACCGTGTTAAAATCTCCCCCCATAATCAGTCAGTATGAATCCAGGTCCGGGATCTTCCCCAGCACCCATCTGACAAACTCAACATCATCCCAGTTTGGGGCATATATATTTACCAATACCATCACCATTCCCTCCAACCTCCCACTAACCATAACATATCGACCCCCGGGTCCGTCTCTCCTTTTAATACAGATCTTGCTCAAGCGTCAATTCACGCACTCACAGGACCGCACTAATGAATCAATGTCCTTCAGTCACAAATGTTTAAAAAGTCAAGACCCTCGGGTCGTAATTCTCTTGGGAACATGACACACTAGTTTAGGTTTAATTATTGTCTGTCCAAGGCATAGCAGCAGCCATTGCCCAATCAGCTCCTGTGCTCAATCTCTGACTGCACCTCCTGTTCTTCACCGCAGACCCATACTGTTTATGTTGCTAATGCTGATACAGAGTTAGCCTTTTTGACCATCAGGCATTGCTGATGTCTTCGCTTTGCTGGTGAATAGCCATCAGGCTATTGCAGAATGTTAGAACCTTCAACATGCCATTTATGGGCTTCTCTCAGCAATTATTATGCGCCCTGGATACAAAGTGACTCTTCAGCCTTGCACTATGCTATGAATCTAATTCTTTCTGCCTGCCTTCCCATAGCTGCTAAAACCTTTGACTATCTCCATGCCTGTCAAAGTAGTATATTCCAGCCAGTATTTGGTGTTGTTGTCCAGGAGCAGTGCACATCGTTTTGTGCAACAGCCTGTAGAAATGTGCCCCTTTGTGTGCTCTTACTATGGCCCCTCTAATCACAATTTCTGCATTTGTAGAGCTAATGTTTTGTATGTACTGTTTTTGACATTGGTCTAAACTTTTCTTTTCAAGCCTCAGCTATGAGATTACAAACTGTACATTATTATAGTCACTTCTCATACATACATCAGAACATTTGTGTAAAGCGGCAGTTAGCTCTCTGCCCTGCAGGCATTTGAAATACTGTAAAATCACTGTTTTCACTATAAAATGAATCAAGTCAGATTAACGTTGTATCATGCATATACCTTTATTAATTGATTTAATTGTTGCTATGTCCTTTATTTTACATTCCAAAGATTGTTAATGCTGTATCTCTTCAAGTTAACCATATGATTTTTGTAGAACGGTGACATTGCTTCACCTTTTTATCACTTTGAACCTGCACTTTTCATTCTCCTCCTCGAATTTGTGTTACTGCTTCTCACACTTTTGCTTTTTGTAGTCTTGAAGCATTTGAAATCAATACACCCATTCTTTGTCCTTTTCCACTGCTACTTGGACTTATTCTAGCTTGTATCTGTGCCTCTTGTATTTAATTTAATTGTTGTTTGTTACTGTTAATTTGCTTGTAAAATGTGAATCACCTATCCGTGTCAGTGATATTCTTGTCCTGTATCTATTGTTATGTTGCCCTCCAACCTTTCTTCTGCTCAGCATCATAGTTTAGGCCTTGCTCATATGAACTAAAATGTGTTCTTGTAGCTACAGTATGGGATAACAGAACATGCTGAAGGAAATGTTGAAAATTGGAAATATGGCACCTCTGACAGTCCAGCACTTGCTAAATTCTCCACTGGAGCTTGGATTTTATTGTTTAAATCACTGATATTTGGCTTTAATAGTTCCTCATCAGCCAGTTTAAATTTGCTTTTGAGTTCTACAATTGGTTAGGGAAATTAGGAAAGGTTGTAGGAGCATATGAGGAAATAGACCCAAAAATTAACCACTGACAGGATTAAAAATGCATATTTCTTTGCATTAAATTTCAGAAGAATAAATTGACAAAAGAAAATAAGAATTTTAAGAATCGGAATCAATGTATCAGTCTAGCATTTCACACAAGTAAAACGTAAATAGGAAATTGTTCTTCATCCATCTAGTGGTCTGCTAACTAGCTGGATGAATAGGGAGACAGGATTGTTTACTTTCTTCTGGGATTTTTTTGCTTCTAAATCAGATATATGCAGCTTGGTTAGCCTGGTGCTGTTCATGATCCCAGTTAAAACTACTGAACGGGAAGTTCCCAGAATGGGACCCTGACTCAAAAGTCACTTGTACTTTTTATTTAAGAAAATGTGAATGAGCAGAGACACATGACCGCTAATTAACTTTTAACAAAAAAAATTCTTAAAAATGAAAAGTTTGACAATAATACAATTTCACCCTACCTATAGCTTTACAAATATGCAGCATTTTTATTCATTCATGAGACACAGGCTGTTCCAGCATTTATTGCCCATCCCTAAATGCCCTTGTGAGGGCAATTAAGAGTCAACTAAATTGCTGTGGGTCTGGAGTCACGTGTAGTCCAGACCAGATATGGACGGCAGGTTTCCTTCCCGTAAGGACATGAGTGAACCAGATTTTTTTTATGACAATGGTTTTATGATCATCATTAGACTTCCAGTGGCAAGATTTGAACCTGGTTCCCCAGAGCATTACTCTGGGTCTCTGGATTACTAGTCCAGTAACAGTATCACTACGCCACCACCTCTATATTTTAAGAATAACACCGGTCACACAAAATATCTTTTGCAATAATGTTCTCATTGAATACGCTGTCTCTGTAAACCAAAAGGCCAACTGTAACCACTCTGAAACCAAGTGGCAGATGCCACCCAATCTAATTTATGTGGATGTTCTTCTCCAATCCTCCCAAGATGATGATTACACTGTGAACCAACTATTCTCACTGCGGACTCTGACTTCCTCAAGAGTGTTTCCTCTTAGAATCTTTTAAACAATGATTTCTTCAGTTGTTTTCAGCAAGTATCCACTTCCAGGATTTCCAACTCTTCTTTCAATATTCCTCTGTCTTGAATTGCAACATTCATTCAAGCTGTCACAGAATCACTCAAGTATTCAGCCATGCCAACAGAACACTACTGCTTCACAGGCTCTACTAAGGCCAGATATCCAAAGCAATCCCTTAGGGTTGCTTTGGATATCTGGCTTCTCGCTAGCCAACCTCACTAAGTGTGCACTTTTCTGTCCTGTCTTTAACTTCCATGAACAGTTCTTTGTTCAAATTTCAGTTCTTTTTATCTCTTTGGCTTCAATCTTTCTGGGACTTCACTTTTCATTCCCTGGTTCCCATCTGTACTTTAATTTCTGGGCTTTGCTTTTTTCCAATTACTCCATTGTCCTGCTCCTGGTAAGCATTGAGTGCTGTTTCTTCCCTAGCTTCTAAGCTCCTGCATTGATTCCAGTTTAACAACTAAACTCAAAGGTCTTTCCCACTTAAAGGTGGCCCTGGTTGCTAAACCACAGTCCAGTCCTCCTAATCTCTGTTCATTTTTCAGGTTGTAAACTCTATAAACACAATAGGACACAGTTTGAAATGAAACCAAACCCCCACATTTGCAAACACCTTTGTTTACCATGATTCTAACGAGAGTTTTAACCCTTTCTTGCACAGAAGCACTAAATTGAACTCCAATCTATACCTTATTTCTGATATCCAACGCTTTAAAAACTATCTCTGCTTCCTGACACAAACCTGGGCCAGGATTCTCCCCTACCTGGCGGGGCAGGGGGTCCCGGCGTATTGGAGTGGCGTGAACCACTCCGGCGTCGGGCCTCCCCAAAGGTGCGGACGTCTCCGCACCTTTAGGGGCCAAGCCCTCACATTGAGGGGCTAGGCCCACGTTGGAGTGGTTCCCACTCCGCCAGCTGGCGTGAACGGCCTTTGGCACCACGCCAGCCAGGGCGGAAAGGACTTCGCTGGCCGGCGTAAGTCCGCGCATGCGCCGGAGCATCAGCGGCTGCTGATGTCATACCGGCGCATGCGCAGGGGAGGGGGTCTCTTCCACCTCTGCCATGGTGAAGACCATGGCGAAGGAGGAAGAAAAAGAGTGCCCCCACGGCACAGGCCCGCCCACCAATTGGTGGGCCCCGATCGCGGGCCAGGCCACCGTGGGGGCACCCCCCGGGGTCAGATCGCCCCGTGCCCCACCCCCCAGGACCCCGGTGCCCGCCCGCGCCGCCATTCCCGCCGGTAAGAGAGGTATTTTAATCCACGCCAGCGGGAGAGGCTAGTCAGTGGCGGGACTTCGGCCCATCGCGGGCAGGAGAATTGTCGCGGGGGGCCCGCCGACCGGCGTGGCCCAATTCCCGCCCCCGCCGAATCTGCCCGGCGGGGGGTCGGAGAATCCCGTCCCTGGTATTTAATGCAAAACTTGAGCTACTGCTGATATGAGGCAAACTAATATAAAAGAAACCTACATTTCTTGCTCTTTTGTTTTGGTTTGCCTTGAACTGCATTACAGGCCTCCACAATAACCTATACTTACTGTCACCAATTCTACCCCAATTTTGGGGAACGTGGTGGCGTAGTGTTCACATCACTGGATTGGAATTCAGAGGCCCAGGCTATTGCTCTTGAGACAAGAGTTCAAATCACACCATGGCATCAGGTGGAATTTAAATTAATACAGTGAATGTTTTCCGGTAACTGCCCCAAGGAAGGGGCGCCAACTTGGGGGTATTGCCTTTTCGCTTGGCCAGCTTCAGGTATTTGGGAGTTCGGGTGTCCCTGTGATTGGGCCAGTTCGCATACACCTGATTTTGCAAATCTGGTGGACAAGGTTAAGTCTGATCTGCATAAATGTGTTAACCTTCCTCTGTCCTTGGTGGGCAGAGTCCAATCTAACAAAATGAATATTCTTCCTCGGTTTTTGTTTTTATTTCATTGTTTCCTTTCTTTTCTCCCTAAGGTTATTTTTGCGAGGGTCAATAGGTTGATTTAATCTTTTACATAGGTGGGCAAGGCTCAAATTCAGGCGGTATTGGCTTGGAGCCATGTTGAGTCTGGCCCCTATCTGTGCCAATCATTTATTTGAACTGTCGCGATAGGACGCAACATTCTGGGTGTGGGAAGGGGCTGGAGAGATTCAGGAATCTGTTTCTAGAGGGATGGTTTGACAATTTGAAGGAATTGACAGTGAAGTTTGAGCAGGTGGGGTGGGGGGGAATAATTCGTTCAGGTACCTCCCAGATATGGAATTTTTGCAGGTGGCCTTCCCAACAGGCGCTGCAGGCATCTCTGTTGGAAAGGATACTTTTGCTGGCTTCTGAGGACACTGATTTGGCAGATGGATGAAGGCGAAGTGGGAGGGGGAGCTGGGGCTCAGAGTAAATTATGAGGTGTGGAGTGAGGCCCTTTGCAGGGTGAACTCCACTACCCCACCTGCGCGGCTTTGTCTGATCAACCTAAGATGCACAGGGCGCACCTGAACAAAACTTAAGATGAGCTTTTTATTTCTGGATGTACAAGACCACTGCAAGCAATGTGCCGGGGGTCTGATCAATCGCATACATATAGTATGGTCTTGCCCCAAATTGGTAAACTTTTGGGTTTCCTCCTTCAACACCATGTCGGCAATTCTGAATATTGAGCTGGAGCCTTGTCCTTTGGTGGCCATTTTTGGGGTTTCAGACTCGCCAGGGCTGCAGACTGGAGTGTAGGCAGATGTCCTTGCCTTTGTCTTGCTGATTGGAGGCGGGTTTTGCTGGGATGGAGGTTCTCTTCTCCACCCAACTCCTCTGCATGGTTGGGGACCTAATGGAATTCTTTTAACTGGAGAAAGCTAAGTACACCGTCAGGAAGTCGGTTGAAGGGTACTACCGGAGCTGATAGCCATTCGTTACCTACTTTAAGGATTTAGTCACCATCAGTTGCTTGGGGCGGGGGTTTGGGAGGTCTGGGGTTGTTTTGTTTGTTTGGTTGGTTGTGGTTTTTACCTTGGCAGACGGGTGGGTATGGCTGGTTGGGGTTTTTGTTATGTGGGTTTTGTGTATCATTTATGGGGAATATCGGTTTTGTTGTAAAATCTATTGGAAAATTGGAAAATCTTTAATAAAAATATTTTAAAATAAATTATTTAATAAATCTGGAATTTAAGCCTAGTCTCAGCAACTAATGTCTTTTAGGGAAGGAAATTTGCCATCCTTAATAGTTAGGTCTACGTGTGACTCCAAACCCATAACAATCTGGGTTAACTGCTCTCCTAAAATGGTCTGACTTAGTTGTGTCAAACTGCTACAGAAAAGTTGATGAGGAATGAAACCTGACCGATCACCTGGCATTGATGTAGGCACTGGAAACTACAACTGTGCACCCAACTCTGTCAACTGTGAAACGTCCTCCTTACTAACATCTGAAAGCTTGTGCCAAAGTTTCATTCTCACGGAATCACATCTTGCAGACAATGCCCCAAACCATCTGTGGTTGTGCCCTATCCGACCTACAAGGCAGATCCACCAGATGTAGTGGCACAGTAGCATACAGTCAGGAAAGAGTTGCCCCTCAACATAAACTCTGGACTCCATGAAGTCTTGTGGCATCAGATCAAACATGAGCAAAGAAATCTCCACTGATTACCACCTGCCGTTTCCCCTCCGCTGATGAATCAGTACTCCCCCATGTTGAACACCACATGCTGAAAGCACTGAGGGTGGCAAGGGCACATAGTATGGCACGGGCACATAGTATGGCAAGGGCACATAGTATGGCATGGGCACATAGTATGGCATGGGCACATAGTATACTATGGGTGTGAGACTTCAATATCCATCACCAAAAGTAGCTCGGTCACTGCTGTCCAAGCTGGCCAAGTCTGAAAGGAAATGGCTGTTCAACTGGGTCTTTGGCAGATGAGGGAAGCAAAAAGAAAGAAAATCAACTTGACCTCATCCTCACCAATCTACCTGTTGCATGTGCATTTATCCATGACATTATTGGTAATAGTGACTACTGCACAATCCTTGTGGAGACTAAATCTGGCCTTCACTGAGGATACCCCTAATCGTATTATATGGTATTATCACCATGTTAAAGGAGATAGATTTCAAACAAATCTAGCAACTGAAAACTGGGCATCTATAGGATGACATCCTGAATTAGGGATGGGCAATAAATGCTCGCCTAGCCAGCAGTTCCCTTGCCCAATAAAATAATTTAAAAATCCTTCTCATAAAATGTCCTCCTTTTGTCGTTATCATTTTTGTCTCGTTATACCTCTGAAGTACCACGGGACATTTTTCTACATTAAAGGCATTGTATAAATACTTCTGTTGACTTCTGAACTTCTTTCCTTCTGCTTTATAACGTTGTATTTTTCGGCCAGAAATAATATCCAAGGTATGTGGAAGAGCATTAGAAATTTTACACCAGTAGTGTGCAATTCGAATGCACAAGTGCATTGCCATTGTAAATAAATTTCTGATTGTAAAATTAGTACTCAGATGAGTTTCTTGTGTTTTCCTATTCGGTGATATGTTTTTTAAAAATAAATTATTGAAGGGGAGATAGGGTATTAAATAAAAGTGAGACCTTTATAAGAGTTTATAAAGATATAAAATGGGGAGTTAAATACTTTCAAAGATTGTGGGTGAAATCGTCCACTGTTCACGTGGTGGGATCTTCCAGTCCAGTGGACAGGGCTCCCCCACCATGGGTTTCCTGGTGGCGTGGTGTGGATTCAATGAGAAATCCCATTGACAGGAGCAAAACCAGAAGATTCCACCTCTGGACATCAGCAGGCTACCTCCCACCACCGTGAAACATGCTGCAGGGTGGCTCGATATAGTGATATTTGTGTGTCTTGTAAAAACTTATTTTACTGATATTCAATTATTTTTTTGTAGGTTCAACTCCAGTCCAGGCCACTCAGATTAATCCCTTTCAAATTAACCAGCCGCAGCCTCCTACACTGAACCAAATGCGAGCAAGTCCTTTGATGACCTCAGGACAGTCTACATTTGGTACTGTACCGGCAGTCAGTATGGAACCAATGGCGCTCAGCTCCATGTCAGCACCTATGGCAATGGGCGTGGTACAATTGCCAGTTATTGGTCGAATGGGTACAGGAATGAACATTGCTGGAACAATGCCGCAACCACTTTTATCAACAGGCATCCCTCCGCCTACTTCCCAGACCTCTACAACTAATCCTTTCCTATTATAAAAGACCAGAGGAAATATCTTCATAACAGAGTGAAAATCTAGATAGGAGTGTAGCTAGCTAAGTTAAATGTATTCTAGACTGCATTTATGGCTGTGATGAGGAGATCATCACAGTCGGTTCGGATTTTGCTGTGTTGGTTTTTTATGAAGTGTATATTGACAGTGGTTAATTTTCACTATTTTCTAAAGAAGCTATTTGCTGCCAATGGAGGTATCATATGGTGACTGAACATGTAGCTAAACAGTAGTAACGTGAATTTAATATTCACAACTAATGAATCCTCCAATCCTTAAGTGCATATTACAGTTTGTCCAAAGGTAACATAGTGTTTTGTGTGGTATAATCACTGTTTTGCATATTTCACAAGTCAACCTACTATTGACCTGTTTCAAAAAAGAATTATACGACCACAATGACTGTTTTCGGGAGTTAGAAATTTGCTTCCTAATCATAAAGGCAAATATGGAACTTAGCCAAAATCACAGCACCAATAAACCTATAAAAACTTGATTTCGTAGCTGATGGATTGAAAATAATTTTGCAAACCTGTTCACGGCAATGAGTTTTAAAATTGTGCTAGCTTCTGAATAGGCTGTTACAAAATTGCTTTTTAATTTGACTCTTGCATGCACCTTTTAATTGCTGTTTGAAGTAACATTCTCAGCATCAGATGCTATTTAAGCAGAAGGTATCAGTTATTGTTCAGTATTAATCATGATTCAGTGCTGATAGGATTGAAATTCCTTGTAAAGTTTATGATCATTAAAAATCATTGTAATGAACAATAAACAAACTATTTACACAAGTTTCAGTAAATCGGTAGGAGGTTTAATGTGGGGGAAAGCTGCATGCATCAGTCTTTTTTTGTTATTGAAATCTAAGATTTTCTAATGATGACTGGCTATTCTCTAGAATATTTAAAACACGTGTCTAGGTGAGAGGTTGGGAGTAGTGTTCACCATTGTTAATGAAACAAAGCAGACACCAGACAGTAGTAAAATAAAGTTTAAAGGAAAAAAAACTTACATCAATGTAACTTTGGAATCTAGGTGCTTTTTATTTTATTTCTTTTAGATTTTACTAAGTAAAGCAAACATTAAGCTAATTCAGACTCAACATCGGTATATGCAGTTAATCCTGTACACTTTGCACAGCTTTTTTATATAGATGAGTCTTCATGTAAAGGTTAAATAGCCAAGTTTTAGAGTCTGTAATTTGCAACCATATTGTAGTTTACAAAAATGTTATGCTATTTTTAATCTTTCTGTCTAGGGATTTTGGTAAGATTTTGCAAGTGTGTTTTTTATCTGCTTTAAAACATTGTGTTGGCAGGTGCCATGGAGGTCCAAATGTATCTTTGCTTTGCTAAGTTAAGATTAAGCTTTGTATTTTAGAAAGAGAAAAGGGAATCCAGTAACTGAAGAGTGTATTTGTCTATTGTCTTAAGTTTGGTTGTGTTAAGTTTGTTTCAACACTAAGTACATAGCAGTTTATAAAGTTTTGTAATAAATTTGAAAACAGATTTTCATTTTGTATCAGTGGATGATCAGACAGGTACTTGAGGATGAATTGCTATGCAGTGAAGCTAAATAGAAGTCCTATGATGTTTGTATTTTAGTAACTTAATGGATAGACAATAGTGATGAGTCCATGCATTGCCTTTAATGAATGAGTTTTCTGCTGACGCCTCTTGAGACAGAGGGGATAGGTAATGGAGTGGGTTATGACATTTGAGAGTGTATTAAGTTCTTTTTTTTTGGTTCTTAATATTCTTAATTTTGGCTAGGAAATGTGTTTGTAGACATGGCCAACAACATGTTAGTATTGTTTAATGGGAAAGTGAAAAGCTTGGATTTGTTTTCCTTTATCCATATGCATCTACTTTTTATAAAGACAAACAATAGCCTTCATTTCTATACATTCATTAAGTTAAAATAGTGTCTTGGAGTGGTTTACAGGGCAATAGATAAATAGTGAGCAGTCTGGCATTATAGTAGTAGTGATGAACTTTTGCTCAATGTGGATATCAATTGCCGGGTAACACTTCTTTTCTTAAAACTTGACATAGATATAAAATATTTCATACCCACATTGGATAACTATTGTGAATAATCTTGCATTTTTTCTCCTGCTCAGATCTGCATTCAGAAGTTGAATAGAGATTTGTTCTGTATCAGCTGTCATCAGTATTTAAGTGAAATGCTGAGTTCCAACTGATATCATTTTGCTTAGATAGAGACAACAGGCTGTGAAAAAGAAAATAATCACAGTAATAATTTAAAATATGGATGTGGAATAATTGTTCATCAAACTAATTTGTCTAGTTATAGCATTTACAGGCTACAGTGGTGTGCACCTTATTTTTTTAAGTCATTATCAATAAAAGTATGGCACATTATGTAACTTTGAATTCTCAATTTTTGAATGAGTACTGCTTTTGAAGTTAATTTCATACTTAAGTGTGTGCGTTTTTATACAGAAAGTGGTGATCTGCATACCAAACATAGAAATGCCACAAACAAAATTCATTTGGAATGTGACCCTATGTGATCTACCGCATATATGTTTATATTGTACAAGTCCAGATATTTTGATTTATTTTGAGGTCTTGGGATTCATGTGAGTGTGAGAGGATGCTTGCTAAGAGTGCAGCCACTACTTGTATAGTCTTGTATTTAGTCACTGAAATTAATACAAAGCTCCTGGTAAGATTTGTATCAACAAATGTTTTCATTATGTACTGTAAAAAGAAAATTATTTGCTGTCATTCTATTACATAACTGCATCAGTGTAAATGTAGTAGTCTGTCACATGTAACTTGTGTAATTTCAGTGTACTGTTACTATGTATTAATTTTACTACAGGAAGCTGTACAGTAGATTTCAGTCACTTGCATAGTTACGGCTTTAATTGCTTGTCCTTTATTATTCAGTATCCTTAACACACCGGAAATTAAGTAAGCCTTGGAACTGGAAAATCAAAGAAAGGCATTGCAGACGAAAGCTAACACCCGACACCCACACGCTTATCTTTTTTTCCCACATGTCTAAATCTGTTCTTTATCTCCTCGCTGCCACTTGTGTAACTTTGGCTTAGTTTATTTTCTGTAGTAAATCACTTGTATGTGATGGACCAGGACTAAATCCATGTTCCTGCTAATCATGGAATTGGAAAAACCTGGAGTGTTGGCAGTGATTCCTCCTGTCCAGTTTCGCACCATTTTAGAAACACCTGGAAAGTAGTTTTGAGGATAAATTAACTCCTCCGAGACACCTGGAGAGGAGTTCCAGATCTAATTGAGCTTGTCTGAAATAAAATATTTATATGATCATGCTAACACATTATTCAGCCGAGTTTCATGGTGGGTATGGAACTGCTTGTTAATCATCTCTGTTAGTCACAGAATTATTTACCCCTATACATGCTAGCAGACTGGTTAAAATTTGGGTAGTGTAAACCATTTGGTAAATTTCTTCAGGGAATCTGGAGAGATTCCTACAGAATACTTGAACAAAAATGTTTATAGGAGCTGGATTTCAGAGAACAAGGAAGCTTGCCAGAGGGCAGTATTCTGGACATTAGAAAAAAATGACTGGTGCTCACATTGAGCAGCAAGGTCACAGCAAAACTACCTCAACCACCAATACTTTTTCATTGTTTGCACTCCTTCAAAAAAAAAAGTAAGAGTTTCTCATAAAATCTACTTTAGTTTTACATGTTGATTTTGTCTGGGATATAACTGTGCTAATTTTACACTTACTTTCATTCAGTTCTTTATGTTTTTATTCAAAAATATTCTCACTTATTTTTCCTCTAATTGAGATAAAGTAGAAGTATCTTTTACTAAAGGTAGATGACAAAGTCATGCACGTTCAGAAAAATTACACTATTGATCTACATTATTTAAAAAAACATAAATTGGGAAGAAATTTTTGAATAAAAAATATTTTCTGTAACTTGTGGAAACTCATGCTTCTACCCATAACTTATGAACATTCGATTGTGTATCTTCCTTATTTAGGTCTCCAAATTATGTGCAATCTATCATCCTGAAAGTATGTAAGCATTCTGCTTCAGTCGATACTGCTCTTCTCCCTAATATAAAAAGGTGGATAAAAGTGAATGAATGATGACTAATTCCATGCCGCTGTATGGAAACAAAGCGAGAAGTCAGAAACCTGAGAGTGGCACATTGTGGCTGCAAACCTGTTTCTGTGCCATGATAGTGCTGCATAAAGTCCTAAAGACGTGAAACGCTTCAAATGCAAGTCTATCATATCTGATCCATTTTGAATTTGCTTTTTAATTCATTTACGAGATGTGAGCGTCGCTGTCTCGGCCAGAATTTATTGCCCATCCTTAGTTGAACTTCAGAAAATGGTGGTGAGCTACCTTCTTGAATCACTGCAGTCCCGGAGGTGCAGGTACACCCACATTGCTGCTAAAAGAGGGATTTTCATAATTTGGACCCAGCAACTGTGAAGGAATGGCAATATATTTCCAAGTCAGAATGGTGAGTGACTTGGAGGGGAATCTCCAGGTGGTGGTGTTCTTGCATATCTGCTGTGCTTGTCCTTTCAGATGATAGCAATCATGTGTTTGCAAAGTGCTTCCTAAGGAACCTTGGTGAGTTCCTGCAGTGCATATTGTACATGGTGTACATTGCTGTCACTGTTCGTCGATGGTGGAGGGATTGAATGTTTGTGGAAGGGGTAGCAATCCAGTGGGCTGCTTTGTCCCGGCTGGTGTTGAGCTTCTTGAGTGTTGGAACTGCACTCAACCAGGCAAGTGGGGAGTATGCCATTATACTCCTGACTTGTGCCTTGTAGATGGTGGTCAGGCGTTGAGTAACTCGTCCCAGGATTCCAAGCCTTTGAACTGCTTTGGTAGCCATGGTATTCGTATAGCCAGTTTCGCTCACTTGGCTATGATTGATTCATGATTGGCAAGGCCAGCAGTGTGGGTTCAATTCCCGTACTGGCTGAGGATACTCATGAAGGCCCCGCCTTCTCAACCATGTCCCTCACCTGAGGTGTGGCGATCCTTCGATTTAATCACTCTCCCCTCAAAGGGGAAAGCAGCCTATGGTCATCTGGGACTATGGTGACTTTACCTTACCTTATATAGTCCAGTTCAGTTTCTGATCAAGGGTTACCCCTGGATGTTGACAGTGGGGGATTCAGTGATGGTAATGCCATTAAATGTGAAGGGATGATGGTTAGAATTCTCTCGTCAGGTGGCACGGTGGCGCAGTTGTTAACACTATTGCCTCACGACACTCAGGACCCGGGTTTTATCCTGGCTCCGGGTATCTGTCCGTGTGGAGTTTTCACATTCTCCCCATGTCTGCGTGGGTCTCACCCCCACAACCCAAAAATGTGCAGGGTAGATGGATTGGCCACGCTAAATTGCCCTTTAATGGGAAAAAAAAGAATTGAGCACTCTAAATTTAAAAAGAATTGTCTAGTTGGCACTTGTGTGGCACGAATGCTACATGCCACTTGTCAGCCCAAGCCTGGATATTGTGCAGGTCTTCCGGCATTTGGCCATAGACTTCGTACAGTGCAGAATGAGGCCATTCGGCCCATTGAGTCACCACTGACCCTCAAAGAGCACCCTTCATAAGCCCACTCCCCTATTCTCATAACCCCGTCTAACCTGTTCATCTTTGGATTGTGGGAGGATACTGCAGCACTTTAGATTGTGGGAGGATACTGCAGCACCAGGAAGAAACCCACGCAGACACGGGATAAAAGTGCAAACTCCACACAGTCACCCAAGGCCAGAATTGAACCCAGGTCTCTGGTGCTGTGATGCAGTAGTGCTAACCACTGTGCTGCCTTACATGCTTCGGTATCTATGGAGTCGTGAATACTGCTGAACATTTGGCAGTCATCTGCAAACATCCCCCCTTCTGATTGAAGGATGGTCATTGATGAAGCAGCTGAAGATGTTTGAACTGAGGATGCTATCTTGAGGAACTTCTGCAGTGATTTGGAGCTGAAATGATTGACCTTTAACCATCACAACCATCTTCCTTTATGCCAGAATAACTCCAACCTGTGGAGAGTTTACCTCCTGAATCACATTAACTCTGTTTTGCCAGGGCTCCTTGATGTCAAGGGCAGTTAATCTCACCTCTGAGATTCGGCTCTTTTGTCCATATTTGAGCCAAGGTTGCAATGATGTCAGCTGTTGAGTAACCCTGAAAGAACCCAAACTGAGAGCATGTGAGGAGGTCATTGCTGGGTAAGTGCTGCTTAATACCACTGTTGATGACCCCTTCCAGCTGATGATCAAGGATAAAATGGCTGGGTTGGATTTGTCCTGTTGAGTACAGGACATATCCGGACCGTTTTCCATATTGCCAGGGAGATAACCAGTTTGTAGCTGTCTGCGACAGCTTGGGCTAAGGGCGCAACAAGTTCTGGAGCACATGTTTTCAGGAACAATAGACTTTGCAATTTTCAGTGCCTTTAGCTGTTTCTTGATTGCACATGGAGTGAATCAAATTGGCTGTAAACTTGACATCTGTGATCATCCACTCGACACTTCTGGCTGAAGATTGTTGCAAATGCTTCAACCATATCTTTTCACAGACTTGCTGGGCTCCCCCAACATTCAGGAAATGGGGATATTTGTGGAGCCTCCTCCTCCCAGTGAGTTCAATTATCCAACACCATTCATGCAGGACTGCAGAGCTTAAATCTGCTCCGTTGAATAACATGGTAAAGAGTGATATGCTCACAATTGTGAACTTTGGCTTCCTCAAAAACTTAAACTGTACCGGCGCAGTTATTTCTGCACTTCGTCAGGATTCATTCCCATATCTTGCGTTTCAAGAGTTGCCACATTATTCAGTGTGAGTAATCAATATAATTGGATGGTGAATTTTAGACCTCTTTAAATGCTGGTTGTTCGCAATTATCAACACTTTTTGGCCTGTGATTGCTGCAATGCAGGTTGGATTGAGTAGACACATTCTTACAGTACCACCAAACCCTCATCTCGAGCAGATTGTAGTGGAGCCAGTCAGTATAGCCAAAGCTGCGTGGAATTATTAGATACGAAAGATTGGTTGATACGGCCGGGTCTTTTCACATCGACTAGTTTACACCTGTTCATTTAAAAATTATAGTCATTCTTTTTTCTTGATGGGAATTAGAGGCAATAGGCACCATGCCAAGGAAAGCAAGTTAAGATTTTGATTGAAAAACCCAGTAGAGGGACTGATCCCTTTAATTTTCCAGTTGTTTGGCTTACATCTTTTTAAGGCAAAGGATGAGGACTACTGCACATAATGGTGAGTAACCAACCTTTTCATGTATTATGTTCTGTATATCCACCAAACACATTCATGATGCTGGGAGCAGGCTGCTTTTTATGGTATTGTGCTCAACTGTCGTTACTGTATAATATAATTTATCATTTGTACTATTGTAACATATGTTCTGTATCTTATTTTCTATGTAATGGTTTTGTAGCAAGCCACACAAACTCTTAATGTTTATGCCATTTGAACAGCAGAAAAGATCCAGGAGCCTGTTGCTTAAATGACAAAATTAAATTGTTGGTATCTGTTACTGTGGTTTCATTTATTTTCCATAAGAAAATATATTTATATGGTTACTAATTTATATGCAAATTCCATATTTCTGCTGTTTGTTTTATTAACTATATAATCCTGCATTATATACATACGTGATTGCAATATTGACAATTGGCCATTAAATGGGAAGTGTTAAACATTGGAGTTGACAAGGAAATGTATTTCATTGCCTACATAACAATAGTAATTGCACTTCAAAAGTAATTATTTCATTGTGAAGCGATGTGGTACATCCTAAGGATGTGATGAATTAACTGTATAAAATGCAAGTGCTTTCCTTTGCAGAACATGGAATAAAATATCAATATGTAGTAGACATTTATCATTTTCACTAATCAATGGAATTGCCTTGCCAGTTCATAAACCTAAGCCAATGTTTCTCAACGGATATCATGGATTGCCAAAACTGAATAGAAGACCTGAGGGATATTCCTGGTCATTGTGGCTTTAAAAGTGACCAAAATGCAGTTAGCCACTGAGTTTTGAGAAGAATCTTAGATATTCTGATTTAAATCAAATTAGGTAGAATTTCTATGAAAACGATTTGTTTGGTAATTCAGAATATGAATATTGAAAAATAGAGATGCTGTTGAAGCTTTCCATCTTGCACTAATCAGATAGATGCAAGAATGCTAAATTTCAAAGAGTAACCATTTATAATGCATGAGAAAAGGGTGCTGATTGCTTGAGGTGGTGTCATGATGAATGCACCAGGAAACTAGTCTTCCACACTTTTTCATTCAAACATGGTGCATGCCTGGACATATTCCTTACGCTTATAAAGGACAGGTGCCTGCATATGAATATATGTATGTTCTAGCGAGCTAAGTGACCCTTGTGAAACGGACTAATCTTAACGGTTGCTGGTGTAATTCTCGGCACACTCGTATGTTCTAGCGAGCTAAGTGACCCTTGTGAAATGGACTAATCTTAACGGTTGCTGGTGTAATTCTCGGCACACTCAAGTTGTTCAGTGAGCAAGTACTGTCCATTCACAATCACATCTAACAATGTTCTGAACTTTGCAAGCACTGATTGGTTGAATTCAGTCAGTACACTGGGGCAAGCTGTTTAACATGATCTTCCAGTCTTTGGGATGTACAGCCTGTGTTCCTAGCCACACTGGCATTGAAATTCAGATGCACGTTACTGATTTGTGCTGTGGGCAGAACATGGTTTTGGCTTTACTACAGCATCCCGTTAATGGAAATATCATAATCATTCACCGCTCGTGAATAATAGCAGCTGTTGCTCAGATATTTGATTAGGTAACTTGATGGCAGGAAAAAGGTAACTGGTGTGAGCGAAGGAGGCCACCATGGCCAAGGAAGTGCCCTTGTGGAGCATTGCTTCAGCATTTTGTTTGTTGTTGGAATGTCATTTGAATAATTCCTTCATAATCTAGCCCGTGTCACGCTTTTTTACCTTCGTGCAGAACAGTGCCAAGGAAGAGGAGGGAAATACAAAACTAGTGTGTGACAGCCAGTGAGCGAGTGGCCAGAATGGGCTCCTATTGTTCACAAGTTTCCAGTTCTTCAAATACATCACCAATGCTATTTCATTCAGCATTAGAAATGCATGGAAAACAGAAGGCCTACTGGAGAATATATATCTCCATTCTGATAAAAGACTGAGGAGTCAGTCTCTTTGTCCAAAACCTCAATTACACTCTCCTTTTCTGCCCCCCCCCCCCCCCCCCCACCAAAAAAAAGAATTTAAGTGGTCAAGTATCATTGCTAACGTGTGATATGAGAATAGTCTTAATACTGCCAAACACATGGATAGAAGTAAAAATTCTGTAATGACTTTAATAAATTTTTATTTTAAAAAAACTTTATTTCACATAAAATTTACAGTGGAAAATGCACTCCGTAACAACTCTGGTTACTGGATAACCTTGAACTCAGTTAAAATTTTCTGAAATTTTCTTGAATCACATATTTCATATGCATTTTAGAACATATGAAGAAAACATATTCTCGGTCAATTGTATTTAGACATTTGATCACTTAAGTCATAGTCCTGCTTATTTAAAATGTTTCAGCTATGGAGTTGAGGGGCTATATTTAATAATCTTTTATTAGTGTCATAAGTAGGCTTACATTAACACTGCAATGAAGTTACTATAAAAAGCCCCTCATCACCACACTCCGGTGCTTGTTGGGTACACAGAATTCAGAATGTTCAATTCACCTAACAAGCACTTCTTTCAGGACTTGTGGGAGAAAACCGGAGGGGACACTCTCAAACACTGAGAACATGCAGACTCCGCACAGACAGTGACCCAAACTGGGAATCTAACCCGGGTTCCTGGCACTGTGAAGCAACAGTGCTAACCACTGTGTTACCATGCCGCCCATCTCTTCGTCAAGGCAGAGGCAAGATGCTACTACTGAACCACAACTAACATTGTCAGAAATTCTGAGAAAAGAAGTGTCAAATAATAGCTTTATTCTGCATCTGATGTGGGCAAGTGCCAAGTTAATGAAGTGTTCCACACCTATCCACTTATAGCCCTTATCTCCAGTCTTTGAAATGCTTCAGACACATTTTGGAAACTTTACCTGTGACACCTGGAGAGGATTTTACTCTTCAACAGGGCAATTAGTGACTCGGGTTCTGAGTGTGGCCCATAAGATATTGTGTCGACCATTGACCACGTGCAGGATTACCACATTCCACTGGTTTCTGTCCATATAGTTTTTTTCAGACTAGTATGACTGAAGCGATATGTGCATAAATCAAGATGTATACAGATTCCACATACCATTGACCGAGAGCCATGTGCTCCCTCTGTGATCAACGTGTCAATATGGCTTTTGCTTTTACCATTTAAAGTTGATAGTTCTATTACAATATAAATAGTTAAGATTTCCAAAACTTGTGAAATATTTGGCATATATTACATATACTTAATCTTATTTATAGGGTCATGGTTAATTAGTGAACAAACCTGATTTCAATCTTGCGGCCCACTGCGATGAAGGAGGGCCACTCTTTAGGCCGAGGTTTCCCAAGTCTGTCCTAACATGAGGTCAGATGCCAGTGGGTTCAGGGACAGTCATACAGCCACATGTTTTGTTATAAACTTTTGAAATTAAATAGTTGTGAATACTGATCCAGTTCCTTAAGTACTTTGCAGAGAGAACACAGGTGGTAATATATTTAGATCCGCATCCATGATCCCCATACTACTTAACTAGTTGCTTTCCTGGTCAGAGATGATAGCTACTGCAGAGTTGTGAATCTTGGACTGTAGCCATAGAATCTTCTAAACAGGGCTTGATCAATAATTTTGTAAAAACACACTTCCACTTAGACATCTGACAACACGGGATTATGACTATTAGTAGGGATTGAATCATATCCAAGTTTCTTCAAATCCTTGGTGACAATGTTGAAAGAGATGGTAACATAGCCTTGTGACAAAACTCTGGTCACTAAACATGCAAAATAAAAACATAAAATTAATATTCCATTTTTTCCATCCACACAATTGCTGTAAAGATTTTAAAACATGTTAATCTCTAATTTCAAGTTAACAGCATGAGAGTTGCCACAATGCAGTGTTAGGAAATCCATTGATCCGAGAGTCCCTGTGGAAATTATAACATTTAACGATACAGCTTGTTCCAGTGCTGTCCCACCCTTGTTACTAGACAGAAATCAGTGGGAGTGTCAAAGAAGTTTATAGCATGAAAACAGGCCCTTTGGCCCAACTTGTCTATGCTGCCCAGTTTTACCGCAAAGCTAGTATCAATTGCCTGCATTTGGCCTATATCCCTCTGTAGTGTTGATAGGTTACTAGATCAGTTCAAAAGGTTAGTCAGTGTCAGGCTGAAGAGGTGCTGTGGTGAGTCTTCAGTCAGCATCAGGGAAGAAATCAAGAAGCTACAGACAAGACTGAGGTTCCAGTTTAAGAGCTGTAGTTAACAGACCATTTGTTTGCACACTGTCGGCCACTGGGGCAAAGAAACTTACCCCCTTTGGGAGCATTAGTGCCTTTGAGAGAATGCCAAGAACAAGGGGCAGGATTCTCTGTTTCTGAGACTAAGTGTTTTTTTAACATAAATTTAGAGTACCCAATGTTCAATCCACCTAGCCTGCACATCTTTGGGTTGCGGGGGTGAAACCCCCACAAACACGGGGAGAATGTGCAAACGCCACACAGACAGTGACCCAGAGCCGGGATCAAACCTGGGACCTCAGCGCCGCGAGGAAGCAATGCCACCGTGCTGCCCTCTGAGACTAAGTGTTGATGCCCACACGGAATTCGTGGACCTTCATGACAGAAAAACTGGTGCCACACCTGGACTAATTCTGCTACTATTAAGGGGCTAGCACCGGTGCCATGTGGAACACAATCGATTCCAATGAAAAACGGTGCGGGATTCACCAGGTCCATGATTGACACTCGGGAGGTTGTCAAGTTGAAGCTGCACATACACATTACACTTTTCCCCCCCCACACAGTTACACCAGCCAAGCAAGGGCACTGGTGCTGAAGCAGGCCCATACAGCTGATGGGTTGGCTGGGGCCAGAGGGCACCCACAAGTCGACCCCATGGCCTCCATCGGGAATGATCTGTAATTTAACTAAAAGGGTCTTGTACATTATTGGAGCTAGTGTAGGCAGGGAAAGATATACTAATAAGGGATCTCCCATTTAAGGTGGAGATTGGTTTTTTTTTCTCTCTAACATAGAACAGACAGTGCAGAAGGAGGCCATTCGGCCCATCGAGTCTGCACCGACCACTTAAGCCCTCGCTTCCACCCTATCCCCGTAACCCAATAACCCCCCCCCCCCCCCCCCCCCCCCTTAACCTTTTTGGTCACTATGGGCAATTTATCATGGCCAGTCCACCTAACTAGCACGTCTTTGGACTGTGGGAGGAAACCGGAGCACCCGGAGGAAACATGCAGACTCCGCCAGACAGTGACCCAGCAGGGAATCGAACCTGGGTCACTGTCTGTGCGGAGTCTGCACGTTCTCCCTGTTGTTAGTCTGTGGAATTCTCTGGAGAACAGTGGAGGCAGGGTCATTGAATATTTTTAAGGCTGAGTTAGATAGATTCTTGAGTCCAAGGGTTAAGAGCGGGGAAAGTAGAACTCAGCCAAGTATTGAAGTAGGCTCAAGGGACCAAATAGCTTTATATGCAACGCCATATTGTAATTCTGGTGGTACCATTGTGACTGTTGTATCTCTTCCTCAGACCTAACTAATTGCTTGTAAACAGTAGAATCTACATAAAATCTTTGAAGTAACTGAAACTTTAGTGCTAGTTTTAGCCCTGCTGGAACATACTACATGCCAGAACAGTAACAATTAATTTAGTTCCCAAGTACAAACTTCTTGATCATTCTTACTGCAGCTTTACTCTCCAATACTGGGGCAGGAGGTACAGAAAGATTCTGTTCGAACAAAAATCAGGCTCTATGTTCCTGTGATATTTAATTTCTATAATGGCTAAATTTCCCCCAGAGTTTGTAACATTAATTCAGAATTTACTGCTCGTCAAATCATATGAAGCAGCAGCAAGAACATGTAAACCGGAACAAACCTTCTCTTCCTTCTCCCTGTGCAACCACTTTAGGATCTGTGAATTCTGGGCGCCTTCCCATGAGCCAGCTAAACAAAGGAACAAAACAATAGTCATAATCTCCAATAATGATTCAAATTAGGTTATTTATATGGGAAATAAAAGGAAAAAAAACTGTAACTGCCCTGACAACGCAACAAGCTTGTATTGTAGACCACATACATCTAACAAATGCTTAATACATGGAGGTAGCTCAGCCGGGAAATGGTTGAATTATCAATTATTTTGAGCTAAACGGGAGTCTCTGTCATCCAGCAATTCCAACAGAGTTCGTATCATACTTTTATTTTGGGTGGTAGTTTCTTGATCAGCCTAATGATCTTTAACACCAGTTTACACCGGGGCTGTGAATTGGAGTTTGATTCAGCTTCTGAGATTACCCTAAAATGAGAAGTGACATGGACACTCAAACTACCCCCTGACCTTTTAGCAGAAAGCATTTCGGGATTTGATCATCCAAATCATGGGCAGGATTCTCTGTTTGGAAGACAATGCTCTCTGCCTTGCCGCGCAAATATGGCATGGAGCTCATCGGATTGCAATTTTGAGTGGGGGGGGGCGGAGGTGGCAGCTGCCGCCACCACTTCCGCTCCGCACGCATGCCTGAGATGAATTCAAGCATGAAAGGAAATGACAAGCAATGTTTATAAGTGCTTTCACTTCCTCTTTTTCTCAGCAGAAAACATTTAACTGCTTTTGATGTAGTGAGGACCTGTCAATCATAGCTAGATATTTATAAACATTGCAGTTTGCATCTCAAGTACCCTGCTGTGAAGCTATCAAATGCGAAGAGAGATGACAAACAATCTAGACACCTGGCTGTCTGGAAGCTATTATCCTGTCAATTACAGCTTACTAAAAGTTATTTCTCTTTCAAATTGAATAGAAGCTTCCGATCAACAGCTCTGAGGGGGTTTTTGATCATTTTTAGCTTTCTATGAAGTAACAGCTGCTCGTTCAAGGCTTTTGGGCTGAGGCCGAGGTATAAGGAACTGGAAAGTGATAACGCAGAATTTTTTCATTGTTACTGCCTCGATTGCTCTTTAGTTTCCAGGCAGGGGTGATTGATTTTGTGGGGAGAAAGATTAGGACTCTCCAATGTAATTTGGGGTCAACTACGTTCCATACTTACTCCTACTTGAATGTTTAAGGGCCACGCCGGAAACTACTCTCATCAATCTATGCCCGCCTGAGCTTGATAGAGTCAAGAGCATTATGGAGGCATGGAGAATCAGGTAATTGGATGCAAACTATCCCGTTTTTAGCCTGGCACTTGATTCTCCACAGCATTGGGAACCCGGCTGCGGGAGGTGGAGAATCCTGTCTCCTGTTCACTTTGAATGCAGAAATCTAAGCAGTCAAATTCCTACCAATATGCATTGATTAACTATAAAGGCAAAAAAATTCACAAGCCTTCAAACTGTTCATGGGACATGTAGAAATCTAGCATTCAATCTATTTTCAAGCAGAACTGGCACATTGTGAATTGAAAGTTTCCCCCAGTTCACAGCTAATAGTATACAAATTCAACAAAATACAAAATCCCATTATCTAATTCTTCATCTATTCACTAACTACAGATTATTCTCAACAATGGAGGCACACATTGGAGTAATTAATTTAAACGTGACTTTATCCACTACTGGGGGAAAGACTGAAGAGTATGTTATCAAGAACTTTACAAGGAAAATAATCAAATGTGTTTCAAAATTTTGTAACTATTATCGCAAGCTCTAACCTTTTAATGAAGGGTTACATTTTTTCACTGTGTAAAATAAATTCAGATGCCATTGTTTCCATAATCATGATTTTTCACACGAATAGTTCGGGTCTGGAAGTCTGGCCGAGGCAGGTTCAACTGAGCCATTCAATGATTACTTGAATAGAAACAATGTGCAGGGTACGGGGAAAAGACAGGGGAATGGCACTTAGCATAATGCTGTTGGAGAGCTAGTACAGGCACAAGGGGATCAAATGAAACCACAATCTTCTGTTAAGGCATAATAGCTACTGCACCTGTAAGAACAGAACGGCCAGTTCTGAGGCAGATATTGCGTAAACACTGAGCCTTTTGATTATATTATCCTATTATGACAATAAACTTAATTTTGGGTTGAGATGTAAATTAGGGGAAATGAAACATCTTTGTTCCTGGGGTAAGCAAGTTTCAGCAACATTTTATGACTCAAATAAACATGAATACCGAGCCACCCCCAACATAATCCTTTCATCACTTTTCCAAATTGCCTAAATTCCTTTCCCAAATTGTTTGCTTTAGATTCCTCTTTGCACCTTGTTTCTTTTTCATCCTGCCAGTGGCCAAGTCCAATTTCTCAGATTGCTTTCCTTGTGTAGTTTGTTTCAACTGAACATCAGACTCATGCTAATTTTAAGTTTACATTGTAAATAATGTAACACATAGCTCCTATGACTAAATCAATACTGACTTATGATCAGAGGCTGCCGACTTAGGCCACATTCAACAAAAATCAGGAGAAACAATGCAGAGTCCAGAAATATGAAAGTTGCGTGTCCCATAATCTATAAAGGAGTCTGATTGCTATTTTTGGAATTGGATGCAATGCGCTCCTCGCCCCTTTCAGCTGACCACCCAGCAAAAGAAAGCCCAGCTGTAGTTCCTTTTTATGGAGCCCAGTGGAGCAGGACTACCTCTTCCAAATGTCCATCTGGGTCTCCACCAGGATCCAACTGCCAACCCCTGTTAATGAGCCCAGAAGATGACGACCTGCCAGATTGTGCAGGGGGCTTTAGTGCTGGAGAGCTTCCCAAGATCACTAGTTTTTTGCCTGCAGCCTACCAGTCCCATATTAATGAGCCTTGGCCGTCAAAGTGGACCAGCCCTCCTGCACTATCTGGCAACTGGTGAACACACTCTGCCAGTCACCAAAAATCACACCAAAGGAAAATTACCTCCGTGTGTTCCCACTGTTGACATCACTTTAGTGAGACAGAAAAAGGTCAGAGAAATCTTGTGTAGGACTGATACTGCAATAAATTATTAAGCTGAGTAAAGAGGAAGATGGGGAATAGAATTTCCCCATTAGATGGAACATTGAGCAAAGGAGGAAATGCTACTTTATCTGAAGTGAGTTGATATCACTGTTACTGTTGGATTCTTTTTCCAACTCGTATTAATTAGGATGTGATCAGCGTTATTGCCCATTTCAACTTGGCCAGCAAAGGTGATGTTGGGCCACTTTCCTGAACCACTGCAACCAAGTGGTGATTCCTATCATCCTTTTGGAAATAGTTCAAGGTAGGGGCAGGAGGGTGAGGCCGGTTAAAGACTGGAATTAATGACTGTAATAAAGTCTGAAGTTCATTTGTAACAAAGTGAAAATGATGCTGGTAAATTGATTAAATATGGCAATGTGGTGATAAAATACTTTGAGGAGTCATGTACTACTTACATTTTATAGTTCTGGAAGTTTGCAATAACAATCATTGTTTTAATGTTCTATTTGGAAATAAGCTGACTACTCGTGATATTCAAAAATGTACATACCTTGTTAACTTTTGCAGTTTAGATGAAGATTCTGGGACAAACATTGGAATGGTTCTCTTGTGTCTGCAGAAGAATCAAACCTCTAAAGTAAATTGCAAGTAATATTTCATAAAATAAAATTTGTGCTACAAAGATGTGGCACCTCGAAAAATGTGTCTCATATTCCTCGGGTATGAACTAAATTAGACGTTGTAAAGGCAATCTCTACACGATTAAAGGAAGCTTGATGCCTGGTTTTTTTTGGTCGTGAGTACCACAAACTATCCATTGTACCTCTGTCACCATTAATTACAAACACATGTCTTAGTTTTATAATCTTTATTGTCACAAGTAGGCTTACATTAACACTGCAATGAAGTTACTGTGAAAATCCCATAGTTGCCACATTACGGCACTTGTTCAGGTACACAGAGGGAAAATTCAGAATGTCCAAATTACCTAACAGCATGTCTTTTGGGACTTGTGGGAGGAAACCCACACAGACACGGGGAGAACGTGCAGACTCCACACAGACAGTGACCCAAGCGGGAATCGAACCTGGGACCCAGTGCTAACCACAGTGCTACCATGCTGCCCATAACAGCTGAATGCATTGAACATAGAAAAGGCTTTGGTTCTTGACATTTGCCTATTGTGTTGAAGACCCAGATCACCAGAGTTAACTGCTTTACCGACCAGTTTCAGTACAGCGATACTGATATTGCCCAGGCACATCCTATTCACTCTCAGACCAGGATAAATATGCCCTGTTTTATCTGCCTCCTAATTGTCAATAAGTGATGGAAAAACATCATAATCAGTCCCATCAAGGGGCCCATCCTCACTGTTAACTCGGTCACGGAATGCAAAGTCAGGTTTTGACAGAATAACCTCACTCCAAACCACATTACAAATTTTGCAATTAAATTTAAAATATTTCCTCCTTGGGTCCACAAGGATTTCAAATTATTCAAATGCTAACCATAAAGTGAATTAAAAAGTATCTGTGACTTGCCTTCCAGGAGTTGTGGGAACGTGAACACCACCATAGCCACGGACCACGTCATTTCCAAACAAATCCGCTCCATACACACTTAAAACTATCTGTGGCCCTTGAGAGGAGGACAAGCAAGGGTACTCAGTGTACATGTACATGCTTCAAATGATTAACATGGACAATAAACATGATTAAAGGCATTCTGATTTCATGAATGTGCATGTTTTCATGGTTATCAATTTAAAGATTTAAAAATGGAGTTATTTAGTTTAAAAAAAAATTAAATCCCAAATTTAAAGAGATAAACTTACAGCCAAATGGGTTGGTGCTCTTGAATGTGATTTCCATAGGAAAGTTCCACACAAAATGTTGATTGCAATCCCTATTTTTAGAGGTGATCTGGGATATCCCTTCCTCCAGACCCTAAAAGAGAAAAAAACAGAAATAATAAAACAGCAACTGCCATTAGGAGGAGGAGAAAGCTTTTTACTGCAGGTAGTCTTCCATTCCACATGCCTTATGCAGCTGTTGACATTCCACAGCTGACTACCAAGCCCTGATATCTCCACATGGAAACCCAACTGAATTTGGGAGCAATACCAACTCGACAGACATCTGTATTAAGGGAACTGAATTTAGACATAACAGATAGGGAGTATTGGAGATGATCAAATTGCACACTGGAGAGCTAAACATTGCTTTTAATATTCCAACAACATTAAGTGCAGTCTTTACTGGTTCTCTACTGCCCTCAAATGTGAGGTGGCAAGAATACAACAAAATGAGAGGATTATTTACTGCAGCATATATTTCAAAATTATTTCTGACGAATGGAATCTATTTTATTATAAACAGGGAATGCCTGTTTAAACACCACAGGCTGGATTCTCCGCCGTTGGGATTCTCCATTTTGCCGGCAGCCGGGGGCTTCCCGACGGCGTGGGGCTGCCCCACAATGGGAAACCCCATTGACTTGCAGGTGAAACGGAGCATCCCACCGGCATGCTGAACCTGAAATCTGGCGTGGCAGAACGGAGAATCCAGCCCATGTTTTGATTACGAAGGTGAAGTATTTAAATTATACATGTACAACTCAGAAGTGTGAGGTTGTGCATTTGGCGAGGTCGAACAAGGCAGAGGAGTGCACAGTAAATATTCAGGGGTGTAGAGAGACCTTGGACTGAATGTCCACAGATGCCGGAAGGTAGCAGACAAGCTGATACGGTGGTTCAGGTACATTGCAATCCTTTTATTTATTAGCTGAGGCATATATAAGAGCACAGGTTATGCTGGAGCTTTATAAAACACTAGTTAGGCCAAAACCGGAGTACTATGTGCAGTTCTGGTCACCTCATTACTGAAAGGATGTAATTGCATTAGAGAGGGTACAGAGGGAATTTCCAATCCTGCTGCCAGGACAGGAAACTTGGAGGTTCTGAGAAAAGATTGGAGAGGCTGGGGCTGTTCTCCTTGGAACTGTGGAGGCTGAAAGGAGATTTGATTGAGATGCACAAAATTGTGAGGGGCCTGGTTATATTGGATGGGAGGAACCTATTACTTTAGCAGAAAGGTCAGTGACTCGGGCATAGTATTTAAATGATTGGTAGAAAGATTAGAGGGGAGTTGAGGAAACATTTTTCACCCAGAGGGTTATGGGGGAACTCACTGCCTGAAAGGCTAGTAGAGACAGAAACCCTCAACACTTAAAAGGTGTCCGAATATGCACTTCGATTGCCATAACCCCAAATGCTGGAAAGAGACTGGCTCGTTTTTTCAGATGGCACAGGCACGATGGGCCAAGTGGCCTCTTTAGGTGATTCCATGAATCTACATAATACAGCAAGATCTCATTTGCTTGGTTTACTATTTCTATCTTCAAATTTAATTTGTCTAACCATGGCAAATTTGAATAACATAAGAAAATAGGAGTATGCCATATGGTCCTTCAAGCCAACCATTCAATAAAATCATGATGGATCTAATCCCGGCCTCAATTTCATTTTTCTGCTTCTTGCCCATAACCCTGGACTTCCATGATTAATGTATGTAGCTCAAGAATCTGTCTAGCTCAGCTTTGAATACATTCAATGACTCAATCTCCACAAGTCTCATGGGGAAACTCCTCCTCATCACCATGCTAAACAGATGACCCTTTACTCTGAAACTATGCCCCAAGTTCTAGGTTCTAAATGAATACTTTGTGTCAGGGTTCACTCATGGAAGGGACAGTGTAGGTATAGAAATCAGGGAGAAAGACTGTAATAAAATTAAAGAGATTAACATAGACAGTGAGGGGGTTCTGAGTGGTCTAGCAGACTTAAAAGTAGACAAATATCCAGAGCCAGATGAAATGTATCCCAAGCTGTTGAGTGAGGCAAGGGACGAAATAGCAGGGGTGCTGACAATACTTTTCAATTCCTCTCTGGCCGCAGAACAGGTGCCAGAGGGTTGGAAGATAGGCAATTTGGTGCTATTATTCAAGAAGGGAGGAAGGAATAAACCAGGAAACTACAGGCCAGTCAGTCTAACCTCAGTGGTGGGGAAATGCTTGAAAGCAATTCTGAGAGACAGGATTAATCAGGAACAGTCAGCATGATTTTGTTAACGGGAGGTCATGTCTGACAAACTTGATTTGAGTTTTTGAAGTGGTAACTGGGTGTGCAGATGAGGGAAATGCATTTGACATAGTCTACTTGGACTTCAGCAAGGCTTTTGATAAGGCCCCACATGGGACACTGATAGTGAAGATAAGAGCCCATGGAATCCAAGGAAATTTGGCAAATTGGCTGATTGGCAGGAAGCAGAAGGTGATGGTCGAGGGGTGTTTTTCTGACTGGAAGCCTGTGACCAGTGGGGTCCCACAGGGATCAGTGTTGGGGCCCTTGCTGTTTGTGGTTTAAATAAATGATTTTGATAGGAATATAGGAGGATTGATCAGAAACTTTGCGGATGTTACGAAAATTGGTGGAGTGGCAAATAGTGAGGAGGATGGCCTTAGATTACAGGAGAATTTAGACGGGTTGGTCAGATGAACTGATCAGTGGCAAATGGAATGCAATCCTAATAAGTGTGAGGCAATGCACATGGGCAGCACAAACAAGGCAAAGGAAATGCATGATAAATGACAGGACCTGGGGAGTACCAATGATCAAAAGAGCCTTGGTGTGCATGTACACCATCCCTTAAGGTGGCAAAGCATATGGAAACAGTGGTAAGAAGGCATATGATATACTTGCCTTTATTAGCCGAGGCATAGACTTTAAAAGCAGAGAGGTTATGCCGGAACTAGGTTATGCTGCCGCTAGGGGTGGCACGATGACGCAGTAGTTAGGACTGTTGCCTCACGGCACTGAGGTTCATGGTTCAATCCCGGCTGTCCTTGTGGAGTTTGCACATTCTCCCTGTGCTGGGTGTCAATCCACAACCTAAAGATATGCGGGGTAGGTAGATTTGCCACGCTAAATTGCCCTTAATTGGCAAAGAAATTGGGTACTCTAAATTTATAGAAAAAGAAAATAAATAGACCACAGCTAATTCTGGAATTCACATTAAAGGAGGGATGTGCGGGGCAGCACAATGGCACAGTAGGTTAGCCCCGCTGTCTCATGTTGCTGAGGTTCCAGGTTCGATCCCGGCTCTGGGTCACTGTATGTGTGGAGTTTGCACATTCTCCCCGTGTTTGCATGGGTTTCGCCCCCACAACCCAAAGATGTGCAAGGTAGGTGGATTGGCCACGCTAAATTTCCCCTTAATTGGAAAAAATTAAATGGGTACTCTAATTTGTTTTTTAAAAAGGAGGGATGTGATAGCATTGGAAAGGGTGCAGAGGAGAATTACCAGGATGTTGCCTGCGCTGGGGAGTTTAGTTATGAAAAGAGATTGGAGAGACTTGGATTGTTTTCCTTGCTGCAGAAGGAGGACATGATTAAGATGCATAAAATTATGAGGGGCATAGATAGACAGGAAGAAACTTTTCCTCTTGGTGAAGGGATCAATGACCAGGGTGCATAGTGCATAGATTTACAGTAAGGGCAGGAGATTTAGAGGGAGAATGTGAGGGAAAACATTTTTACCCAGAGGGTGGTGGGAGTTTGGAACTCACTGCCTGAAAGGGTGGTGGAGGCAGAGACCCTCCTAACGTTTAAGAGCAAAGAAAAGTACAGCGCAGGAACAGGCCCTTGGCCCTCCAAGCCTGTGCCGACCATGCTGCCCATCGAACCTAAAACCTTCTACACTTCCGGGGTTCATATCCCTCTATTCCCATCCTATTCATGTATTTGTCAAGGCGCCCCTTAAACGTCACTATCATCCCTACTTCCACCACCTCCTCCGGCAGCGAGTTCCAGGCACACTCCACCCTCTGTATAAAAAAAACAATTCCCTCGTACATCTCCTCTAAACCTTGCCCCTCGCACCTTAAACCTATGTCCTCTAGTAATTGACTCTTCCACCCTGGGAAAAAGCTTCTGACTCTCCACTCTGTCCATGCCCCTCATAATCTTGTAGACTTCTATCAGGTCGCCCCTCAGCTCCCGTCATTCCAGCGAGTACAAACCAAGTTTATCCAACTTCCCCTCATAGCTAATGCCAGGCAACATCCTGCTAAATCTTCGCTGTACCCTTTCCAAAGCCTCCACATACTTCTGGTAGTGTGACGACCAGCACTTAAACACTATGGGTGGGATTATCCGACCGCCCCGACGGGCCGGAGAATCGCCAGGGGGCGGCGTGAATCTGGCACCAGAGATTCGGCGGGGGCGGGAATCACGCTGCGCCAGTAGGCGGCCGCTCGCAGCGGCCCCCCCGGCGATTCTCCGGCCTGCGATGGGTCGAAGTCCCACTGTTTCTTTGCCAGTCCCGCAGGCGTAAATTAGACTAGGTCCCTTACCGGCAGGACCTGGCGGCGCGGGCGGGCTCTGGAGCCCTGGGGGTGGTGCGGGGCGATCTGGCCCCGAGGGGTTCCCCCATGGTGGCCTGGCCCGCGATCGGGGCCCACCAATCTGCAGGCGGGCCTCTGCCCTGGGGGCACTCTTTTCCTACACGTCGGCCATGTCAGCTTCCGCGATGGCCGACGCGTAGGTGGACCCCCCCCCCACCCCCCGCACATGCGCGGGGATGGCGTCAGCAGCCCGATGCTCCCGCGCATGTGCGGACCAGCGCCGGCCGACAGAGTCCCTTCGCACCCGGCTGGCGTGGCGCCAAAGGTCTTCCACGCCGGCCAGCGGGGCGCAAACCACTCCGGCGCCGGCCTAGCCCCTGAAGGTGTGGAGGATTCCACACCTTTGGGGCGGGCCAACGCCGGAGGGGTCCACGCCACTCCGTCCCGCCGGGACCCCCTACCCCGCCAGGTATGGGAAAATCCTGCCCTATATTCCAAGTGTGGCCTAACTAAGGTTCTATACAGCTGCAACATGACTTGTCAATTTGTATTCTCAATGCTCCAGCCGATGAAGGTAAGCATGCCGTATGCCTTCATGACTACCTTAATTTATCATTTATATATGCTACAAACAGCAAAGGACCCAGCTCTGATCCCTGCGGAACACCACTAGTCACAGCCCTCCAATCAGAAAAGCACCCTTCCACTGCTACCCTCTCTTCTATGACCGAGCCAGTTCTGTATCCATCTTGCCACCTCACCTTTGATTCCATGTGGCTTCAGCTTCTGTACCAGTTTGCCATGAGGGACCTTATCAAAGCCCTTACTGAAGCCCATGTAGACAACATCCACTGCACTACCTTCATTAATCATCTTCGTCACTGCCTCAAAAAACTCGATCGTTAGTGAGACACGACCTCCCCTTCACATGCTGCATCTCGCTAATATGTCCATTTGCTTCCAAATGGGAGTAAATCCTGTCTCGAAAAATCCTCTCGAATAATTTCTTCACCACTGACGTAAGGCTCACCAACCTCGAATTTCCTTGATTATCCTCGCTACCCTTCTTAAACAAACGAATAACATTTGCTATTTTCCAATCCTCTGGGACCTCACCTGTAGCTAATGAGGATACAAAGATTTCTGTCGAGGCCCCAGCAATTTCCTCTCTTGCCTCGCTCAGTATTATGGGATAGATCCCATCAGGCCTGGGGACATATCGACCTTACTGTTTTTCAAGATGCCCAACACCTCCTCCTTTTTGATCTCAATGTGACCCAGAGTATCTACACCCCCTTCCCCAGACTCACCATCCACCAGGTCTTTCTCTTTGGTGAATACTGATGCAAAGTACTCATTCAGTACCTCACCCATTTCCTCTGGTTCCACATATAGATTCCTTCCCCTGTCCCTGATGGGGCTAACCCTTTCCCTGGCTACCCTCTTACTCTTTTAGATGTGTTAAAAGCCTTGAGATTTTCCTTAATCCTGTTTACCAATGACTTTTCGTGACCCATTTTGGCCCTCCTGACTCCTTGCTTAAGTTCCTTCCAACTTTCCTTGTATTCCTCACGGGCTTCGTCTGTTCCCAACCTCTAGCCATTATAAATGTTTCCTTTTTCTTTTGGGTTTGGCTCTCAATACCCCTCGTAATCCAAGGTTCCCAAAAATTGCCATTTTTATCCTTCTTCCTCACAGGAACATGCCAATCCTGAATTCCTATCAACTGACATTTGAAATCTTCCCACCTGCCAGATGTTGATTTACCCTCAAACATCCTCCGCAATCTAGATTTTTCAGTTCCTGCCGAATATTGTTAGAATTAGCCTTCCCCCAATTTAGCACTTTCACTCATAGACTACTCTTATCTTTATCCAACAGTACCTTAAAACTTACCGAATTATGGTCACTGCTCCCAAAATGCTCCCCTACTGAAACTTTGATTACCTGGCCAGGCTCTTTCCCCAATACCAGATCCAATACGGCCTCTCCCTCAGTTAGACTATCTACATATTGTTCCAAGAAGCCCACCTCTGCCCCATCCAAGTGAGTCCCAGTCAATATAGGGAAAGTTAAAATCACTCTCTACAAAAATCCTGTTGCTTTTACACCTTTCCAAAATCTGTCTACATATATGCTCCTCTATCTCACGCTGGCTGTGGGGAAGCCTGTAGTAAACCCCCAACATTGTGACTGCACTCTTCCTATTTCTGAACTCTACCTATATCACCCCATTGCAGAAGTATTTAGATGGGCACTGGCGATCCCAAGGCATACAAGGCCAAGTGCTGGAAAACGGGATTAGAATAGTTAGGTGGTTGTTTTGACTGCACAGACGCTATGGGCTGGAGGGTCTTTTCTGTGCTATATGACTCCAATACGGAGGGAAAACATCCTTGAAAACATGCTTGAATCCATTATCAAGGACTTTCTAGCGGAACATTTAGAAAGCAGTGGCAGGATCAGTCCGAGTCAGCATGGATTTATGAAGGGAAAATCATGCTTAACAAATCTGTTGGAATTCTTTGAAGAGGTAACTAGTGCAGTCGACAAGGGGGAGCCAGTCGATGTGGTATATTTGGATTTTCAGAAGGCGTTTGACAAAGTCTCGCATAAGAGATTATTGTGCAAAATTAAAGCGCATGGGATTGTGGGAAATGTATTGAGGTGGTTAGAAAACTGGTTGGCAGAGAGGAACAAAGAGTAGGGATTAATGCATCCTTTTCAAATTGGCAGGCAGTAACTAGTGGGGTACCACTGGGATGGGTGCTGGGACCCCAGCTATTCACAATATATATTAATGATTTGGATGAGGGAACAAAATGTAACATCTGAAAGTTTGCAGATAATACCAAATTAGGTGGAAGGGTGAATTGTGACGAGGATGCAGGAATCCTGGGCAGCACGGTAGTATAGTGGATAGCACAATTGCTTCACCGCTTCAGGGTCCCAGGTTCGATTCCCTGCTTGGGTCACTGTCTGTGCGGAGTCTGCACGTCTGCAGATTACTACCTGAATGGTTGTAAATTGAGGGGAGTATGCAGTGGGACCTGGGTGTCCTTGTGCACCATTCGCTGAAGGTAAGCATGCAGGTGCAGCAGGTGGTAAAGAAGGCTAATGGTATGTTGGCCTTCATTGCAAGAGGTTTCGAGTATAGAAGCAGGGATGTGTTGCTGCAATTATTAGGGCTTGGTGAGGCCACACTTGGAGTATTGTGTGCAGTTTTGGTCTCCTTCTCTGAGGAAGGATGTTCTTGCTCTCGGGAGTGCAGCGAATGTTTACCAGACTGATTCCAGGGATGGCGAGACTGTCATATGAGGAGAGATTGACTGGTTGGGATTGTTCTCGCTGGAGTTCAGAAGAACGAGGGGGGATCTCGTAGGGACTTATAAAATTCTAACAGGACTAGACAGGGTAGATGCAGGGAAGGTGTTACCAATGATGGGTGTATCCAGAACTAGGGGCCACAGGCTGAGGATTCAGGGTAAACCATTTCGGACAGAGATAAGGAGATATTTCTTCACACAAAGAGTGGTGAGTCTGTGGAATTCATTACCACAGGAAGTAGTTGATGCTAAAACTTTGAATATATTCAAGAAGTGGCTGGATATAGCACTTGCGGAGAATGCAGGATTAGGCTATTGAGTTGGATTATCAGGCATGATCGTGATGAATGGTGGAGCAGGCTCGAAGGGCCAAAAGACCTCTTCCTGCTCCTATCTTCCCCCTCCTGCCTCCTATCTTCTATGTATCTTTTCAGCATTTGCATGGTCAATCTCCTCAGAATCTTCACTTTTTCCTATAACATGACTTCTCGCTCTTCCAAAATCGTAGAGTCCCTACAATGCAGAAGAGGCCATTCAGCCCATCAAGTCTGTACCAACCCTTCAAAAGAGCACACTATCCTTCTACACTCTTCCTCTCCCCCCCCCCCCCCCTCCCCCATCCACCCCGCCTTATCCCTTACACCCCATAACCTAACCTACACATCCCTGGACACAAAGGCAATTTAGCGTGATCAACCCACCTGACCCACACATCTTTGGGCCGTGGGAGGAAATCCACACAGACACTGGGAGAACGTACAAACTCCACACAGACAGTGACCCGTGGCTGGAATTGTACCCGGGTCCCCGGCACCGTGAGGCAGCAGTGCTAACCACTGTGCCACCCCAACGGTTATGGCCCTAATGAGTATGGGCCCCAAACTGCTCAACCTTTCCTCATAAGCCATACCTTCATTCCAGTGAACTTTCTCTGCACTACCAAAGCAAGTATATCCCTCTTTAAATAAGGAGAACAAAACTGAATGTAGTACTCTAGGTGTGGTCTACTTTTATACTTCATCTCCCTTGCAATAATCTCTTCCGCTTGCTGAATTAGCACTGAACAAAGAACTGTTTTATCATAACCAGTATTTCTGGAAATTAATACAGAATTGCACATTGAAATGGAGTAAGAGGAACAGCCTTTAATTAATCCACACACAAGTTCACCTATGGAAACCTTGTTTCGTGAGCCTTCTTGGAATTAAAAGTGAGAAATACCCAATATTTGTCATGGCTTAGTTTTAAATAAATATTTCGTCACATTCTTTTACATTTAAAGTTCCTCAGAAACCCATCAAATATGGGAAGAATTTGCAATACCTATTTCCAACTGGAATAGCATGTAGATTATCCTTGACAGATTACAAAACTTTGGAACTACATATTTCATTGCGTTTACTTCAGTAATGCATACGAATAACCATTTGGGAATGGTTATAATTATTCATTCTTTTTAATTATTCGTAAGCTATAACAGATTCTGGGAATAATCACATCACCTGAAAGATAATAAATGTTTATTTTTCTCAGCCTATTTTACAGGGAAAAAAATGTTGAACAATATTTACATACAACAAGAGGCTTCAGAGAACAACCATGGGTGGAAATCCATGTGATGATGGATTTAAAAGTGTACAAAAATTATCCCTGTAGACATACATAAACACAGTGAATGGTTGTTTGTCTCTACCACTGTGGTTTGCAGAAAGTTTACAATGCAGAGTATTACTGTGATTTGTTTTACAGATTTTCAAGATTTGATCCATGACATTGAAAGATGGGAATTGTTATGGGCTAGGGTTTAGAGAACCCCAAAGTGTATCATGGAGTTCACCTGACCCACAACTTTTAATAGATTGTGGTATGGGGAACACACGGCCCAGTCAGGTGTGGTACAGCAGAAAGGAAAAGTATTTTTTAAAGCAAAACAATGTTTATTCTATAAACTCAAGTTAACCTTTTTAAAACTTAGTGAACATCTTAGCAACCATCAATTCAAATACAACCCCCAAAAAATACAACACTAAGTAATCCTTAATAACTTCCCGAACATCCAGAAGACAAACAAAACACTTTTAACAGAAGCACATCGGGTTTACATTCACTACTGAAAACATTTAGAATTCTGAATTCACCAAATGATCAAGAGATAGTCTTTTCATGGCAGAGAGAACAGCAGTACACCTGCTTCATCTGGCTTCAGCTCCAACACTGAAAAACGAAACCAAAAAAACACACCCAAGCTTTTCTCAAAGTGAAACTAAAAAGTAGAGCCAGAGCTCAGCTCCACCCACACTGACATCACTGCAGTAACATGAGCAGCCAAACATTTCTTAAAGTGACATTCTCATGACAGAATCCTGATATTCAACCGGTTCTAACAGGAAATCTTTTTTTAATTACTGCTCTATATTCCCTTGAGAAATAAGACTGACTATGATATATTTTAAGATGTGGAAATCATTTAAGCATTCAAAATATCATTCAAAAGACCAGAGATATAAATTAATGCTTTAAATGTTTAAAAATGCTTTAAATCATGTGAACTAATATTTGTCCCCAGGGGAAACTATTTTCAATGGTGAAACTTTGAAGGGCCTTACACATTAAAGTTATTAAGCCAGCATTTCAGAATATCTAAGGAAAGATCTCTGGTCTGTGCAAGGCTAGCTGATTTAATCTCTGACTGTGTTGGGACATTAGCGTTTTGTACCTATCATTGGGGGTGGGTTGGTAGGATGGGGAAAAATCAGTTCTGAATGCTGTCAAAATGACCTCTGCTGAAAAGGGCATGGATGTTGAGGAAGGACTGGTGGGGTTAGATGCATCATCCTGTTGGATCCACACTTTTATAGGCTCTCAAATGTAGAATGACCACCTGAATAAGTTACCAGAAGACTGACAATAATTTGAAGCAGCACTCAAGTAAGAATTAACACCTAATTTTATATGTCCTGTCCAGAAGGGAGAAAAAAGTAACTGTTAGTATCCATAGTACATGAAACTTGCATTTTTAAACAATGTTCTGATGAGAAAAAATATCCAATTCAATTAAAGTCCACTGATGTCTAACCACAGAGGCTACAAATCTCCCTTAGAAAACAAAAGAGTCTATTCACACTACTACATTACTACAAAGCAGAATCATAGAATCACGACAGTGCAGGAGGAGGCCTTTGGCCCATCTAGTCTGCAACGACCCTCTGAAGAAGCCTCCTACTTCATCCCACTCCCCCGCCCTATCACTTTAACTCTATAACCCCACCTAACCTGCACATCTTTGTGACTGGGAGGAAACAGGCGCACCCGGAGGAAACCCACGCAGACACGGGGAGAAAGTGCAAACTCAACATAGACAGTCACCCAAGGCCGGAATTGAACCCGGGTCCCTGGGCACTGTGAGGCAGCAATGCTAACCACTGTGCCACCCAAACCAATACTGGGCTTATAATGTATGTAAACACAGCCTAAATCCACAATTAGAGTTTGACCTGATACTCCTGATATTACACTGATGTTTCCTGGAAGAGTTGCAAATTGAAACAGCTTAATTTTATACAGGACTGTTAATGTAATAAAGCATCGGGTGCTTCACAGGAGCATTATAAAACAAAAAGTGACACCAGCCATACAAGGTTAGATGACCAAAAGCTTGGTCAGAAAAGTAGATTTTAATGAGTGATTAAAAGAGGAAAGCAAGCGAAAGAGGTGCTTTACAAGAAAAAGATAACGTTCGGAATGTTGCAGCTTGCACGCCTGTGGGTAACTTATTCAGACTGGCATTATTATTCCGATTCCCCACAGGAGGCGTGGGCCTTTGTGCGGACGGAGAAACTGGGCTTGAACTAGGGGTTGGGGGTTGCGGGGTCGGTTGTAATACTTTATTGCTGGATCATGCTGTTGCTGTGTTCTCTTTTTTTGTACTTTTGCAATTTTGATATGGTTATTTATGGGGGTGTTGTTCTGTTATGGTTATTTTTGCTGTGGGGCATTGTTGCTGTGGGGCATTGTTTGAGTTTTGTATCTTGCAGGGGAGGGTTGGGGGGGTTTGTTGTATTCTATGTCGGGTTGGGGGTATGGAGTGGGGCTGGTATTTGGGAGCTGCGTCAGAAGGGTGTGGTGGGGCAGTGCGAAAGCGCGGGCTTTCCTCTGGTTTCCCGCGCTACAGGGCTGGGGGGTGGAGACGATGACGGGGGGAGGCGGGGCCTTAACTGGTTCTTCCCCGCGCTGGAGCGGTGCCTGGAGGAGGGATAGATTGGGGGATGATCCCACTTTGGGAGGGGTCGGGTTATTGGCGGGAGTTTCCGGGGTCAGCAGAAGTTAGCTGACCCACGGAAGTACAACGGAGGACGGTTCGCGGCTAGGAGGGTTCCTAGCCTGGGGGGGGAAGGGAGGGGGGGGGACAGTGGAATACCGGGTTGCTGCTGGTAGGGTCAGGAAGGAGCTGGTGGGGGGCTGGGGGGACAGAGGTGAGCTTTTGTCGCTGTGGGGACTGGGTCGGGCAGGGGGTGCTGGCCTGGGGCGGGCAGTCGACGAGCTATGGCTAGTCGACGGGGGAGGGGGGCGGGACGCCCCCTGATTCGGTTGGTCACCTGGAATGCGAGAGGATTGAATGGACCGGTGAAGCGGTCAAGGGTACTTGCTCATTTGAAGGGGCTAAAGGCAGGTGTGGCAATGCTTCAGGAGACCCACCTGAAGGTGGCGGACCAGGTCCGTCTGAGGAAGGGATGGGTGGGGCAGGTTTTCCACTCTGGGTTGGATGTGAAGAACCGGGGAGTGGCGATTCTGGTGGGGAAAAATGTGTCGTTTGAGGCATCGGAGGTGGTGGCGGATAAGTGGGGGTAGGTATGTTATGGTTAGGGGCAGGCTACAAGGAGAGAAGGTGGTACTTGCTAGTGTGTATGCCCCAAATTGGGATGATGCGGGCTTTATGAGGCGTATGTTGGGACGGGTCCCGGATCTGGAGGCGGGAGGTCTGATCATGGGGGGGGGACTTCAATAGTGTTGGATCCTTCACTGGATCGGTCCAGCTCTAGGACGGGTAGGAGGCCGGCGGCGGCCAAGGTACTGAGAGGGTTTATGGACCAGATGGGTGGGGTAGATCCATGGAGGTTTGTGAGGCCGAGGGCACGGGAGTACTCTTTCTTCTCCCACGTACATAGGGTCTACTCTCGGATAGACTTCTTCGTGGTGAGTAGGGGACTGATTCCGAGAGTGGAGGAGGCCGAGTATTCGGCCATTGCAATCTCCGACCACGCTCCGCATTGGATAGAGTTGGAGATGGGGGAGGTGCGGGACCAGCGCCCGTTGTGGCGGTTGGATGTGGGGTTGTTGGCGGAGGAGGAGGTGTGTAGGAGGTTCCGGGCAAGTATTGAGGGGTACCTCGAGGTGAATGATACGGGGGAGGTTCAGGTGGGGGTGGTCTGGGAAGCCCTGAAGGCAGTGATTCGTGGGGAGCTGATACCCATACGGGCACACAGGGAGAGGAGTGAGAGGGATAGACTGGTGGGAAAGATGCTGGAGGTAGACAGGAGGTACGCAGAGGCACCAAAGGAGGGACTGTTGAGGGAGAGGCGCAGCCTGCAGGCTAAATTTGATTTGCTGACCACTAGAAAGACGGAGGCACAGTGGAGGAAGGCACAAGGGGCAGTGTATGAACATGGTGGAAAGGCGAGTAGGATGCTGGCTCATCAGCTCCGCAAGCGGGATGCGGCTAAGGAAATTGCTGGAGTGAGAGACAAGAGTGGGAATGTGGTGCGGAAGGGGGTAGAGGTGAATGAGGTCTTCAAGGACTTTTACGGGGAACTGTACCGGTCGGAGCCAACGGGGGAGAGGAGGGGAATGGAGAGGTTCCTCGATGGGCTTTCTTTCCCGAAGGTGCAGGAGGAGCAGGTGGAGGGGTTGGGTGCGCCAATTGAGCTGAAGGAGCTAGTTAAGGGGATCGGGCAGATGCAGTCAGGGAAGGCACCGGGGCCGGATGGGTTCCCGGTGGAATTTTATAAAAAGTTTGTGGACCTAGTGGGCCCCTTGCTGGTGCGGACACTTAATGAAGCGTGGGAAGGGGGGACTTTGCCCCCGACGATGTCGCGGGCGCTGATCTCGTTAATCTTAAAGAGGGACAAGGACCCCCAGCAGTGTGGTTCATACAGGCCCATATCTCTCCTCAACGTAGATGCGTTGTACATGAGGACCAGACAGGTTTTGTGAAGGGAAGGCAGCTGAACACGAATGTGCGGAGATTGTTGAATGTCATCATGATGCCGGCGATTGAGGGGGAGGCAGAGATAGTGGTGGCGCTGGATGCGGAGAAGGCCTTCGATAGAGTGGAGTGGGGGTACTTATGGGAGGTGTTGGGGAGGTTTGGATTTGGTGAAGGGTTTATTAGATGGGTAAGGCTGCTACATGAGGCCCCGATGGCGTGCGTGGTCACGAATGGGAGTAGGTCGGAGTACTTCCGGCTTTACCGAGGGACCAGGCAGGGTTGCCCCCTGTCCCCCTTGTTGTTTGCACTGGCAATCGAGCCGCTGGCGATGACGTTGAGGGATTCAGAGAGGTGGCGAAGTTTGGTGCGAGGTGGGGAGGAACATAGGGTGTCGTTGTATGCCGATGACCTGTTACTGTATGTGGCGGACCCGGTGGGAGGGATGCCGGGGGTGATGGAGCTGCTAGCTGAGTTTGGGACCTTTTCAGGTTATAAACTAAATTTAGGCAAGAGTGAGGTGTTTGTGGTGCACCCTGGAGACCAGGAGGAAGGAACTGGTAGGCTCCCGCTTAGGCGGGCAGGGGAGAGCTTTAGGTACCTGGGGGTGCAGGTGGCCAGGGACTGGGGGACTCTCCACAAACATAATTACACCAGACTTGTAGATCAGATGGAGGAGGAGTTCAAGAGGTGGGACATGCTGCCATTGTCGTTGGCGGGGAGGGTACAGTCCGTCAAAATGACGGTGCTTCCGAGGTTCTTGTTCCTCTTTCAGTGCCTGCCGATCTTTATCCCCAAGGCCTTCTTTAGGAGAGTGACTAGCAGTATTTTGAGCTTTGTGTGGGCACATGGGACTCCGACAGTGAAGCGGGTGTTCCTGGAGCGAGGGAGGGATAGAGGCGGGCTGGCGCTGCCCAACCTTTTGGGGTACTATTGGCCAGCCAATGTGTCAATGGTGCGTAAATGGGTGATGGAGGGGGGAGGGGCGGCGTGGAAAAGAATGGAGATGGCGTCATGTAGAGGTACGAGCATGGGTGCCATGGCAACGGCGCCGCTCATCCCTAAGAGGTTTACCACGAGCCCGGTGGTGGCGGCGACCCTAAGAATCTGGGGACAGTGGAGACGGCATAGGGGGGAAACAGGGGGCTCGATGGAGGCTCCATTGGGTGGCAATCATCGGTTCATCCCAGGGAATAGGGATGGGGGATTTAGGGGGTGGCAAAGGGTGGGCATCAGTAAATTGAGGGACCTGTTTATTGGCGGGAGGTTTGCGGGCCTGGGGGAACTGGAAGATAAATTTGGGCTTCCCCAAGGGAACATGTTCGGATACTTGCAGGTAAAGGCGTTTGCTAGGCGACAGGTAGAGGGGTTCCCTTTGCTGCCCTCGCGGGGGACGATAGACAGAGTGCTTTTGGGGGTGTCAGAGAGGGGAAGGTGTCTGACATCTATAAGGTAATGCAGGAGGTGGAGGAGCCGTCAGTGGAAGAGCTGAAGGCTAAATGGGAGGAGGAACTCGGAGAGCAGATAGAGGACGGGACTTGGGCGGATGCCTTGGAGAGAGTCAACTCTTCCTCCTCATGTGCGAGGCTTAGTCTCATCCAATTTAAGGTGCTGCACCGGGCCCACATGTCCGGGACTAGGATGAGTAGGTTCTTTGGGGGTGAGGACAGGTGCACCAGATGTTCGGGGAGTCCAGCGAACCATGCCCATATGTTCTGGGCATGCCCAGCACTGGACGAATTATGGAAGGGGGTGGCGGGGACGGTGTCGAGGGTGGTTGGATCCAGGGTCAAACCAGAGTGGGGACTCGCGATTTTTGGAGTTGCGGTAGAGCCGGGAGTGCAGGAGGCGAAAGAGGCCGGTGTTACTGGCCTTTGCGTCCCTAGTAGCCCGACAAAGGATCTTGCTGTAGTGGAAGGATGCGAGGCCCCCCAAGTGTGGAGACCTGGATCAGTGACATGGCGGGATTTATAAAATTGGAAAGGGTCAAATTTGCCCTGAGAGGATCAATACAAGGGTTCTATAAACGATGGCAGCCTTTTCTGGACTTCCTGGCTCAAAGATAGGTAACTTGGTCAATAGCAGCAGCAACCCGGGGAGGGGGATGTTCCTTATTGTAGTTTCTATTATGTAACTTAATATTGTGTTAATTTGCGTCGTTGTTAAAACGCTGTGTTGTTCATGGAGGTGGGGCGAATGTTTATGATTGCTAATATTATTGTTATTTTTGGTATTTTATTATGGTTCATTGTTGTTGTATAAATTCAAAATTTTTCAATAAAAATTATTTTTTTTTAAAAAGAGGAAAGCAAGGTGTAGAGAGGTATTCACAAGATTAGGGCTTGGGCAACTGAAGGTGGAAGATTAAATCGGGGTGCTCAGAGGCCGGATTTAGAGGGAAGTAGATATCTCGGAAGGTTGTGGAGATGTTTTTGTTTGGGGGGGGGGGAGTGGAGGTTGAGGTAGTAGCCAATGTATATCAGTAGGCACTGATGGGGCGATGGGTGAACATTCCATATCTCAATCACCTTAGTTTTGGAGTTAAAGACGTAGAATGAGTTTGGGTAAAGATGGGAAATAGTCCTGGTAAGACGTCCCGTGTGGAAGTGGTTTGTAGGCTCGCTAACAGTAACCACCTGTAGAATGGGGTATACAGGAAGAAATAATGTGAACAATCATGGGTGACTTCATCCACATATAAATTGGATGAGTAAGACTGGCAACGGTAGCCTCGATGATGAGCTTTTATAAAGTCTTTTTGGAATAGTGTTTTAGAGCAGCACCAGAAAGCAGGCAATATTGGATCTGGTAATGTGCAATGAAACAAGATTAATAAATGACCTCATAGGTAAAGATTGAATTTCACATCCAGTGTGAGGGAGAGAAGGTTGTACCTAAGACTATACTTAAGTAAGCACAATTATGAGGGCATGAAGACAGAGATAGTTAAAGCGAACTGGGAAATGAGGTTAAGAGCTAGGTCAGTAGAGATGCAGTACTTCAAAAATCAGACTCCAAAAACCCACTAATCTCAGACATGATCAAAACATGTGGACGTGATTCACCGGCCCCCTTCACAGCTCTCACACTTGTCCTCTACTTGTGGTACGAACCCACTCATACGGGCCCACATCATAAGAGCCCAACGCACCACTTTAAACAGTACCAGCCTCATCCCAACACACAATGACGCTGCATTCATCCCAGGTGCATAATTTCACTCAAAACCCACCATGCCAATTCCATTCCCAGCTCTTCCTCCCACTTCCACTTTCTCTCCTCAATTGGTGCCTTCTCAGTGTCCACCAACCACCCATAAATGTCTGCAAACCTCCCACCTGCCAGCTCGTCCTGTGTTAACAACAAATTCAGCAAGGCACGTTCAGGCATTTGAGGGAATGAGGGTAACTCCTTCCTCACAAAGAGGAAAAACTAATTTTCAAACAAATTAAACAAAAACATTTATCAACAAATGAAGTGTAACGTCGGCACGACCCCATTAATTTGCCACAACACCTTTACTTGGTGAATGATTACAAAGAGCATTTATAAATAAAATCACTTATCAACAAATTTCTGGTTTGCTTAGAATAGCAAACGGCGAAACTGAAACTTGTTAAGATTAATACAAAAATTAATTCAATGACTATTTTTCAAACTGTGAGCCTAAATTGAACTAGCGCTCATCATTCCATTTTCAGAAAAACATTCCTAGATTTTTATTTTCTGCTACAAAGATTGATGATTTTAAAAAGTAGTAGGTAATTTCTTCACTGACTGTTTATTTATGATACCAATGAATAACATTCATTGACTCAGACAGAAAGCAGAGATGCCAACTCCATTCATTGTAACACTTTGTATTATTGTGGGACCCTTCAAACTTTCCTTCGGTGTGTGAGGCAATCACTGAATTGCCAATTTAGAAAAGACTTCACAAGGCAGCAACCGGCAAGTGAATATGTGGGCTTAAAGATGAAGATACAATGTGCAGACACACAAAAGAAAGTACAGAAATTCTTCGAACCCAATCCCAATTTTCACTTGCAAACTTTTATCTTCATTCATGCAGATCTCATTTATAGGTTACTAAGATCCTCATGAAATGTTCGCGTAACTCACCAAACGGAAAGATGGGCATACATCTGGTTGTAACTGATATGGCTCCAAATACTCTCCTGGCACAGCCTAAGGGGGCGATTCTCCAAAATGAGACAGTGTTTGTGCCGTTGTGAACGCCATTGCGTTTCACGACGTCACGAAACGGGCAGGGGGACGACCGATTCTCTCCCCCACAGGGAGCCAGCACGGCGCTGGAGCGGTTCACGCCGCTCCAGCCTTCCTTCCCAGCGCCAAATGGGCACCGCGCCAACCCGTGCATGCACAGTTGGGCCGTGCCAACCTGCGCATGCGCGGGGGACTTCTTCACCACGCCGGCCCCTACACAACATGGCGTGGGGGTTCAGGGGCCGGCCGTGCAACAAAGTAGGTCACCCCCCCCCCCCCCCCCCCCCCCTCGGTGAAGGAGTGTTTTTACCCACCGCACAGGCCATGCCCCCCACCCTTCACGCAGAGTTCCCGACGGCAGCGATCAGGGGTGAATGGCGCCGGCAGGACTCTGCCGTTTCCACGCAGCTGCTCGGCCCATCCGTGCCGGAGAATCGGCGGCCCCACCGATTCCAGCAGCCCACGGACACCGCCGAGTCAAATGTGCCAGCGCAAATGGCACCAATTCTCCACACCTCGAAGAATCGCGCCAGCGTCGGGGCGTCATGGCACGGTTGCGGCGATTCTCCGGCACGGGGCTTGGAGAATCGCGCCCCAAGTTTCAAAGGTTTAAATTCTATAACAGTACAGCTGTTTCTCAGACAGTGTATGAAAATTTCATATACACTTCACTGAAAATCTGGTGACAGCAGTGCACAGTGTAGATTTATGACCTTTCCAAACGTTAGTTTGTCTACACTGCATCAAGCTACCTCATTAGTGGAACTACTCGACAGGTCTAGTCATTGTAAATGTCAGGAAGGTGTCTCAAACTGTTCAACTATTATAAAACAGCATATCTAAAATTAATCTAATATTAAAGTACATTTGTGTATGTGGTATATAGAAATTGTTGAACATCTGCCCTACATAAAAGAGCATATTACTTTGCACTCATCCCCGTAACAATTCAATTTATTTAAATCTAGAAACAAAGTTAGAACAGAGAAACTGAACTCAAGTTTTTGGGAGCTCAAGAAAATTCTCCCCAAATTATTTAGTTTAGATTGATTAATAAAACAGCATAACCACTGAGAAGTGCAGAAACCTTTGTGCTTCCGTCATCATTGAAGTGGTATTCCATTTGGATTTATTAATGTAAGTATAATGCCCAAGGCAGCGGTAATTCTACAATGACTCCTTATCCAAAGTAATGGGATTCCAATTGTGTCACATTGGAAAAACACAGAATTCAGATAGCCACTGCAATAAACCTGCAATCGTTCATTTATTATCACAGGAGGAATATTTGAAATTGTGCTGACCTGAACAAATTAAATTTAATACTCACTGTTGTTGGAGCCCAGTCATGCCCATATACATAGGAATATTTGCAATACAGATCATCAAACTCTGGAAACTGCAAAACAAAAATGTACTTCAAATTTCAATTCCACTAATAATAATAAAACTTTCCAAATGTCAATACCACAACTTCAAAATTTTACATTTAATATTGGTGTGAGCGAAGTCTTCATTAAAACTAGTAGAGACTACCAAAACATTAATAGTACTTATTTAAACACAGGATTTCTAGTCATTCCCTCAAAGATTTCAACAGAATCAAAATTCCTTGGGCGGGATTCTCCCTCCAGTGACGCCGGAATCCCGAAGCACGATCGGGCGGAGAATCACGTGTCAGCCGAAAATCGAGGCCGGCGCCAGGCGGCATACGGAATACTATGCTCTAAAGCCTCAACAGTGGCGTGAATATGCTCCATGCTGGTGTGCAAATTGTACAGTAAACACTGTTGGCATATCAGTAAGGGGCCCAACCCGGCAACTTCCAGCCCCCTGCGATGCTCCGCCTCCACCAGGAGGAATTACCGATGGCAAGGTTCACTTGTAGTATTTGAAATCAGGAAACAGGTGTAGTGGCTACCGAGGGAGAGAGAGGGGGTACAAAAAGTTTGTCATTTTTATAAATGACCTGGAGGAGGGCGTAGAAGGATGGGTGAGTAAATTTGCAGATGACACTAAAGTCGGTGGAGTTGTGGACAGTGCAGAAGGATGTTACAAGTTACAGAGGGACATAGATAAGCTGCAGAGCTGGGCTGACAGGTGGCAGATGGAGTTTAATGCAGAGAAGTGTGAGGTGATTCATTTTGGAAGGAATAACAGGAAGACAGAGTACTGGGCTAATGGTAAGATTCTTGGTAGTGTGGACGAGCAGAGAGATCTCGGTGTCCATGTCCATAGATCGCTGAAAGTTGCCACCCAGGTTGAGAGGGTTGTTAAGAAGGCGTACGGTGTGTTAGCTTTTATTGGTAGAGGAATTGAGTTTCGGAGCCATGAGGTCATGTTGCAGTTGTACAAAACTCTGGTGCGGCCGCATTTGGAGTATTGCGTGCAGTTCTGGTCGCCACATTATAGGAAGGATGTCGAAGCATTGGAAAGGGTACAGAGGAAATTTACAAGGAGGTTGCCTGGTATGGAGGGAAGATCTTATGAGGAAAGGCTGAAGGACTTGAGGCTGTTTTCGTTAGAGAGAAGGTTAAGAAGTGACTTAATTGAGGCATATAAGATGATCAGAGGATTAGATAGGGTGGACATTGAGAGCCTTTTTCCTCGGATGGTGATGTCCAGTACGAGGGGACAAAGCTTTAAATTGAGGGGAGATAGATATAGGACAGATGTCAGAGGTAGATTCTTTACTCAGAGAGTAGTAAGGGCGTGGAATGCCTTACCTGCAACAGTAGTGGACTCGCCAACACTAAACGCATTCAAATGGTCATTGGATAGGCATATGGACGATAAGGGAATAGTGTAGAGGGGCTTTAGAAGGGTTTCACAGGACGGCGCAACATCGAGGGCCGAAGGGCCTGTACTGCGCTGTAATGTTCTATGTTCTAAAAGCATCCAACATCTCTACAGTGTGCTGACAGTTGTGCCGCTGGCCGGGGGACTTCTGCCAGGGTCGGGGGGAGAAATGGGGGATTGCCAGGAGGTGGGCCATGGGGTCAGGGTGGAAGGGCACGGACCACCATTTCCACAACCCGCAACGCAGCCATGCGGCTGCGCACGCCGCTCACAGCCCACTGTGAATATAGTGCCGCAGTCATATGGGTGCCTTCCCACGCCATCGCTCTCGGTACTCCCTGGCCCAAGACGACCCATCAACGGATGGACGTGCTCAAGCGAAACCAGTGCCCATTTCTTGGCTGGAACGAGGGTGTGGTGGGGAGTGGAGTGTCTATATGCAACTCCTCCTTGTCAGGCTCTCCAGTGCCGATCCTGGTGAATGACACGCAAGCATTCGTTGGAATTGCACTCATTCAACGTGGAGCCTCTGCTAGCCCATTAGGATGCCCTCAATCGCTCTGGGGCTAGGAACCGCTTTCATCAACATAGACCTCTCACGAGGTGTCAGCACTTAGTCTCTCAAACAGAGAATCCACCCCCTCAAATCTAGAGAAAGCTCCATAAAATGTTCATGTCTAAAAACAAGCCTAGGAATATAAATACAATTTTTTTTTCAAGAGTCTGGCATTGTGATTTGTCTATAGCAATAGAATATGAAGCCGAAATTGGGAATTGTTTTCTTCTGAGTTGAAACGACAACTTATAACTGATGGACTCAGTGTTATTCGAAGGAATAAACAAGTTTATTTTCTTGCATTCTGCCTGTTATAACTTCAGCATTTGTCATAAAACAAAACAGCTTCCTAACTACCGAATTTAATGGCGTATAAGTCAATATTTGAAGCATTGAAAGATCCTTCAAAAAAGGGTGAATAAATGTAAACCTCCAGTGTTGCCATGCGTGGTCTGCCCTGAGTTTTAAACTCCTGTGAATCTTCTTGACAACAAGACCTGTATTGTCTGCTTGACCCCATGTGCCAATTTAAGACAAGTTTAACTTTAACATAAATGTGTGAGCGGAAAAGGTTCAGGACAATTCCTATGCGAGAATAACCTTAAATATGCATTTAATGGCTCATAAATGGGAGGATCAATGTCGATGCTGTGTAAATGCATTCTGGTGCTGAAAAAAATGGGTCACCTTATACGCTGTGTTCTGCAGTATTAATCTTGTTCCATGACAAAGTCATAGCAATATCATAACTGCTCAAGTCTATGCTAACACCATTTCTTCCATCAATCCCATCCATTTCCTCACAGGAATAATCCCTCCAACCAGGGTAACGTTGGAACCAAAGAGAAAATGCTGGAAAATCTCAGCAGATCTGGCAGCAACTGTAGGGAGAGAAAAAAGCTAACATTTCGAGTCCAGATGACCCTCTGTCAAAACTAAAAGACATAGAAAGTGGGAAATATTTATACTGTGGGGTGAGGGAATGAAAGATTAGTCATAGCCACAGAAACTAAGGGAACAGAGTGCTAATAGCCACAGAAACCAAGATCAAAGAGTGCTAATGGCAGTCCACAGGGAGGACAAAAGTCCACATGTCTGTCCTTGGCCTGCTGCAATGTTCCAGTGAAGCTCAACGCAAACTCGAGGAACAGTATCTCATCTTCCAGTTAGGCACGCTACAGCCTTCCGATCTCAACATCGAATTTAATAACTTCAGATTAGCTCCACCCCACCTCGACCCCTTTGTTTTAACTCCATTTAATTTTAATTATCTTTTACCATTTATTTATTGTCTTTCTTGATATATATTTCCACCCCCCTTCTTACCTTTTCTCCCCTTTGCTTCCCCCTGCCCCTCTCTCCCACCCATATCTACATCTGTCACAGTTTACACTCTAAATTTTAGTTTCTCTGCTATTTTGTTCTCTGGGGACTACCATTCGCACTGCCTTGGTTTCTATGGCTATTTGCACTCTGTTCCCTTGGTTTCTGTGGCTATGACTCATCTTTCATTCCCTCACCTCACAGTATAAATATTTCCCATTTTCTATTTTAGGTTGACAAAGGGTCATCTGAACCTTTTCTCTCCCTACAGATGCTGCCGGATCTGCTAAGATTTTTCACATTTTCTCTCTGGTTTCAGATTCCAGTATCCGTAGTAATTTGCTTTTATCCAGGGCAACTTTGGGCTCCCCTTGCTTTCTGCCAGTTTTATTGTCCATCCATCATCCCTCCCTAACCAATGCTGCCACCAACCGTTGGCAGCTGCACACGTATCAGTCGCTCCAGTTCCTCCCACACCCCTTTGTGAGGATCAGGTCGCACCCATCCACAGCAACGCCCTATAAATCAACAAATCAAAATAGTCCAGGCAGACAAAAATCTAGTATTATTATTACATCACAGATACTTTTGAGGTGAAGTCATTTTGTAAATGTGGGGAAGCTTGTTGGACAACTGCTAAAATCAAGGTGTTGCTTTCCCATGCAAGTCAGCGAACATTGGCTGATGGATAAATAGGATTTAAATAAAGGTCCATCTATTTGTGATGGCAGTAATTCACATGAAAGGTTCGTAAGAGGTTTTTCCAAGGGCAATCTATCATTGCTTGACAGACACAAAGTACAATAATAATCGTTATTGTCACAGGTAGTGTGAGGAATGCCGTTTGATTAAATCATGAAATGAACAAATGCCGTTTGATTAAATCATGAAATGAGGTATTGTGAGGAATGCAGTTTGATTGAATCATGAAATGAACAAATACCGTTTGATTAAATCATGAAATGAGGTATTGTGAGGAATGCAGTTTGATTAAATCATGAAATGAGGGATTGATGAGATTAGGGTGAGAGGAACAATGTGTGGTACAGGGAGAAGCAGATAACAAGATATGGCAAATAAGTGAGAGAACCTGAATATTTAAGAACATGGGGTAGGCGTATTGGGAAGAATGTGCACCTCAGCATCCTGAACCAATCAGGCAAGAGGGGAGGGGAACAATGCGACGGGCATAGGATAAAGATGGAGCAATTTGGCGGAAGGGTATGCTTCTCTTTTGGAGGCACCCGACTCTGCAGACTCGTGAACGAATAAAGAATCTTGCTTCTACGATTTTGTCCTCGGTGTCAGTGATTGTGAGCACACCTACATCTCACAGGTAGGCTTACATCAACATTGCAATGAAGTTACTGTGAAAAGCCCCTAGTCGCCTATTCGGGTACACTGAGGGAGAATTCAGAATGTCTAAATGACCTAACAGCACGTCTTTCAGGACTTGCGGGAGGAAACCGGAGCACCCGGAGGAAACCCACGCAGACACGGGGAGAACGTGCAGTCTCTACACAGACAGTGACCCAAGCTGGGAATCGAACCCGGGACCCTGGCGCTGTGAAGCAACAGCGCTCCATGCTGCCCAACTCCAAGTTTAGAATTATCCTGCCTTTCCCTTACTCAAGGGGGTGGTAACCATGATGTGGAGATGCTGGCGTCGGACTGGGGCGAACACAGTAAGAAGTCTTACAACAGGTTAGTCCAACATGTTTGTTTCAAACACTAGCTTTCAGGGCACTGCTCCTTCACCTGAGGACTTCTTACTGTCCAGGGGGTAAAGTTTAGACTCTGAACTCCGTGTTTGATTTATTATGAAAAAATAAATTACTATTCGCAAAGTAATGAAGTTTGTAATGAGTAAAGGCCTCTCAGTGTCATTGGCCACAAAGCTCAGCATTGATTGTGGGTTTGGTTGCCAAGGGTGGTTTCCCACCAGGCCTTGGTCGCACGGCACCCTGGGGGTTGTAGTCCTCCCGTTTCCGGCCGCCGCCCACTTCCTGCGCGCACGATTCTGAAGAGAAAATACAACCCCCAGAACACAACAGGCGCCAGATTTACATGATTTAAAAAAAATAAAGCGAATACTTACATCTGCACTCTCAATCTGACCGTTGACCATTAGAAGGAAAACAGAAGGTTTTCCGGTGAACATGTTTCGCAATCTTGAGCTGTTTGACCCGCAACCCGTCAGCTCCCTGCTCTCAGCCTCACCGTCTCCGGGACAACAACCGCCACTACGCCTGCGCGACGTGTGATTGACAGCAGCCAGGGTCCAGCCACACAGACCGTGAACCTCCAGCAAGCTGCCGATCTGGCTGCCCTAGCAGATGCTGCAAGCTTCAGATCTGGCTCATTTCTTCCATTCAGATTTTCCCCCTCAAATCAATAATCTGCATCATTGCTTGATTGAATATATTTTCCCAAAAATACATACTGTAAAACTGGTGGTGTCCTAAAAAATAGGGTCCATTATTATTCAAAATTGATGACACTTAATTCTTGAATGTCAAAAGTGAATTACTTGTGATCACCTTCTTGACCTTGTGTGATGGGTTGTTCCCTAGTTGGGAATTCAACTACAGGCGCAGGACAATTAGCCCATCAAACCCCTTCTGCTATTCCAGCAAAACTGAGGAAACGTGCTCGGTTGGTGTTGAATTAGGTTAAAGGCTGTCTAAGACACCTAGGGGTTGAGGTTTTATACTCTATATGCCAGTCCAAATGAAAAGCAACAATCCACACCTGGAATACTGCAAAAGTTTTGGTCCCCTTATCTAAGGAAATAAAATGGCTTTGGATGCAGTCCAGTGTATGAGGAGAGGTTGAGCCTCATTGGAGTTTAGATGAGAGCTGACCTCATTGAGACATATAGGATTATCAGTGGGCTTGACTACTAAATGCTGAGAGGTTCTTTCCCCTTGTGGGAGAGTGTAATAGAGGAGAAAATACCAGAATAAAGAGTCACCCATTTAAGAAAGAATCATAGAATTGAAAGTGCAGAAGGAGGCCATTCGGCCCATCGAGTCTGCACCAGCTCTGACAAAGAGCACCCTACTGAAGCCCACGTATCTACTATCATGAGAATGTCGCTTTAAGAAATGTTTGGCTCATGTTACTGCAGTGATGTCAGAGTGTGGGTGGAGCTGAGCTCTGGCTCTGCTTTATAGTTTCACTTTGAGAAAAGCTTGGGTGTGTCTGTGTCTTTTTGGTTTCGTTTTCAGTGTTGGAGCTGAAGCCAGACAAAGCAGGTGTACTGTTGTTCTCCCTGCCATGAAAAGACAATCTCTTGATCATTTGGTGAATTCAGAATTATAAATGTTTTCAGGAGTGAATGTCAACCTGATGTGCTTCTGTTAAAAGGTGTTTCTTTTGTCTTCTGGATGTTGTTTGGGAAGTTATTCTGTGGGGGTTCTATTTGAATTAATGGTTGCTAAGATGTTCACTGTATGTTTTAAAAAGGTTAACTTGAGTTCATAGAATAAACATTGTTTTGCTTTAAAAATACTTTTCCATTTCTGTTGTACCACACCTATAGAGTGGGCCGTGTGCTCCCCATACCACAATCTATTAAAAGTTGTGGGTCAGGTGAACTCCCTGATACACTTTGGGGTTCTCTAATCTCTGGCCCATAACACTACCCTATCCCCGTAACCCAGTAACCCCCACTTAACATGTTTTAGACACTAAGGGCAATTTAGCATGGCTAATCCACCTAATCTGCCCATTTTTGGACTGTGGGAGGAAACTGGAGCACCCGGAGGAAACCCATGCAGACTCCGGGAGAACATGCGGACTCCCCATAGGCAGTGACCCAGCCAGGAATCGAACCTAGGACCCTGGAGCTGTGAAGCAACAGTGCTAACCACTGTGCTACCGTGCTGCAAAGAGATGAGGATTTTTTTCTCTCAGAGGGCAGTGAATCTGTGGAAGCGCTGTAGAGGCTGGGTGGTTGTGTATGTTCAAGGTTGAGATAGACAGATTTTTAATCAGTGAGGTAATCAAGCATTTTGGGAATAAGGTGGGAAAGTAGAGTTGAGGATCGGTCAGTCATGATCTCATTTAATGGCAGCGCAGACTCAATATGCCAACTGGCCTACTTCTGTTCCAAAATCATGCACTCTTCTGGTCTAATCAACTAAACCATTAAAATGTTGAACTGAACAACCAAAACATTGAATATGGTAAGAGAAAACTGTAACCAAAGTATGTAGGTCCCACAATATTTTGGTGACTGGATGCTGAATTTTAAGAGTGACATTTTGGTTCCAGAAGAAGGGCAAAGAAAAATCTGAGATTGAATCCTTTCTTGTGTCAGTTAATCAACATCATAAAGCTGATTACTGAGTCATTGTAACATTACTGACATGGTGAAGTTTGTTGTGCACTAATTTATCAGTGCATTTTTTATATTCCAACAGTAAATGCACTTCAAAGGCTTTTCCTTGGCTGTAAAGAACTTTGGTACATCTGAGCTTGTGAAAGGTGCTAGACAGAAATAAAGACTTTCTTTCCATTAGATCATGGCCGGCTGATCAGTGCTCTGATGAGTTGCAATCAAACTAACTGGTTGATGTTTGCCAGGTTCTGAGTGACTGACTCTCTGAAATATTGGTTATCACATCAACTGCCGAATGTGGGAATGAGGACCCACATCATACAACCGTCATTTCTTTCTGCATTCTAGGGTGAATGGAGTCAGGTCCAACAGCCTGATCTACTTAAGAAACCGAATACCAGCCAGGACTATTGCTATTGGAAGTTCCAAAGACTTAAATTTTGTAACTTCATTGTCTTAATGCGAAACTAGCTTACCAACATCTCAAATTGTTTTTTGATGGATACCTTTATCAAGCCACTTATGCTCCTTTTTACCATGGAGAAGAGTCAAGACAAATAAACTATCACACTTTGGAATTCCTTAAGTAGTTTTCACCCACAATTTCATCCCCTTCCTGAAGATCACCAATAGAAGCAGAAATACAGTAGCAATAGTTTCTTTTTAATGCTTTATACTTTTAAATAATCTTTTTACAATTTTCATGATTGAAGAACTGGAGCAAACTTCAGTTTTCTATTTAAATTTAACTATAATCTCTGGAGGAGCTACAGTCAGCCACTTGAGCTCTGAGTTCTGTTGTTCATGCCCGATAACAAAATAAGTTTCTCCACAATTCAGCCAATCAGCAATACTATCACAGACAAAGCTTTGAAGGTCAGCCTGTGGGTCACACACAGGGTTGTCCAGCTAATTATTTTGAAATAAATAACTTGCGACTAAATTAACATTCCACCACAGCAAACAGTTTCAACATGAATATTTGTCAAGTTTCAACATGAATATTTGTCAAGATTTCAGTTTGGTAACCAGAAAGTGTTTTTTTTTGTTAGTTTTTATTGCCTCGCCTTTCATCACAACATCCCTGAGTCAAAGAATGGGCAGGCGGCCTGCTCCCAACTGTTTGCCAGTAGTGCTATGTAACCAGTGTCCTGTCAGTCTGTTCCGTGGTAACCTGTCCTTTTCCTTCTGCTTGACACCACTCCACAACCACAGGGTATGCAACTGACTAACTCACCTTCCATGAATCACTTTGAGGATCTAACATTCTATGAAATGAAAAATGAATGAAAATCGCTTATTGTCACAAGTAGGCTTCAGTGAAGTTACTGTAATAAGCCCTTAGTCACCACATTCCGGCGCCTGTTTGGGGAGGCTGGTATGGGAACTACCATCACTGTAATGGATTTGGAGTTCCAAATCGAATTGCCAACTCATACCTAGATATGTAAGCCACTGCATATTGTAAATTTGATCAGAAATAGTTGCTTGTTAGTACACAACAGCAGTATCGCTGAAAAGAGAGGCATGTTGCTGAAGCTTTTTGCCTTGCACTCAACAGGGCAAACACAGGAATAACATTTCAAACAATCAGAACAAATACATTGTGTAAATTATTCTCACTGGTACGGGTCAGTGACATGACCGGGTTTCTCAGGCTTGAGAAGATCAAGTTCGCCCTGAGAGGATCGTGCTAGGTTTCGGCCGGACGTGGCAGCCGTTTATCGACTTCTTTGGGGAAAATTAAGCTGTCAGCAAATACAAAAGGGGAGGGTGTGGGTAAGGGACGGAGTGAGGTAGGAGGTTGGCTGAGGCGGGATTAGTTAGTGGGGAGGGGAACTGGGTAACTGTGTATGTAAGCCACATTGGTTGGGTGTGGTTGTTGGTTGGGTGGGTGTTATTTACTTTGTTGTTTTTCCTCTTGAAAATTGTGGTAAAAATTTTATAAATGCCTTAATAAAAATATTTTAAATAAATAAATAAATAAATTATTCCCACTTTTTGAAATTTGGCATTCTTGCATTTTTCCTGTTGAAAAACTTCAGCAACATATTTCTCATTTCAGCAATATTCTTGATGGAAGTGTTCAGTCAGTTCCAATCCTAATGACTGTGACTTGCATGTGAAATTTTCATGTCATATAAAATACAGAAGCAAAATCGGAAAACAAAATAAAGGAAATTATTTTATAAAATGCCTCTTCATAAACTCATGACATCCCAAAGGTTCCTACAGCCAATGAAGTCCCTTTGATGTTTAGTCACTAATCTAATGTCAGGCATTCTGTTGTTAAATGTTTTGAATACTGGTTTAATTTTATAAGTTAATCAATAATTTTCATTTTTTAAAAATAAATTTAGAGTATCCAATTAATTTTTTCCAATTAAGGGGCAATTTAGTGTGGCCAATTCACCTACACTGCACATCTTTGGGTTGTGGGGGCGAAACCCACGCAAACACGGGGTGAATGTGCAAACTCCACATGGATAGTGACCCAGAGCCGGGATCGAACCTGGGACCTCGGCGCCATGAGGCAGCTGTGCTACCACTGCGCCACCGTGCTGCCCTAATCATTTTCAATTTATGTTAACTGATTACAATGTCAGAATGCAAAGACAATCTGCATAAAATATATTGTCTATTCTTAATAAATCAAATCAATTTTCATTAGCAATTAAGCTTAGAAGGAGTCACCTTCAAAATTCAGGAGATCTGTTTAATACTAATGAAATTATATCTATAGAATCCTTAGAGTGCAAGAGGCCATTTCGCCCATCGAATCTGCACTCATCCCCTGAAAGAGTACCCTACCTAGGCCCACTTCCCCCCTCCTGCACTATCCCCGCAACTCCACCCAACCTGCACACCTTTGGACACCAAGGAGTAATTTTAGCATGGCCAATCCACCTGAACTGTACATCTTTGGACTGTGGGAGGAAACCGGAGCAGCCGGAGGAAACCCACGCAGACACGGGGAGAAGGCGCAGACTCCGCACAGACAGTGACCCAAGGCCAGAATTTAACCCGACTCCCTGCCGCTTTGAGGCAGCAGTGCTAACCATTGTGCCACATGTCACCCTATATGTGTCCAACAAAGTTACTTCACAATTTGAAGACTGTCCAATTTCTTATTGTTCCTAAGATTGAAAGAAAAATAGAAAATGCAGGTCAGGCAGCAATGGACATTTTGTTGACCGTTACCCATACCACATTCTGCTGATTTCCGTCCGCATAGTTTTTTTCCTACTGGTATGGCTGAAGTGATCAGCACATAAAGCAAAGGCGAGTGAAGTGAGGTGAGTGCTGATTGCCGGCGCTTCCTCTACGTACAAAGTGTAAATACTTATTTTGTTTTAACCATTTGAAGTTGATGACAGTTCATGGGGTAACAATTAGTGAAAAAACCTGATTTCAATCTTGCGGCCCATTGAGATGAAGGAGGGTAACTCACCAGCCTCGGCTACCCACTGGTAGCAGCCATTCATCAGAATCTAAATAACAGAAGGTCACAAATGGTTAGTGAGCAGTTCTACTTCAAATCAGGACCAAGAAACATTGAAAATAATTTTCAAAATACTCTATTAGTAACACTTTATCTGCATCAAGCCATGCTATGAAATATTCATAGAATTATAGAATTGAACAACAGGGGCTGTTTAGCACAGGGCTAAATCGCTGGCTTTCAAAGCAGACCAAGCAGGCCAGCAGCACAGTTCAATTCCCGTAACAGCCTCCCCGAACAGGTGCCGGAATGTGGCGACTAGGGGCTTTTCACAGTAACTTCATTGAAGCCTACTCGTGACAATAAGCGATTTTCATTTTTTCAACAGAAAAATAGTCCATTTTATCTATTGTGCCTGTTTCAGTTATTTGAAAGAGGTATCTATTGATCCCACTCCAGCTCTTTCACCAAATCATGCAAATCTTTTTTCCCTTTAAATATATGTCCGTTTCCTTTTGAAAGTTACTGTTGAATCTGCTTCCACCAGTATGTGGCGGATCCAGAAGGGGGAATGCCGGGGGTGATGGAGCTGTTAGCGGAATTTGGGGGCTTCTCGGGCTATAAGTTAAATTTAGGCAAGAGTGAGGTATTTGTAGTACACCCGGGTGATCAGGAGGAGGGAATTGGGAGACTCCCATTTAAGAGGGCAGTGAAGAGTTTCAGATACCTGGGGGTGCAGGTGGCCAGGAGTTGGGGGACTCTCCATAAGCTTAATTTTACCAGGCTGATGGAGCAGATGGAGGAGGAATTTAAAAGGTGGGACATGGTACTGCTATCGTTGGCGGGTAGAGTGCAGTCCGTCAAAATGACGGTTCTCCCGAGGTTCTTGTTCCTTTTTCAGTGTTTGCCCATCTTTATCCCTAGGGCCTTTTTTAGAAGGGTGACTAGCAGCATCATGAGCTTTGTTTGGGCGCATGGGACCCCGAGGGTGAAGAGGGTCTTCTTGGAGCGGGGTAGAGATGGGGGGGGGCTGGCGTTACCCAATCTCTCGGGGTATTATTGGGCGGCCAATGTGTCGATGGTGCGCAAGTGGATAATGGAGGGGGAGGGGGCAGCATGGAAACGGATGGAGAGGGCGTCCTGTGGAGATACAAGCCTGGGGGCCCTGGTAACGGCGTCGTGGCCGCTCCCTCCTACGAGGTATACCACGAGTCCGGTGGTGGCGGCTACCCTCAAGATTTGGGGGCAGTGGAGGCGACATAGGGGAGAAGTGGGGGGCTCGATGGAGGCTCCGTTAAGGGGGAACCATAGGTTCGTCCCGGGGAACATTGATGGGGGATTTCAGAGTTGGCACAGAGCGGGCATCAGACAGCTGAGGGACCTGTTTATTGATGGGAGGTTTGCGAGCCTGGGGGAGTTGGAGGAGAAATTTGGGCTCCCCCCGGGGAACATGTTCAGGTATCTGCAGGTAAAGGCATTTGCTAGGCGGCAGGTGGAGGGATTCCCTTCGCTTCCTGCGAGGGGGGTGAGCGACAGGGTGCTTTCGGGGGTCTGGGTCGGAGAGGGGAAGATATCTGATATCTACAAGGTTATGCAGGAGGCGGAGGAGGCATCAGTAGAGGAGCTGAAAGCTAAGTGGGAGGGGGAACTGGGGGAACAGATCGAAGACGGGACATGGGCTGATGCTCTGGAGAGGGTTAATTCTTCCTCCTCGTGTGCGCGGCTTAGCCTCATCCAATTCAAGGTGCTGCACCGGGCCCACATGACTGGGACAAGGATGAGTAGGTTCTTTGGGGGTGAAGACAGGTGTGTCAGGTACTCGGGGAGTCCAGCGAACCATGCCCATATGTTCTGGGCATGCCCGGCACTGGAGGAGTTCTGGAAGGGGGTGGCGAGGACGGTGTCGAGGGTGGTGGGATCCAGGGTCAAGCCAGGATGGGGACTCGCGATTTTTGGGGTTGGGGTGGAGCCGGGAGTGCAGGAGGCGAAAGAGGCCGGTGTGCTGGCCTTTGCGTCCCTAGTAGCCCGGCGAAGGATCTTGCTACAATGGAAGGATGCGAGGCCCCCAAGCGTGGAGACCTGGATCAATGACATGGCGGGTTTCATTAAGCTCGAGAAGGTCAAATTCGCCCTGAGAGGGTCGGTACAAGGGTTCTTTAAACGGTGGCAACCTTTCCTCGACTTTCTGGCTCAACGATAGGGTACAGGGACAGTAGCAGCAGCAACCCGGGGGGGAGGGGGTGAAGGGGGAGGGGAAAGGGGAAGAGGGAAAAGGGGGGGGGGGGGCGGACGATGACTATGTTTGTTTATTTAATTTTAATTTATTTTTAAGTTCTTTTGTTGTTCATTGGGGTTGAGGGGTGGGGGGATGGGATACATATGGTCTGGGGGTGTTACAGTTATTATGGGTTATTTTGTTGCATTTCATTGTTTGTCGTTATGTTTTATATTTTCTGTAAAAAATTCCAATAAAAATTATATTTAAAAAAAAAGAATCTGCTTCCACCACTTACAAGGTAGCAGAGCTGGTGGATGCAGTGGTTAAGAAGCATATTGCATACTTCCCTTTATTAGTCGAGGCACAGAGTTTAAGAGCAGTGTTGGTACATATTTCACCCATAAAGTAAAATTTTAACTTTAACCAACAGATCAGATCGAAGCTCTGCAGTCCTGCCACACACGGTTGTGAATGGTGGTGGACAATTTAAAAAACTAACCATAGGAGGAGACTCCATAAACATCCCCATTTCCAATGACGGGGCTGCTCACATCAGTGCAATTGATGAGGCTGAAACATTTTCAACCATCTTCAAACAGAAGTGTTGAGTGGATCTCAGCCTCCTCTGGAAGTCTCCAGTGTCACAGATGTCAGTCTAAAGCCAATTTGATTCACTGCACGTGATTTCAAGAAAAGGGTTGAAGGCATTGGATATAACAAAGGCTATGGGTCCTGACATCCTAGTAATAGTACTGAAGGTATGTTCCAGAACTAGCCACAGCCCTAGCCAAGCTGTTCCAGCAGTTACAACACTGGCATCGACCCAACAATATGGAAAATTGTCCTGGTATATCCTATCTACAAAAAGCACGGGTAAACCAATCCAGCCACGTACCACCCCAGTGGTCTGCTCTCAATCGTCAACAAAGTTTGCAAGGTGTTATTGACAGTGGTATCAGACAACACTTACTCAGTAATATCAATATTCAGTTTGAGTTCTGCCATGGTCACTCCAGTCTTGGTCCAACGTGGACAAATTAATAGAATTTTATAGGCGGGATGAGAATAGCTGCATTTGACATCAAGGTAGCAATTGACCAAGTTTGGCATTAATGAGTCCTGGAAAAAGTAGTCGAGTAGAAACAGGGGCAAAACTCTCCATTGGCTAGAATCCCACCTAGCACAAAGAAAGATGATTGCGGTTATTGGAAGCCAATTATCTCAGTCCCAGAACATCACTGCAGGAGTTCTGCAGGATAGTGTCCTAGGCCCAACCATCTTCAGCTACTTCATCAATGACCCCATCAATGACCTTCCCTCTAACATAAAGTCAGAAGTGAGAATGTTTGCTGATGATTACACAATGATCAATAACATTTGGGACTCTTCTGATACTGAAGCAGTGTGAGCCCACATGTGAACAAGAGCTAGCAACATCAGGCTTGGGATGGTAATTGACAAGTAACAGTCATGTCACACAAGTAACAGGCAATGACCATATCCAAAATGTTAGAATCTAATCATGGCCAGGATTCTCTGGTCATTGAGATTCTCTTTTCCATTGGCAGTGCATCCCCGCCCACAGGTTTCCTTGTGGCTTCAATGGGAAATCCCAGTGACAAGCAGCGGGAAGAGAGAATTCCATCGCCAGCGATCGGCGTACCATCGAGAAACACGTGACTGGGAAATGGGGGAATCTAGCCCATCTCTTCTTAGCATTCACTGAATCCCCCACTATCAACACCGTGGAAATTAGCAATGTCCAGAAACTGAACTGGACCAGCCACATAACATAGAACATAGAACATTACAGCGCAGTACAGGCCCTTCAGCCCTTGATGTTGCGCCGACCTGTCAAACCCCTCTAAAGCCCATCTACACTATTCCCTTATCGTCCATATGCCTATCTGTGGCTACAAGAGCAGGGCAGAGGCATGGAATTCTTCAGGATTAACTTCATTCCTGACTCCCCAATGCCTGTCCACCATCTTGCAAGGCACAGGTCAGCAGTGTGATGGAATAATCTCCACTTGACTAGATAAGTACAGCCCCAACAATACTAAAGAAGCTCAACCCAAATGGACAAAATAGCCTGCTTCATTGACACACTATCCACCATCTTAAACGTTAATCTCACCATTGCTGGCATATAGTGGCAGCAGTGTTTATCTGCAAGTTGCACTGCAGCTACTCACTAAGGTCCTTTGACAGCACCTTCCAACCCCAAAAACCCCCAAATCTCTACCACCTCAGCGATAAGGACAACGGATTCATAGGAACAGCACAACCTGCAAGTTCCCCCCAAGTAACAAACCATCCTGACTTGAAAATATGTTGTCAATGCTTCAATCTTGCAGGGTCAAAATCCAGGAACGCCCTGCCTAACAGCAGTGTAGCTGTACTCATACCACACACAGGGCGTGATCCAATGACCATGCTGCACCTGAAAATCAGCTCGCCATGGAGCAGCATGGCTGATCAAAGCCGGACTCAACCCGGATCGGAAAACCTCGCGAGATCCAAGCGAGACGTTGTGCTGTAAATCCCGGCCATTGTGGGCAGGATCACTTTTTGGCAAATTTGCATATTGGAACGAGACAGCTCAGGCGTAATTCTCCGGGAATCAGCGGGACGGGCAGAAATGGCGCAGTGGAGTGGCGGGAACCACTCCGGCGTCAGACCGTCCCAAAGGTGCGGAATCCTCCGCACCTTCAGGGGCTAGGCCGGCGCCGGAGTGGTTTGCACCCCGCCAGCCGGCGTGGAAGGCCTTCGGCGCTGTGCCAGCCGGGGCCGAAGGGACTCCGCCAGCCGGCGCGGGTCTGCCCATGCGCAGGAGCGTCAGCGGCTGCTGACGTCATCCCCACGTATCCGCAGGGGGCTTCACCTGCACGCTGGCCATCACGGAGGCTTACACGGCTGGCGCGTGGGAATAGAGTGCCCCCATGGCACAGGGCCGCCCGCGGATCGATGGGCCCGAATCGCGGGCCAGGCCACCATGAGGACACCTCCCGAGGCCAGATCGCCTCACGCCCCCCCCCCCCCCCCCCCCCCCCCCTCAGGACATCGGAGCCTGCCCGCGCCGCCAGGTCCCACCGGTAAGGGACCTACTCCAATCTACCCCGGCGGGACCTGCATAGAATGGGCGGGACTTCGGCCCATTGTGGGCTGAAGAATCGCCAGGGTTGGGGGCCGCTGCGAACAGCCGCCGACTGGCGCGGCGCGATTCGCACCCTCGCCAAATTTCCGGCACCGGAGAATTCGGCAGCCAGCGGGGGCGGGATTCACGCTGCCGGGGTTCGGAGAACCCCGCCCCTCGTCTCACACTAATGTGTGAGACTTTGGAATTTATTCCCTTGGTCTTGGGAGTGGTCAGGCAACGCTGTTCAGTATTGGTCTCAATAAGCGGGGACCAATGAATGGCACTCATAGGAATTAGAGGCCCCCATCTGCATGCCCTTTGGGTAGGGTAGTGCTCTGGCACTGCTGGTGCCACCTGGGCGCACTGGCAGTGTCACCTGGGTGCCAGCCTGGCACAGTTGAGGTGCCCAGCTGGCACTGGCAGATGGCATGGGTACTGCCAGGTTGGCACTACCAAAGGTGCCAAAATGTCATTTTTAATGTGAGTGCAATTGGGCCAGGGGTGCCCTGTGTGAGGGGTTAAGGTGCCAGGGACCCTCCCATAGTGCATTTGGGATGGAAGGGGGGTTGCTTTGGGGGCCTCGGAGGTCATTTTTAAATGCCGTCCTGATCTCTTGCTACTCTGGGGAGTTCTGGCGAGCGAAGCTCAGTGTGAAAAACGGGGATGTGTGTAGCCTCGGCTGCGCTTTGCCCGCTGAGGCCTTTATATAATGAGAGTCGCGTTGTGTAGACAAGTGTTTCTTGGCGCTGGTAATTTAAAAACCCGGGGCTGGATTCTCCACCGTCGGGATTCTCTGTTTCGTCGGCAGCCTGGGGATTTCCCGACGGCGTGGAACTGCCCACAGTGGGGAAACCCCTTGGCCGGCTGGCGAGATGGAGAATCCCGGGGGCGCGGAAATCTGGTGCTGCGCAACGGAGAATCCCGGGCTACGGCGGGATGGAGAATCCCGTCCCTGGTCTCCTGTTTGCATCCCGAGGTTGTTAATTAAAAATGACCAGCATCTTGAAAGAAGCAGGCTGCCCACCCATCCAAGATGGCAGCACCAAAGTTGATTTGGGAGACTTGGGCCTATTTACGTCAAAATGTGACAGTTTAATTGACCCCTGTTTAACTGCAAACACTTAAATGTCCAATCTGTAAACTAAGATGAAAAGGCAGTACACCTGTGAAACCACTAGATGTCAGCAAGTCACTCTACCCACAACAGTGTTTTTTGTGATATGGACTGATACCACTAGCTGTGTTTATATGTATGCAGCAGGAAATGACTTCGTCCTACCACAATGGTTATTATCTTTGAATTTAGTCAGCTAATTGGTAACTATGTTTCACGTGATGATGATGACTTGATAATTAGCTCATTATTTGACACAATTCTGAGAACAAGGAGCAACCCTACTGAAAACTAGAAAAGGAGCAATTCAGTGTCGAACAGATTACTAAAATGATGTGGGAATTTACATGCATCCAACTAATTAGTCCCATGCCAAATAAATCTAGCTATAATTTGATAAACTCTTTGCGTTCCTCATCTACAGTTTGGGGTTTGAGTTTATTGCAGTAAAGATATTTAGTTTGAATTAAGTGAAACAATGTCATAGAACCATAACAATACTGTTAGAGGACATTCGTTCCATCAAATCCCAGCCAGCTCCCTGCTGACCAATTAAATTAGTCCCATTCTCCCACTGTATCTTCAAAGAACTACAAGTTTATTTCCCTCAAATGCCTATCCAATTTCCTTTTGAGGTCATTCCTTGTCTTCAATTCTATCAAACTCAGAGGCAGCAGGTTCTAAATCATTATCACACACTGCACAAAAAAAAGGTCTTCTTCACATCCTGTAAACTCGTGTACCCTAATCCTTTCCAACTAAAAAAGACAAAATATAGACTGTGGCACATAAAATGGGATGGTTAGTGGTATAACAACCCTGAAATCCAAGTCTACTTTGAGCCAATTACACTGAGTTTGGAGCTGATGGCAGAATATAGGTGTTGAAATAGCCGGGCAAACCCAAGCCGGTCTGGTACCTTCTCCATTTGGTCATTGTTGGCATCTCTGTCAGAAGGAGGGGTGGACACCTCTAATACCCTGACCCTTTCCCATGCAGACTTCATTGTATGCAGCATTGTGCCCAGCTACTCCATATCCAAGGAAAGTTAGATTTTGAAAGAGGTTGCCAACCCAGGATGAAAGCATTCGTGTTGGTTTCATCACAGAATCCCTGATGTCCAACTGATCCAGGTCGGCCAAACAGAACTCTTTTCCAACTCTGACACATTTTGCAACCATTAAACAAAAGCGCTCACAGAAATTGAAAAAGAAATCTGCAAACATTAAATGTATTTTGTTACCCTGAGTTGCTTGCAACAGTGACCAGGAAACTAATGTGGAGAATGAGATTCACACGGTATTATAAGTTACCAATGTCACTCTGTTCCCAGTATATATATGTATCAATATTGTAAGTGCAGTTGCACTACCTGACCACCAGGGGGAGTAGCTCTGGGAGTACTCAAGAGTTTGTACTGGGCTCCCCCCTTGGCTCCACCCAGAACTCCTCCCCCTGGAGCTGCTGTATAAAGATCCGTGCCACAGAGTCAGCCAGCCAGTTCACCGAAAGTTCAACGGCTAACAGGCTGGCTCTGTTGTAAGTATATTAAAACCGCTATTCTAATCCTACAAGCACGTGTCCGTAGAAATTGATGGTTCCATCAACTAATCACAGTAAGAAGTCTTAGAACACCAGGTTAAAGTCCAACAGGTTTATTTCGAATCACTATCGGATGCACTTTGACTGTTTCTGGAATCCACCTCTTCATTCACCTGAGGAAGGAGCAGTGCTCCGAAAGCTGGTGATTCGAAACAAACCTGTTGGGACTTTAACCTGGTGATGGAAGACTTCTTACTGAGCTCACCCCAGTCCAACACCGGCATCTCCACTTCAGGAAATTAATGGCTAATTCCTGGAGACACCAGGGTAATCCAGGAGCGTTGGCAACAATGTTTTGAAATTTCAGCAACCAATTGAGGAGTGCAGGGTTTCACTGCCTGTCACATTTATGAAAATGGACCCGGCTGAAGAAATTCGGAAAGAATCGGGGTGCGACTCATCACCGGACGGGAGCCTTGCTGCATCATTGTTACACCTAGAAAGAAAATGGAGGATTTTCAGAGCAAAGGGCTTCAATCCATATGAGATAAATAGAGTTTTGCATTTCTATAGCACCTTTCATGAGCCCAGGACATTCCAAATCACCTGATAGCCAATTAACCAGTTTTGAGGTATACGGGCAGGATTTACCGACCAACCCGCCACATGTTTTACGGCTGCGGAGGCGGCCTGCCAGCAGGGGTCATCGGACCTGCCATTGTCAACGGGATTTCCCATTGACTGCACCCCAATGTCGTCAGGAAATCTGTGCCCCGGCGTGGGACCGGAATTTCCCGTCGACGTGAACGGCCGGTAAATCCCACCCGTAGTTACTGTTGCCAGGGAGGGAATGTGGCAGCCTGTTTTCACACAGCAAGATCCCACAAACTGCATTGAGATAAAAACAAACTATGTGATCCTGTAAATGATGTTGGTTGTGGGATGAATACTGGCCTTGACATGGGGCCCACCGTGTCCTCTCTGCGCACAGTAAGATAAATCCCACCCATCGCACCACTCCCCAACTGGGCACAATGTAGACATGAAATTGTGCAGGTAGCATTAAAGGAAGAGAAATGATCGGTTGGAAGGTTCCTGCAAGGCATCAAGTTTTTCCCCAGTTGTACATTTGACATTTAAACAAGTAAAACAAAAATTAAAAAGTACTCTCCCAACATCATGGGGACAGGCTCATGAACCAATTATTTATTGGGGAGTTTTAAAAAAATGCCCAAGTACATTCAAGGCTGTAAAATGTAAAATCAGAGCAGGAGGAAAAGGATTAAATGATTCGTGTAGAGCTTAAAAGTCCTTTCTGGACATTTTCTTTTTAAAGAGGTTGCCAGAAGCAAGAAGAATGGTATTGTGCTAATTATTTATCAATAGCATGGAAAAAATACAGGAAACTCTGAGCACAGTTAATGCACCAAACTTTAAACTCTGAGCAGAAGAAACACAATTAAAAGGATTAAAAACCTCCCGTCAGGCCTTAAGTGGTTTGTTCCCTTTTGCTCTATGCTGCAAACAGTCAGGATCTGAGTGCCATTGTGCTGGTTGGTTGCTGGGAATGCAAAAATAAACAGGAGCACACTGAGAGCTATTATGGCACCAAAATGTAGAACCTCAGCAGAAGAAACATACCAAAAAAAAAAGGATTTAAATGCTCTGCATGCTTTCCTTGGTTTTGACATGTGCTAAAAGAAGCCAGCAGGCAAGATGGCATTAAGCTAACATCAATGGCAATGGGAGAGAAAGTATCAGCACCATCTAGGATAAAAAGGTAAGTATAATCAAAGACATATGACAGTGTGACACAATAGAAACAGTGCAAATAGACATAGCCTTTAAGTGCGACTTTAGACATTCCAAAAGTTCACACAGTGTGCAACAAATCTCTTGACACAGGGAATAGGAAAGTGCAACATGGAAAATGCATGCAGGCCTAAGAAATGCAATACATCAGTAGACTGAGTTTGTCTAATAAAATCTTTCCAATCTTGCCTTATGCAGTAATCCTGTAAGTTCGCGGATGACACGAAGGTTGGTGGAGTGGCAGATAGTGTTGAGGATTGTCTGAAGATAAAGCAGGACATAGATAGGTTGGAGACTTGGGCAGAGAAATGGCAAATGGAGTTTAATCCGGACAAATGTGAGGTAATGTATTTTGGTGGGTCTTACATAGAGGGGAAATATACCGTAAAGGCAAAACACCTAGGAATATAGAAAGTCAGAGAGATCTGGGCGTGCAGGTCCACAGATCTTTGAAGGTGGAAACACAAGTGGACAAGGAAGTCAAGTAAGCATATGGAATTCTTGCCTTCATTGGACGGGGCATCAAGTATAAAAACTGGCAAGTCATGCTACAGTTGTATAGAACCTTGGTACAGCCGCACTTGGAATATTGAGCACAATTCTGGTCGCCACGCTACCAGAAGGATGTGGAGGCTTTTGACAGGATGCAGAGAAGGTTTACCAGGATGTTGCCTGGTCAGGAGGGTGTTAGCTATGTGGGGAGGCTGAATAGACTCGGACTATTTCCATTAGAAAGATCGAGGTTGAGGGGTGACCTGATAGAGGTCTACAAGATTATGAGGGGCATGGATAGAATGGTTGGGCAGGCACTCTTTCCGAGGGTGGAGGGATCAGTCACCAGGGGATATAGGTTTAAGGTCCGTGGGACAAAGTTTACAGGAGATGTGCGAGGCAGGTTTTTTACGCAGAGGGTAGTGAGTGCCTGGAATGCGTTGCCAGGGGAGATAGTGGAAGCAGATACATTAACAGCGTTCAAAAGGCATTTTGACAAACATGGTTAGGATGGGTATAGAGGGATGCAACACAAGGAAGTGCTGAGGGTTTTGGCAAAGGTTGATATCATGACCGGTACAGGCTTGGAGGGCCAAAGGCCTATTCCTGTGCTGTATTGTTCTTTGTTCTTGTTCTTTGTTCTCAGACCTGGACTGGAATTCTCCAGCCGTTGGGATGCTCTTTTCCTGCTGGCAGCGCAGCCCCGACCGGAGGCGTGGGATGACTTTAATGGGAAATCCCATTGCCAAGCGGCGGGCAGAGATAATCCTGCCACTAGTGAATTGCCCACCGCGGAGAAACATGCAGCTGGGGGACCGGAGAATCAAGCCCCAACTCTCCTTAACATTCACTGAATCCCCCACTGTCAACACTATGGGGATCAGCAGTGAGAATCGGAAAACCGGACACCGGAGAATGCGCCCCTGTTTTATGATTTAGCATTATGGAAATTTTCAGCACACAAGATTGCCGAGGTGGAGATGGTTCGCAGTTTCAAATTCCTAGGGGTGCACATCTCCAAAAATCTGTCCTGGTCCACCCATGTCGCGCTACCACCAAGAAAGCATAACAGCACCTACACTTCCTCAGGAAACTAAGGAAATTCGGCATGTCCACATTAACTCTGACCAACTTTTACAGATGCACCATAGAAAGCATCCTATCGGGCTGCATCACAGCCTGGTATGGCAACTGCTCGGTCCAAGACCACAAGAAACTTCAGAGAGTTGTGAACACCGCCCAGTCCATCACACGAACCTGCCTCCCATCCATTGACTCCATCTACACCTCCCGCTGCCTGGGGAAAGCGGGAAGCATAATCAAAGACCCCTCCCACCCAGCTTACTCACTATTCCAACTTCTTCCATCAGGCAGGAAATACAAAAGTCTGAGAACACGCACGAACAGACTCAAAAACAGCTTCTTCCACGCTGTTACCAGACTCCAAAACAACCATCTTATGGACTGACCTCATTGACACTACACCCCTGTATGCTTCACCTGATTCCAGTGTTATGCAGTTACATTGTGTACCTTGTGTTGCCCTATTATTTATTTTCTTTTATTTCCTTTTCTTTTCATGTACTTAATATGTTGAGCTGCTTGCAGAAAAATACTTTTCACTGTACCTCGGTACACGTGACAATAAACAAAATCCCAATCCAATCCACTCCAGCCAGCCCATTATGCCAATACCAGCTCTCTGAAAAAGCCTACCATCTGGTCCCACTCCCCATTTCCTCCCATCGTCCTGCAATATCCATAAACATAATTCTTCTGAAGATATTTACGAATCATGAAACATATGTTCACCATTCATTTTTGTTTCATCCGTTCCAGGATTTAAAAAAAATAGCATTTCTTGACCATGACCCCAAATAGATGTTGGATCCTGATTAAAACCATATGTTTTAGTAAAGTTTCATCCTCTCTATATCAATATATAGACTCTGGGGAATTGGTGTCCTGTCAAACATCAATGTCAAACACAATGGGACTTTTGTACAGAGCTTTAGGGCTGGTAGTTAGGCCATAAGACCATAAAACGTCGGAGCAGAAGTAGGCCATTCGGCCCATCGAGTCTGCTCCACTATTCAATGAGATCATGATTGATCTGATGATCCTCACCTCCACTTTCATGCTTTATTCCCCACAACCCTTTATTCCCTTACTGATTAAAAATCTGTCCATGGTCAACTTCTACAGCTCTCTGTGGTAAAGAATTCCGCAGAATGTCGTCTGAGAGAAGAAAAACCTTCTCATCTCTGCCCTAAATAGGCAACCTCTTACTCTGAGATTATTGCCTCTTGTCCTAGACTCTCCCACCAGGAGAATGGTCCTCTCAGTATCTACCCTGTCAACCCCCTGTGAATCTATGTTTCAATGAGGTCGCCTCTCATTCTTCTAAACTCCAATGAGCACAAGCTTGGGAAATTTCAAGATATAACATTTCCTGATTCAGGAAACCTTCCTCAGTTTAGACCCAATTTTCGTGCTGGGGAGGCGGGAGCAGAATTGGATCTTTCGACCCTGGAAGCAGATTTTAGAACCACGTTCAACAATCCAAGACGGGCTGGTTAGAAGGCCCACTGTGGCTCTTTGGGACTTCTGCTCAGTTGTTTCAAAAGATTTTAGGCCATCATTCCTCATACCCTCATCCACCTTCATGTCCCCCACATATCCCTAGGATATATCAACTCATATCCCCCACCCAACTCCATACCCTCCCATTTCCCAATGTCATCTCCATAGCCACTCAACCAGTACCCAACATAGGCAGATGTCAGGAGTTATGTGAAGATGAAAAAAATAGGCTTCTAACAATATAATACGTCTCTCACTCATACACACTTGATAGTGAAAAACTCCATTTAATGAACCAATTCCAAGTTTTAAATCTCAATTTGTTAATCTGTTATAAAAACAAACAGACATTTACCCAGTAGCATCAAAGATAGGTAATCCTTTAATAACCTCATTAACTATCAAATTGAGAACTCAGCCCCCCTGCTGAGGTAAGTGATTTTATGGCATTATAGCACTATAATTTATGGCACTATTCTCACCTTTCTCCCTCTTTCCCTTAACCCCGCCCTTTTGTATCTGCTAACAGTTTAGTTTTCCCTGAAGAAGTCGATAAACAGCTGCCACCTCCAGACGAACCCTAATGTTGATCCTCTGAGGGCGAACTTAATTTTCTCAAGCCTGAGAAAACCAGCCATGTCGCTAACCCATTTCCCCGATTTTGGGGGCTCTGAATCCCTTCACGCCAATAAGATCCGTCTCCGGGCTACCAAGGAGGCAAAGGCCAAATCGTAAGCCTCTCTCGCCCCCAGGACTCCCGGGTCTTCCAACACGCCAAAGATTGCCACCTCTAGACCCGGCGCCACCCTCGTTTTTAGCACCGTGGATATGACATTCCCAAATCCCTGCCAGAATCTCCTAAGTTTCGGACACGCTCAAAACATGTGGGCATGATTTGTGGGCCCTCGTGCACACCTCACACACCTGTCCTCTACCACAAAAAACCTGCTCATTCGGGCCACCGTCATGTGTGCCCGGTGAACCACCTTGCATTGTACCAGGCTGAGCCTGGCACATGATGAGGATGTCTTATTCTATCTTCCCACAAACTTGCCTCTAGCTCCTTACCCAGCTCATCTTCCCGCTTGCAGCTTATCTCCCCTAAAAGAAAACTCCCACTCCCACTCCATGATTGATTGATTGATTGATTGATATTTATTGTTACATGTACCGAAGTGCAGTGTAAAGTATTTTTCTGCAGCCTAGGGAGCGTACACAGTATGTACATAATAGACAAAAGAATAATTGACAAGAGTACATTGACAGTGGTGCATCAACAAATAGTGATTGGTTACGGTGTGGAACAAGACAGCATAGGGTGTTGTGAATAGTGTTCTTACAGGGAACAGATCAGTCCGAGGGAGAGTCGTCGAGGAGTCTTGTAGCTGTGGGGAAGAAGCTGTTCCTGTGTCTGGATATGCGGGTCTTCAGACTTCTGTATCTTCGGCCTGATGGAAGAGGGCAAAGCCTGGGTGTGAGGGGTCTCTGATAATGCTGGCTGCGTTTCTGAGGCAGCTGGAGGTATAGACAGAATCAATGGGAGGGTGGCAAGCTTGTGTGATTCGTTGGGCTGATAGGATGCAGCCGGATAGGATGCTCTCTATGGCACATCTGTAGAAGTTTGTGAGAGACAATGCAGACATGCGGAATTTCTTTAGCTTCCATAGGAAGTAGAGACGTTGTTGGACTTTCTTGACTATTGCATCAACGTGAGTGGACCAGGGCAGACTGTTGGTGATGGTGACCCCCAGGAATTTAAAGCTATCGACCATCTCCACTTCGGAGCCATTGATGTAGACGGGGGGGGGGGGGGGGGGGGGGGTGTGTTGTGCTACGCTTCCTGAAGTGCTCTTTATAAATTTCCGAGACCTCCCCTTCCCCCTACTCCCGTTTTTGAAACTATCTTATCCTGTATTCCCTGTAGCGGTAGAAGCAGAAATTCGAAACAAAATCTCTCACCTGCAGACAGTGAAACCTAACATTTGCAATTTTGAGATGGTTTCTGAAGAAACAAAATAGCATTTGTACATTAATGGCTGACAATTTACCTCCTCAAAATACTGCAACTGTGCTATAATAAGTCCTGATTCAGGGTGTAGTTCAGTCAGTCAAATAGAGTCCAGTCAGAAACAGAAAATATCCAGGTATAGTCAGGACAATACATCAATACACTGCCTTGAAACAACAAATTTCTCAGAAATGATTCCAATTTTGTTGCGAAATCTGTGCCAAGCTTCAAGCCAGTGTGGAGCCAAATTCAATTTGCTACAGAGTCCCATTTTCATATCCAGCTTGATGGCAATTTTAAAATATATATTTTCAGATTTAAGCTTCAATTGAGCAAAAACCCCGTTCTGTCTTCATTTTCCAGGAGAATTCCGCAGTGCAGTCCTGGCCCAGCATTCATATTCCCTCAATTATTCAGGCAGATTCTGCTAAAGGATGCTTTGTATTATTTATGAGTCCCTTCCTTTGCTGGGTTTTGCTGAAATGTTACATTTTCAAGGAGCAAAGAGAAGTGCAGAAGACAGGAAGAATGTAAACAAATATAATGAGGCTAATCATTACTTACCAGCTGAAGCTTATTGAACTTGTCTGGAAATTCTGACAATGTGGTATTATTTTTTTCCAATCACTCCTTACTCTGGTAAATATTATTGTGTTGACATACATCAATAGTAATTTTACAGTCTTTACTTTCGGCAAATGCTTTCTTTTCTTGGGTCACTGACTCGTACAAACACTCAAAAGCAATCACAAATAAAGTATTCCGCTACAATGTACTGCAGATTAGAATCTGCTTCCAGACAAATACGTAATCTTAGCAAAAAGAACATTGTGACTTTAATACAAAGGCATCTTATCTCACAGAATGATTAATTTTAAATATCAACGGCTTGCACTAAAGTGATCTCCAATGCTGGCACTGTAAAATGAAATACATTTTAAATTATTAGATGCGCTTCTATTTGTTCACACAAATGAGTGTTCAAGAGCATCTATGCAGCCTTCTCATTTACCCAGAAACATAAGATCACAGATTTGATCTTTGCACTGCATGGGTACATAAGTGCATGGGAGTTAATTATTGGCGAGGTTTTGTTGTTCGTGGCATATAAGTGACACTCGTTATTCACTATATTTAATGAGCTTTTCCACTGAAGCTCGTCATGATTAGAAATCTGTTTCAATGCAATGTCCCTGACAGGGCATATGGGATTTGTGTGAACAGGGCAAGCAACAGTATTCTCTTCAATCAATCAGATTGAAGAGTCCTTAATGAGGCACGCAGAGTTTAAACCAGGAAGTATAAGTTAGAATGTTTAATTCACTGCAAAATCATGCACAGAAAGTGAAATAAAAAGGAAAGAAAGATAGAATTAAGAGAGAAAAAATAGACAAAAAGTTTTAAAACATTTTAATTTGTTTTTTAAATTAAATATCCAACAATAATTTAAATCCAAAGGAACGAGAGAATGAGGCTCCAAAATCATATTCAAAAAATTTAATGCCAGTGAAGTAGTTTGGTTGTAATTAAGATCCATAATGTTGTTGTTAGTTTATTTCTGGGAAGATTGGAAACTTTTCTAATGCATCCAGGGAGGGTGAATTTCAGGTAAATAACGCAACTAAATGTTCTTTACATGTTTGAGTGTCAAATTTCTCAGCGATAGCAATGTAGAAAAGCCTGTGGTGAATTAGAAAAAAAATCACACAGCAATTCCCTGATTTCTATTTTTTATTGTACATGTGCAAACTTTGGAAGTTGCTGTCCAATTTATTCCATAATAATGGTGAGCATTGACGTCACCTTTATTCTTAACACAAAATCGAGACCAATATTGTGAGGAGAGTAGACTGAATGGGGTACTTTTTGATTTTGCACTATTGTATTAGTTGGCTGACCATGGGTTGGCAGCCGATTATTCTTTCCAACATCTCTAAATTAAATTCCTGAAAGATATGAAGGAGCTTCCAATTCAGTTTGAGCTGTTTTACGTAGGAGCAGGCCATCTAGCTTCTCAAGCTTGTTTCGCCGGTCAATGAAATCACAGCTGATCTATATTTTAAATTCGATCCATCTGCATATCTTTTTACAGCCTTGTTTAGCAAAAGTCAACATAGCTCCAATTTAAAATGGTTAATTGGATGTGCATCTAATGCTTTCTCTTTGCGTGAAAAAGAGTTTCCTTACTTCTACCCTGAAAGGCTTGATTTTCTGTCCCCCCCGTCCTAAATTTCCCCAAAAGTTAAAAAGTTCCTCTCCATCTCCTATATCAATTTATTTCAAACTCCCAAATATCTCAAACCACCCACTGGCCATCTATATTGCAGGGAATGCAAGCTGGGCTTATAGAACATAGAACATAGAACAGTACAGCACAGAACAGGCCCTTCGGCCCTCGATGTTGTGCCGAGCAATGATCACCCTACTCAAACCCACGTATTCACCTTATACCCGTAACCCAACAACCCCTCCTTAACCTTACATTTTTTTAGGACATTACGGGCAATTTAGCATGGCCAATCTACCTAACCCACACATCTTTGGATTGTGGGAGGAAACCGGAGCACCCGGAGGAAACCCACTCACACACGGGGAGGACGTGCAGACTCCGCACAGACAGTGACCCAGCCGGGAATCGAACCTGGGACCCTGGAGCTGTGAAGCATTTATGCTAACCACCGTGCTACCGTGCTGCCCCTAAATGTAATCTTTCAGAATCCACTGTTCGGAGCTCTGGTGACACTCTGCTGAACCAGCCATGCACTCCTCCCAAATACAAATATCTCCTTTCGAAGGTGCATTGACCAGAACTGTACACAGTCAACCAGATGTTTTCTAACCAGGACTAGGTATAACTATAGCAAAACAAATCAAGCCTTCCAGTCATAAGGGTTATAATTTCATTAGTCTTTTTTATGATCATTATTGTACCTCACTATATAGTTTATTGTTTCTCTTTTTGTTGTGTTGGCATCATAAACTAATATCCATATTCTGCCAATATTGGTTTGAATGATTACCGGATCGTCTGTTTCTCCAGATGGCGACTGAGAGGCAAACATTGGCCATGACACGGCCCATAACTCCCTGCCTTTCTTGAAAATAGTTCCAAGAGATACTTTATATCCACGCAAGTAGGCAGATAGGACCTTGATTTAACATCTCATCTAAAGACAGCACCTCCAACAGTGCAACGGCCCCTCCATACTGCACTGAAGTATCAGTCTTGATGTCTGTGTTCAAACCTTGGAGCCCTTGAAGCCAGATTCGTGTGATTCGGAGAAATTGTGCACCAACTGGGCCACAGCAGAAAGTCATTGATCTATGTACATTGGCCCATAAATCTCTTTGGATGCCCTTTATTCCCAACTTTTCACCATGTAAGTAATTCTTGGATCTAACCTATTTGGTTATATTATATGTTCATTATTATAAAATTAGGGCTCCTTCTTCTCTAATGTTTTGATGGTTTTAGTCCTTCTGCAACCATTAATCCAATGTTCCTGATCTTGAAATAAAGGAGACACCATGGATTGGTGTGAAGTGAAGGAATCAACTGCCAGAATATCGGCATTATTCTACACCACAGATCAGTTGCACAATCTTGGAAAGGAACCCCTTCCTGCCCACAGAGTTGGCGGTGGGGAACTCCATTATGGATGTTGGCAGCATACATTGACAGTTCAGTGGGGGAACAGGGACAGAAGGTGCGAGGACTGAAGCTTTAAGTAATTCTGAGTAAGTTCACTTTTGGAAACACAACATAACTGCACTGGCACTGGTGAAAATAAATAGAGCAGCTGCTTGCAAAACGCAAAACAAGAGGATGAATTGACTTCAATGGAAAAGACCCAACACTGTGACTATGCTCCCATGCACTATTTGTTTTGTGTGGGTGCTGAGTATCTGGAGCACCGTTTTTGTACTTTGTTATTATGGGGCGACAGCCTCATTTGCAATTTATTTAGGGGACCTTAACAAGCGGAGTGCGTAAAGCTTGCAATGCATTGAGCCTTAAAGAGAACAATATATACCATAGATTGTGGCATATAAGTTGACCCTGCTTAAAAGACAATCCTATTTTTTCAGTACGTAAAATCATTGGCGGGATTCTCCAAGCCTCCACACCAAAATCTCGATCAGAGCGGGAGCAGAGTATGGGCATTGACACCGAAAACTGGCGCGACGCCATTCCCGCGATTCTCCGGTCCCTGGAGAATCGCTGCGAATCGCACGTGTGCAGTCTACGTAGCACGGGTCCGGGGCCATTGACCGATGAAAACTAGCCGAGTTCCCAACGGCGTGGTTCTAACCACGTTTTGCCTGTCAGCAATAGTCGGCGGTGCCTGCGGACTCGATCCGCGGCCGCCCTGGTGGAGGGCAGGGGGGGATCCTTCACCGGGGGAGGCCTCAGGGACAGGCAGGCTAGCGATCGGAGGTAACCGATCTCGGGCGGGCCTATATTTTTGGGGCCGCTCTGCAGTCCGAGTCTGTCATGTCGTGGGGCAGCCACCGACGTGCACATGCACGGACTCCCGACCGGAAGTGTAGGGTGCTGTATCGGCAGCCAGAGATGCGTGGAGTACTCTGGGGCCCTGCTCGCCCCTTCAGGTAGGAGAATCACTCTGGACTTTCTTCAGGAAAGTCCAGAGTGAAACACCCGCGTTTTGATGCTGGATTGGGGACATAGCCTCATTATTGGAGAATCCCGCCCCATATATACTCAAAAATCTTGCATATACTTGCTGTATAGGTCGCCACCCCACAACCCCCACTTTTACAGCCATGACAGTCTACAATTGCATTAGTAGCCAGCTTCAATTTTTCACCCCAAAAATGGATGTTTAACTTACAGGTATCTTATTACTTGATGTAAGGAATCATGCAGGCAACACAGGCTGTGTAGTGAGGGTGTGCAGGAGATTAAGACATGAGCAGATCCCGCATGACAAATGACTATTATAATGATACGTACAAGTTAATCTTTGTTCTTGGAGGGATTTGTCAAGGCTTCAAAGGTTGGCTAATACACCGACATCTGAGGTGATTGAATTCAGCTTTTGCCCAGTTGGTAGAGGGCTTGCCTCTGAGGCAAGAATATTCTGGCCTCAGATTCCACTTGAGACTTGAGGACACAAGGCTAGCTGATACTCCAGGGCAGTATTGTGGGACTGCTGCAAGGGAGGAAATGTTACACCTTTGGGTGAGACATTAAACTGAGGCTCTCTCAGATGGATGTAAAAAAATATGTGGCACTATTATAGAGAAGAACAGGGGAGTTCTCCTCAGTTTGCAAGATCAATTATTGGTCCTCCAATTAACACCACAAAAAAAATGGAATATCTGGTCATTGTCACACTGCAGCTTGCTGTGCACAAATTGGCTGCCTCATTTCAAAGTACTGCATTGGCTGCAAAATACTTTGGGATGTCTTGAGGCCATGAAAAATGCTATACAAATGTAAGTCTTTCTTTTGCATTGATTTGTAGCATTGATTTGTGTACAGTACCACTGCTGAAAGTCTTTCCTACAATGCTTTGCCTTCCTGATTGAAAACATTTACCAGTGTTTTCAACATAGAAATCAATCCTTCCCAGCCTCAGGCAGCCTGCTGTTGTATATTGGAAAAATAGCCATTTTTGCAAGCGACTGGTGCTTTGATTGATGAGTGATGACATCACTCAAATAGATAAAGTCGAGAATCTGTACATCTACCATACGAAGCAAGAGAACTATTCAACAGAATTACCTTTTGCCTCTATCCTTCTCCTTCCCCGACCACGCACACACAGAAAGTAGGTTCACGGATTTGTGTCAGCAAGATTATAAGCAAGTATATGTTTGCTTAAGCCGGACCTTTTTTTTGGTTTAATTTCAGGATTACGTCCTTTTGTCCAGCATGATTTTTGGATTTCACTTGAGGTGCGTTATTCAGTGGCAGCTTTTGTCCTTTTCAAGGTAGCAATGATTGACCTGCTTGAGTACTAGGAAAACACAGTCCTCTGGAGACCCCTGGACGTGACTGTTTAGCACTTGTTTTAATGAAACCTTGAGATACTTGACAATATAGTTCACAGAAGTGTTTGTGGTATTCATGGTACTGGGAGAAATGCTGGTGTTGAGTTCCTTCTTCATGTTGCGTATTGCACATGAATGAAGCCACTCTCATTTCTCAGCTATTTTTTCAGAACAGGCCATGAGAATTTCTCCTGGACTTTGGCCTCCCCCACGAGATTGAATGGTGAGTAGATGATATATGTGGTTGCTCCCTGGTTGGATAGGGTAAGACTTCACAGCCTTGGTGATCGTTTCCTGTTCCCTTCAAATATTTGTGTGACATTTCTTGGCTTCTCATCAACCTTCCTCTTTGGTCCTCTCCATGTTACAGGATTGTTAATGCTGGAAATGTTGACATTAAGTAAATGAGCAGAATAGCTACCTGCATGGGGACTCACTTCAGACGTTCCTTTTAAAAGAGGCACCACAATCACTGTATTGTCCATATGTATCCCAGATGTTTGCCTAAATAAGGCAAATAACATTGGTCATTTCCCATGAGCATTAAAGTCAATTACAAAGGCACTGCTTGGAACACATTAAATAAGCTGGCTGTGTCAGACCAATTCAGTAAGCTTAGACATTAGGGAATTGGAACAATTTCACACCTGCCACCTACAGCAGGCAAACTGCATTTGTGTGAACGTGTCGGCTATATGCAATGGGGACCATACATGGGTGGGCTGGAAGCCCTGGCTATACATAAGGGCCAATAAATATGATTTCACCAGTCGCTGTTCTGTGCAGGTCTCCTTCAGCCACCAGAGAGGTATCAGCTGCAAGACATGTAGCAGCTCATGACTTTCAGATGAGCACACACCTGTTGGCCTGTGTGTTCACACATTGCTGCTCCTTTGGCCTTTTCCTGCCAATGTAAGTGGGGCTGACCCTCTGTCCCACAGCAATGTTCTATAAAGGAGATACTACATGTTCAGAAGGGATCAGCCATCTTGTTTCATGTCAACAACACAGGGAGTGTATATTTTTTTAATTGTCAAAGTTGAGGAGAGTGCCAGGGCTCAGGGTTGCAGGCTAAAGGTTGAGAGAGTCATCAAGAATTGAATCAGCGAGCAGTGATTAGGTTGGGTTATAAGATTGTTGATGACATTCCTGGGATCATTTTCCACTTCAATAGAGACTGCCTCCTGATGAAAGTGGCAATGGTAAATACTTTGAGAAGTGTCTACATATATCCTTTATTCATATATATAAAACATATTTTGAAATCCCATCTTGTGCTCCATCTTCTTGCAATCAAGAAATTCTAAATCAGGCAGTAACATTTAAATTAGCAGTATCCTGGCAAAGGATATTTTTGTAATCGATCTTGGTGGGGTTCAACTGCTTGTGAAGCATCACAGAGTTGAGCAAAAGTCACAGCAATGTTGTTGTTCCAGATGCACCTGAGACCTGGGACTTGAGACTGCATTTAATATTTCAAAAGGGGTTTGTTTCCACTCTTCTCTTGTGCCAAGTGAGATACTGTCAAGTTGGTGGGTCGTGCTGACAGCGCACAGCAAAATCCTCACTGGGCGCTAATCACTTATCCCATCAGGCTGCCGCATTCTGATTTATTCTTCCTGGGATTTATATGTTTGCACAACATGTGCACCCTGACACGCAGGGCTTTTTCTTTGTTTTAGCCACTGACACCTTCTTGCAAACAAAAAGAAAGAGACTAAACAAATTGCAACTAAGATTAATGTTGTGAGATTACAAATTGATTACAGATTGGCACACTAATCTTAACAAAGCGATAAATCGAATCAAGACAACCTCCTGGTGTATTATGAATGGTCATCTTGCTGTCTTTCAGCTTATCATCATTGCACTTGCATTTGTAAGTAACATAACTAACTACCTGAAGCTTGTTATTTTGATGCTTGCAAAAATCTGAGGAGTTTAGCATTAAAGATGTATGTGGGTATATAAAGCCTATTTGAATAAAGGATTGCTATCAGTTCTCTGGTACACAGAACCGTTTCCTGTGGTTAACAGTAATAAAGTTGTCAGTGCATTTTCGTGGCCGAGGTCATGGCTTGCTGATGAAGAAAGTTGTGTAAAACCACAGGTTCTAGACCAGGGATGGGCAAACTACGGCCCGCGGGCCGCATGCGGCCCGCCAAAGGTATTTCTGCGGCCCACCAAGTCATTAAAAAAAAAAAAAAAAATTAAAAAAAATATTTTTTTTTATTTTTTTTTTATTTTTTTTAAGGTTAATGGGGGGGGGGGCTGTTGGGTTACTTACTGGTATAGGGTGGATACGTTGACTTGAGTAGGGTGATCATTGCTCGGCACAACATCGAGGGCCGAAGGGCCTGTTCTGTGCTGTACTGTTCTATGTTCTATATAAGGCGCCCAGAATCATAACCGGGTGAAGTAATTATTTTACTTAATATACTATGCGGCCCTTTGTGAATTGTGAATTTCTGAATGTGGCCCTTGCACGGAAAAGTTTGCCCACCCCTGTTCTAGACGATATACCACACTTATAACAAACTGGAAAATATTCCAAGCTATTTATTCTAAATTTCCCTTCCCACCACCAATTTTGTCTTTTTCTCCTCTGAAATTTATGAACAGTTTCATGGTGGACTTACCTATGGACTTAGGTTAAAGATTTTTTAAAAAAAATCTGTATCCAAAGAGCTCCCAAAGTCATAATTGGGCCAACTATGGCATCTTGTCTATATTCCACTTTCTTCACCCCAATATTGGTGGCCATGCCTTCAGCTGTCTAGGCTTCAAGTTCTGGAATTCCATTTCTAAACCTTTCCACCTTTCAGCTTCTCTCTCTCCCTTTCGTATGTTACCCGGCTAAGCTTTTAGTTACCTATTCTGATGTCTCCATCTGTAGCTCAGTGGCAGTGTTATATTCCTGTGAACCGTTTTGCTACATTTATCAGCTGAAAGGTGTTGAATGGTTATCTACGTACCCTGAGATGACAAGCTGAATTTATAGTTTGTGCTCATTAGATGGCTCTGTGTTCATGGTGTCTCAGTCTGACAATGCTCCAATGATGAGCAAGTTTGGATTTTTGCTTCAGTTACTGGGCGCTTTGTTTTCGTTCTATTATAGCTTGGCTAATTGGATTTGTTATCATAAATAAATATTTAAAATCCAAAGCAGTGACAAATGTGTGGCAGTTGCTGGGAACAGCCTGATCTGTTATGTCTTTTTGAAGAAAAAGATGTTTATTCACTGACAACTGGGTTTATTGTGTGATTACAGCTGCTATATGACACAAAGATACATTTCACCCAGTCTGAGTTATATGGAATAGCCAGAGCACAATGTAATAACTAATCAATTTCCTGATGACAGATGCACATCTTGCTGCATTCATGGCTATTGTTTGACCATCTTGAATGGAGTAATGCAGTCAAACAGATCTTTAGAGCAACCATGTCACGGATCTCACATCAATACTCTCAAAAGTGAATTAGTGGATCAAGAATCTCATTTATGAGAGCTCGTTAAAACTTTCACTTAGATCCCTGCTAATCTGCATCTCAACTGAAAAACATTAATCTCTGGGAATGAATGTGGGATTCTGTTTTCTGCCCCGCCGCTAAGATGTGGAGTCCCAATCGGGCAGGGCAAAATCGGGATTCACGCTGGGCGTGACACTCACCTGCCATTTCAATACAGGTTCCAAGAAAGGTCTGGCAGCAACAAAGGTCTGTACCTCAGTCCACACTCTTAAAAAAAGTTTTGGGGAAGGCGGGCCAACAGCTCCAATTCATCCTTGTCGCCAGTGAAGTAATTGGCAAAGGCTGTTTGACTGTTGATCATCAGCAAAGTGATGGAAGGCGTTGTCGATAGTGCTATTAAGTGGCACTTGCACAGCAATAACCTGGTGCTCAATTTGGGTTCTGCCAGGGACACTTGAATCCTGACCTCATTGCAACCTTGGTCCAAACATGGACCAGGGAGCTGAATTCCAGAGGTGAGGTGAGAGTGACTGCACTTGATGTCAAGACAACATTTAACTGAGTGTAGCATCAAAGAGCCCTGGTAAATTGAAGTCACTGAGAATCAGGGGGAAGATGCTCCACTGGTTGGAATCATACCTAGTACAAAGCAATATGGTTGTGGTTGTTGAAAGCCAATCATCTCAGTTCCAGGCCATCACTGCAGAAGTTGCTCAGGATAATGTCCGAGGCCCAACAATCTTCAGTTGCTTCATCAGTGACCTTCCCTCCATCATAAGATCAAAAGTGGAGCTATTCACTGAGGATTGCACAATGTTCAGCATTATTCACAACTCCTCAGATACTGAAGCAATCAATGCTGATATACAGCAAAACCTGGCTAACATTCAGGCTTTGTCCAATAAGTGTCAAGTAATATTCACACCATACAAGTGCCAAGGAGTAACCTTCTTCAACAAGAGTGAATCTAAATATCTGCACTTGACATTCAATGGCATTACCATCACTTAATCCTCCACTATCAAAATCCTGGTGTTAGCATTGACCAGAAATTGAACTGGATCACCCATATCATTATTGTGGCTACAAGAGCAGGCCAGAAGCTAGGAATTCTGAGCCGAATAACTCAACTCCTAACTCCTCAAAGTCTGTATACTATCTACATAACACTCAAGAAGCTTGATACGACCCAGGACAAAGCAGCCCACTTGATTGGAACCCCATATGCCACCTTAAACATTCACTCCCTCCATCACCGATGCAGCAAAATATACTATTTTCAAGATGCACTGTTGTAACCCACAAGACCCCTTCGACAGCACCTTCTTAACCCACAACCTCTACAAACCCGAAGGACAAGGAGAACAGATGTATGGAAATATGATACTTGCAAGTTCCCTTCCAAGCCACACTACTCTGATTTAGAATTATCTCACCATCCTCCACGGTTGCTGGATTAAAATCCTGGAATTTCCTTCCGAACAACACAGAGGATGTACCTGCACCAGGTGGACTGCAACAGTTCAAGAAAATAGTTCAACATCACCACTTTCTCGAAGACAATTAGGAATGGACAAAAAATGCTGACATTGCCACTGATGCTCACATCTGTTGAAAGAATTGAAAATAAATCTCCACAAACCCCATACTATCATTTGTCCTTTGTTGCTTAATCGCTCACTACTTGGAAGTTGTTTCCCTGCCCATTATTTCCCCATCCAATGGGCTAGCAAAGTCAGAAATTCACCTTGTAGAAAATCATAACTGCAGCAATAATCTTCAGCGCCAGGGTCCCAGGTTCGATTCCCAGGTTGGCTCACTGTCTGTGCGGAGTCTGCACGTTCTCCCCGTGTCTGCGTGGGTTTCTTCCGGGTGCTCCAGTTTCCTCCCACAAGTCCCGAAAGACGTGCTGTTAGGTGAATTGGACATTCTGAATTCTCCCTCCGTGTACCCGAACAGGTGCTGGAATGTGGCGACAAAGGGGATTTTCACAGTAACTTCATTGCAGTGTTAATGTAAGCCTACTTGTGACAATAAAGATTATTATTATTATAAAATGTCCAAAGTCATTTCACAGGTATGTTACCAAACAAAAACTGACCCCACTCAATGCTGGGCAAAAAAGGCATGTTTCAATTTGCGTCTTGCAAAGGAAAGGTATGAGTCAGAGAGGCTTAGGGAGGAAATTCCAGAACTCCTGCCAGTGGCAATGTGATGAAAATCGAGGATGTGCAAGAGGCCTGAATTGGAGGAGTGCAAGTGTCTTCGAAGGCTCTCTTCGGAAATCAGGCTGATAAGAACAAGCAAGGTCAAAGAGAGATTTGAAAAAATAGCAACCACATGTCCTATTATTGTATAGCATGTTGTGGCACCCAACAATTTGAGTATATTTCTGCAGCAAAAACATACACACTGACTTTCATTCATAATAGGACTGACAATTATGACGTTAATTCGTAGATTTATTGAGAATTAATCTAAAGTTAATAGCAAGAGGAAATTAGTTCTGTAATTGAATAGAATCTGTATTCCCGTTTAATATGCAAGTACTGAATATGTAGAAAGACATAATGGATGTTAAAAATGTATTTATAGCACAGAAGTCAATGTCAAGTAGATTTGAGGGAGGGGTGTGGTAAAGTTGGTTTCAGTTTTTAATGTATTAATGATGTGTATAACAGCATTAAGGATTTATTGAGTGATTAAATCTGGATCGTAATTCTGCAGTTGCACCTTTAAAATGCTGTCTCGGAGTTAATTGCTCCTTTCTTCGATCAGCCCATTGAGTCCCTACTGGCCTCATTTGAATATGTCAGAATGATAGGCAGCAGCGCAGCAGCTTGACTTTCTTTCGTTCCGATGCTGACCCACTCCAGGTTAACAGGCTGAGATTCATGAATAGTAACAGCATCACCCAATCAAGGTGGCAGTGAAGTGTTTGTGAGCTGGAAGAGTTTGGGAACTTTATCCCACTATTTTCAGAACGAGGAATAGCCTTTTGAATCCTTTTGTTCCTTTCTCCTGCTTTTTGCACAGTAAAGGCAGGGATCTAAAGAACAGATGTAGCTTTTTAATATAGGCAGTTACAAAAGCCAATCTCTTTTTAAAAAAAAAAGTATTTTTGTTTCATTTTTCAACATTTTACAAGAACAATGGCACCCAACATATTAAACACCCCACCCAATAAGAACCCCTCCTCCCTCCCTCCCTTAGCAGTCAATGGGAACTCTCCAAAATGCAAAATGAACAAACCCCAACTCTTGTGGAACCCATCACTCGCGCGCCCCCCCCCTCCCTTAGAGCAATTTTGACCTTCTCCAGGACTAAGAACTCCAACAGGTCCCCCCGCCATGTCAAGGCACAGGGTGGAGAAGCTGACCTCCTCCCCAACAGGATCCGCCTGCATGCAATCAGTGAGGCGAAAGCAAAAACATCGGCCCCTGCACCCGTCTGCAACTCCGGCAGGTCCACCATCCTGAATATGGCCTCCAGGAGACCGGGCTCACATCAACTTACAAACCCACCGGGATGGTGCTGCAAACTTTCCTCCAGAACCTTTGCAACTTCGGGCAGGACCAGAGCACGTGCACATAATTAGCAGGACCCCTCCCACACCGCTCATAGATGCCATCAGCCCCCTCAAACAGCCGGCTCATCCTCAACTTCATCGGGTGCGCCCTGTACACCACCTTCAGCTGTATCAACCCGAGCCTCACACACGAGGTCGAGGCATTCACCCTCCGCAACACCTTGCACCACAATCCCTCCTCCAATGTCGCCCCCAACTCCTCTTCCCACTCAGCCTTAATCCCCTCCATGGACAATTAATACTCCTCCAAAATCCTCCCATAAGTCGCCGAGATGACCCGACCTCTCCAAATCTCCCCCCCCCCCCCCCCCCCCCCCCCGCTCCCACCTCAACAAATCTATCTTCACCCTTCCCACCAAACTTGAAAAATTCAACTTCCCAAGACTTGCCCAATCCTGAGTCACCTGCTCCCCAGATACCTAAAATGAGAAGCTTCCACACGGAATAACAACGCCCCCCCCCCCCCTCCACCCCAATCCCCTTCCCTGGTGCAGATACCACAAAATACTCACTTTTCCCCAAGTTCAGCTTATACACCGAATGCCCCAAATCTTTGAAGCAAACCCATTATGTCCCCCAGTGAGGAGCCTGGCTCCGAAATGTATAGCAACAAATCGTCTGTACAAGGACACCCTATGCTCCACCCCCCTCCCCCACACTATTTCCTTCCACAACTTCGAGATCCTTAGCGCAATGGCCACGGTCTCTAACACAAACAGGCGGGGGGGGGGATCCCTGCCTCATTCCCATGTGTGACAAATACCCTGAATTCATATTATTCGTGTGCACGCTTGCCATCAGCTCCTTATACAGCAACTTCACCCATGCCACAAATTTAGGCCCAATCACAAACTTCTCCAATAACTCCAGTCCACCTGATCCAACGCCTTCCCCGCATCCAATACCACCACCACCTCCAACTCCCTTCCCTCTGCCGGAGTAAGCACCACATTCAGAGGCCGACACACATTTAACGACAGCTGTCTCTCGTAATGGTGCCTGTCTGATCCTCCCCAATTACCTTTAGAAGGCACACCTCTAACCTTTGCACCTTTGCCAATATCTTGGCGTCTACATTCAGCCGAGATATGGGCCTGGACAACTCACACTTCACTGGTTCCTTATCCTTCTTTAGCAGCAACAAGATGGGAGCCTGTCCCATTGTTTTCAGCAAAACCCCCTGACCATCGTGTCCTCGAATATTTCCACCAACAGTGATGCTGGCTTTTCCTTAAATTTCATGTAAAATTCCACCGGGAAACCATCCGGCCCCGCCACCTTCAGCTGTATCTTCCCAATTATCGCATTCACCTCTACTCCACCGGCTCCTTCAGCCCCGCCCTCTCCATTTCACCCACCTTCGGGCACTCTAACTTCCCCCAAAACTCCCCCATCTCTTGCTCATCCTCTGATAAGTTCCGACTTATGCAAGTCTCCATAAAACTCCTTATTAATTCACTCCGGGGCCACCACCAGCACTCCCACCTTATCGCGAACTCGATCTATCTCCCTCGCCGCAGCTTGCCTACGGAGCTGACCCAGCAACATACAGTCTGTCTTCTCCCCAAACTCAGAGATGGCTTCCTTCTCCCTACTCAGTTGATCAAACCTCACCTGCAACCTTTGTGGACAGCAGATCAAACCTCACCTGCAACTCCTTCCCAAAAGGCAATCATAAAGGTTAATAGAGTGTTGGCCTATATCTCAAAAGGGCACGATTACAAAGTTATGCCTAAAATGCATTGAGCCTTCATCATACCCCATCAAAGATAAAAGGTGCAATCTATCCGAATGGGAATCGGATAGTATGCTTAGCCGGGTGTTTCCTGGTGCTGGGAGCACTGAGAGACCCCACGCTATCCAAGTGGACTCTGTTCCCATTCATGCAGATTAGGGTCCTCAGCAGAGAACTCCCCAACGAGGCCGCACTTAATCTTGTTTTGTGCACTGAGGAGCTCCACTCACCGGAACTCTTCCGTGTAGGCGGAGATCGGGATGCCATTTTAAAATGTCTCTTGACTTCCCCTGCCCGACGTGACCCCTGAAGCCCCAAATCATCTAAAAGGGGATCCTCAGGCCTCCCCGCAGCCACATAGGACACCCCAGGCCAGAGGACATCACAGGAAAAATTCAAGCTTGGCACCGCCAGCCTGGCACCCTGGCAGTGCCAGGCTGGCACCCAGGTGACACTGCTGGGGTACCAGGCTGATAGTGCCAAGGTACCTGGATGGTGCCAGCAGTGCCACACATCCCAGAGAGCAAACACCTGGGAGCTTCCAGTTACCTGGGTGACCCCCACCAGTACGGTTCCAGCTTGGTCCCATTTGTGGGGACCAGCACTGAAAGGCGCTCGCACAAGATCTCCAAGACGATCCCTTTGGAGTGAGACTAGCTGTCTCACTCTAATATGCAGATTTGAAAAGAAGTGATCCACCCACAATGGGCGGATTCACATCTTGACGTCTCGTGATATCGTGTTAGTCACATGTGGCGTGACGAGCCAGGTAGATCCCGGAAGAGCGCCACTCCGCACTGCCTTTCAGGTGTAACGCGGCCGGTTGATTACGCCAAAATGTTTATGTCAGTAGGCAGAAGAATGTGGAAAATAGTTCCACACAAAGAAGAAGAAGAAAGAACATAATATAAAAGATAGGATCAGAAGTTGCCCATTTGACCCTTCTAACCCACACCGCCATTATGTCTTCTATCTCAAATCAACTTTCCCAAATTATCCCAATATCTTTTGATTCCCTTCTGATCCAAAAATCTGTCTTTATCTGTTTTGGAAAACTCAATGATTGAATGTCTTTGGGGTCGAGAATTTTATGTTTCAGCAAGATCACTTCCTATTCTAAATTCTGGGAAATACAGACCTAGTCTGCCTAATCTCTCCTCATAGGATAATCCTATCATTCCAGGAATTTTTCTTTTCTTTTGTGAGATGTAGATATTGATGGCAAGGTCAGCATTTGTTGCCTATCGCTAATTGCCCTTGAGAAGCTGGTTGTGGGTTGTCTCATGAACAGCTGCGGTCCTTCTGGTGCAGGTACACCCACAGTGCAGTTAGGAAGGGAGATCAAGGATTTTGACCAAGTGACAGTGACATAGTTTGATATAGGATGGTGTGTGGCTCAGAGGGGTCCTTGCAGATGGCGATGTTTCCATACATATGCTGTCCTTGCTCTTCTAGGTGTTTTGGAAGATGCTGTTGAAGGATCCTTGGTGAGTTTCTGCAGTGCATCTTGTAGATGGTAAACACGGCTGCTTCTGTGTGTCGATAGTGGAGGGAGTTAATGTTTAAGGTGATACATCCCATGAAAGAAAAGAAAATCTTGGATAGACATTTTGTGTTATGAGGAGAGATTAAGTAAACTAGGTCTGTATTCCTTAGGATGTAGAAGAATAAGAAGTAATCATGTGAGCTGCTTTGTCCCAGATGGTTTTGAGCTTCTCAATGTTATTGGAACTGGACTCATCAAGTGGTCAGTTTAATGAAGCTTTCCAGCACTTTCTCTAAAGCTACTTCATCCTTCCTTAGGTTAGAAACTGTACACAGCACTCCAGGTATGGTTTCACCAAGACCCTCTTTAATTAAGTAAATCTCATTTATTTTTACACTCTAATCCCTTTGTAATAAAGGCTAACATATCACTTACTTTTCTCATTGCTTGCTGGACCTGCACCATAAGTTGACAGATGACACTTCAGTCCAGTAAAAAGTGCAATGTAAGGAGAGGGAGCAAGAACAGTGTTAATGTGTCGCTTTGTCATGTCCTTGGGTGTCCCATAGCACTTACAACCAAAGGATTATCGTCAGCACTGTTGTACTGTCTGCCATTTGCATGGACACATCCAGGCATAACCAGAAAGGAACTACACTCATACATCTTCCTTGCCAACAATGAGCTGTATGAACATGTCCAACGCATTCAATCCACAGATGCAAATTAATGTAGATTAATAAATAAGAAACACAAATCCAATAGAGGTGCATCAGTGTGATCCATGTTCAAATGATCTAGGGCAATATTCAGAACACTGTAAATAAATCATACAATGTCAATTCCATTTGAAGCAATCAATTTACATGAAAATAAACTGTTACTACTTTTTGTAAATGCAGGTTACAATGCCAATATCTAGACGCTTCAAACAATAGCATCTGCTTTACAATACATTAGGCATTAACAAAGGGGAATCATATTCAACATAAGAGTCATTAAACAATAATGACAGCCTTGCAAGGAGAGGGCTTTGCTCCCTGCAGAACAATTTCTGTGAAAGATAAGATTAAATGAATTAGTTATTAAGTGGCTAAAAGGCTAATGTTTATATTTGCTTTCATCTTGTCCTCCATGAGGGCTTAACAGACAAAGCATATTAAGAAGCACAAATACATTTTTTATATATTCATTTGGCCACTAACTCTAATGCTATAATTAGAATTTTGAAGGACAAACACAAAGCAATGTCATTTTTAATGAGGGATGAATATTAGATTGAAAATATCATCAGCTTAATCATTGCAGAGTGACCTTTAATGCATATTTTGTGTAAAGTAAATACAGTGGCATTCATTGTAAATTGAACATTTAACGTTAAAGTTTTATAGAATTATAGAATTATAGAATTTACAGTGCAGAAGGAGGCCATTTGGCCCATCGAGTCTGCACCGGCCCCTGGAAAGAGCACCCTACCCAAGGTCAACACCTCCATCCTATCCCCATAACCCAGTAACCCCATCCAACACTAAGGGCAATTTTGGACACTAAGGGCAATTTATCATGACCAATCCACCTGACCTGCACATCTTTGGACTGTGGGAGGAAACCGGAGCACCCGGAGGAAACCGACGCACACACGGGGAGGATGTGCAGACTCCGCACAGACAGTGACCCAAGCCGGAATCGATCCTGGGAACCTGGAGCTGTGAAGCAATTGTGCTAACCACTATGCTACCGTGCTGCCATTTATAATGTTGAGTTTCCCATGGCGGCAGGCAGGGAGTAGTCGCACACCCAATTTTTGGGGCTTTTCGGCTGAAACTTCACTAGTTTGATGGGATAAGGTTCCCAAACAAGAGGAATGTCTCGGAAGTCCAGGACAAGGAAGCCTGCAAATCAAAATTGGTTGACGGATTTGGAAGTCTCTCGAGGTCTTCAATTCAGAAAATGGCGGAGGCCACCACCGTGGTTCTGGTTACTCCATTGACGGCCGAGATGCTTATAGGCAACTTGCCAACATAACTTCAGAAACAACAGCAGGCTGTCTGCGAGGATCTCCACAAGACCATAGAAGAGGCCCTAGCTCCCATCCGAACAGTGTTGCAGAAGAATTATAGATGGTAAAGGCACATGGATTGGCGCTACAGGGTGTGGAGGCAGCTCTCTCACGGCAGAGCAATCAGATTGTCTCCTTGGAAGCTGAGATGGCAATGACGACCAGTGTTGATGAAGTACTTGAGGGCCAAGGCGGATGATCTGGAGAATTGTTTCAGGAGACAGAATCTTAGAATCGTGGGGTTTCCGGAGGGAATGGAAGGCCCAAATCCAATGGACTATATCTCGAAGATGGTGGGGGAGGGTGGATTGATGTCCCCTCCGAGCTGGATCGAGCTCACCAGTCACTCAGGCAGAGGCCCCGTCCCAGTTAACCATCGCGGGAAATCATCCAAGGTTCCATAGTTTTCAGGAGAAGGAATCAGTCCTGAGATGGAGAAGGATCACCGAGACTACTATTGGAAGGGTCATGCCAATAGGCTCTTTCGGGATGTTGCGTGGAGCTTGCTAAAAAGCGGGTGGCTTTTAACAAGGCTAATGTTGCATTGTATAAGAGTGGAGTTTGATTTCGGGTGGTATACCTTGCACGACTCAGAGTGACTATTGATACGAAAGACAATTCTTTCAAAGTGCCGGAGGAGGCCAATACTTTTGTTATGAAGCATGGCCTGGGGCAAGTTAATCGTCATTTTCACGAGATCTTTGTATGCTTGTGGAGAACATGTCGTTATGGGGATTTGTTGGGATTTCTTGTGCAAGTTTATATTTTCTTGTTCTTGTGTGGAGGGGTGTTTTTTCTTTGATTATTAAAGTTGGATTTGGGCAGGGGGCTGGTGGTTATGGTTATTTATTTGTCTTCACTGTATGTGGATGCTGCCTTGCTAGCTGAAGAGTTAGCTAACGGGAGTGGACAGGTGGAGGTAACTGCAGCTCATTATTTTATTGTAGTTTTAGTTAATGAGCTTAGTATTTTTGATTGTTTACTTGGGTGTGGTGTTGTTGGGAGGTAGGGAGGTATAGAAAGGGGGTTGGGGGTAGGGATACTTTTCTGACGGTGACTACAGTTTTTTCTTTGTTTTGTCTTGATGGGGGTTTGGTGGCCATCTTGGGTGGGCCTGGTGCCTGTACTCTTTAGCAGTTGCTGGATTACCCCTATTGGTGGAAAGGCCGACTCTGGGTCGGAGGGGAATGGCTCCCAATTCAGCTGGTCACTTGGAATGTATGGGGAGTTGAACAACTCAGTGAAAAGGTCCAGGATATTTCCTCATCTGAAAAATTTGAATGCTGATATGGTATTTCTGCAGGACGCTCATTTGTGGGTCAGGGACCACCAGTCAAGGTTACGGAAGGGTTGAGTGGGACAGGGTCAAAATGGTCATATTTCGATGGCTAAGATCTTGACAGACCTGAACGGGAGGCATGTTATTATCAGTGGGTCTTTGGTAGGCAGCCCGGTGGTCTTAGTTCATGTGTTATGCACCAAAGTGGAACGATAAGGTTTTTATTAACAAGCTACTGGCTTCCATTCCTGACTTGGACTCACACCAGCTAATTTGGGGGGGTGGGGGAACATAAACTGTGTTTTGGACCTTTAGGGGGAGATAATTTCCTACAAGGCACACCAGGAAAGGATTGGGAGGGTGAAGTAGCAGAGTCTGGTGGATTCCATCCTTAAAGTGGACCATCAGTAACTGCTTGTCCCGACAGCGGAGTTGCTGGAGAGTAGGAAAAAGTTACAGACGCAGTTTGAGTTACTCTCAACAGGTAAAGCTGTGGGTCAGCTGCCACGCTCGAAGGGGACATTCTATGAATTCAGGGAGAAAGCCAGTTGCCTTTTAGCGCACCAGCTGAGTCGGCAGGTTACCGGCCAGGAGATTGGATTGGATTGGATTTATTGTCACATATATCGAGATACAGTGAAAAGTATTGTTCTGCATCCAGTCCAGACAATTTGTTGCAACCATGAAAAAACATAGGACATACATCGGGTGAAGCATTCCAAGTGTAGTACTACTCAATAGAAAAGATGTGTGGAGAGATCAGTTCAGTCCATAGTGGGTCATTCAAGAGTCTGGTAACAGGGGGGGGGAAGAAGCTGTTTTTGAATCTGTTCGTGTGTGTTCTCAGACTTTTGTATCTCCTGCCCGATGGAAGAAGTTGGAAGAGAGAATAACCTGGGCGGGAGGGGTCTTTGCTTATGCTGCCCGCTTTCACAAGGCGGCAGGAGGAGTAGGCAGAGTCAATGGATGGGAGGCTGTTTCGAATGATGGACTGGGTGTGTTCACGACTTTCTGAAGTTTCTTGCGGTCTTGGGCCGAGCAGTTGCCATACCAGGCTGTGATGCAGCCAGATTGGATGCTTTCTATGGCGCATCTGTAAAAATTGTGCAGATCAGATTGTTGGATGGCAGCTCGGTCTCCGCCCCACTGACAGTTAATGCTACATTTGAAGACTTTTATCAAATCTCTGTAGATCGGAGGAGAGGTCGCTCGTGATGCAGTTTTTGGGTGGGTTATCCTTTCCTGTGGTGAAGGAGAGAAGAGAAGAGTTGGAATCCCCATTGGGTCCTGAGGAGATTATGAAATGTATGGTTTAATGCAGTTGGTTAAAGCTTTGGGCCAGGATGGATTCCCCATCGAGTTCTATAAGAAATTTGCGAGGCAGTTGATCCCACTGATGTTGGACATATTTAATGACTCCTTGTCCTGTGGGTATTGCCTGTCACATTGGCAGAGGCATCTATTTCCTTGATTCTGAAGAAGGGCAAGGACCCTACAGAATGTGTGTTGTATCAGCCTATCCTGTTGTTAAATGCTTATTTTGCATTGCTGGCTAAAGTGCTGGAAATGCGATTGGAGCCCTGCCTTCCCGAGGTGATCTCGGAAGAACAGATAGATTTCGTCAAGGGTCGGCAGCTGCTGGCTAATATACGTCGATTATTAAACATCGTCTGCTTCCCCTCTCCAGTGCCCGAAATGGAGGTGATTGTCTCACTGGACACCGAAAAGGCATTTGATAGGGTGGAGTGGGGGTATCTCTTTGAGATTATTGGGAGGTTTGAATTTGGGCCAGAGTTTATATCTTGGATTCGTCTTCTGTTCAGGGCCCCCACTGCAAGTGTTCACACAAATGTTGAGACCTCACGGTAGCATGGTGGTTAGCATCAATGCTTCACAGCTCCAGGGTCCCAGGTTCGATTCCCGGCTGGGTCACTGTCTGTGTGGAGTCTGCACGTCCTCCCTGTGTGTGCGTGGGTTTCCTCCGGGTGCTCCGGTTTCCTCCCATAGTCCAAAGATGTGCGGGTTAGGTGGATTGGCCATGATAAATTGCCCGTAGTGTAAGGTTAATGGGGGGATTGTTGGGTTACGGGTATACGGGTTATGTGGTTTAAGTAGGGTAATCATTGCTCGGCACAACATCGAGGGCCGAAGGGCCTGTTCTGTGCTGTAATGTTCTAACTCTAACTAACCTCGGGTTATAGGAATATGAAGCAGGGTTGTCCATTGTCTCTGCTTATGTTTGCTTTGGCTGTTGAGCCGTTGGCCATGGTGTAAGATCTTCCACTGAATAGAGGGGGATAAAGTGGGTAGGGAGACGTATAGGATGTCCTGGTGTGCAGATGATCTGCTTCTTTATATCACGGACCCAGTCTCCGCCATGGATGAGATAATTATGCTATTTAGGTTTTTATTTCTTTTTCAGTGCTATAGTCTATGCATTTTTCTCCCCAAATTTGTCTTTGCTGGAGTCAACAAATTGACAGCTTCCTTCATTTGGGTGGGCAAGACCCCAAAGATTCATGGAGCATTTCTTTAGAGAGAAAGAGACAGTCAGGTGGCTTAGCTTTACCCAATTTGTTACTTTATTACCGGACAGCTAATATTGGTAAAGTACTGGGGAGGCTTAAGAGCCAAATTCCACGTGGGAACTGATGGAAGTGAGTTTTTGTGGTGAATCTAGCTCAGGGGCTTTGGTAACTGCCTCGCTTCTGTTTTCCCCTGCAAAATGTATCTCGAGTCCTTTCGGGGTGTGCACTCTGAGGATCTGGAGGCAGTTTAGACAACCTTAAGCTTGGCTCCATGTCGTTAGCCCCTATTTGAGGGAATCATCTCTTTGTGCCAGCGGGTTTATATTCGAGGTTCAGGCCAAGGGGAAGGATGGGCTGGAGGGATTTGGGGACCCGTTTGTGAAGAGTTGGTTTATCAGATTTGAGGAGCTGTTGGACAAATTTCAACTCCCGAGGACTCATTTATTTAAGTATTTCCACGTTTGTGATTTCTTGCTTGAGATGTTTTCTTCTTTTCCTTGGCACCTTCGCCCGCTTCTTGAATACGATCTTATCTCTGGCTGATGCGAGTGAGGGGAAATTTTGGATATTTATGGCCAGATCCTGTCGGTGGAGCAGGCTTCGTAGGATGAGGTGAAGAGAAAATGGGAGGGTGAACTGGGTCCAGTTTTGGATGGGGGGTGAGGAGTGAGGCTTGTCACAGAATCAACTCTACCTCCTCATGTGCTAGGCTCAGCTTGATTCAGTTCTAGGTGGTGCACAGGGCACATCTGACAAAGGCGTGGGTGAGTGTTTTTTCTCGGGGGTGGAGGATAGATGCGAGCGTTGTTCCCAGGGGTTGGCGAATCATGTCCACATGTTCTGGTCGTGTCCTAAACTTCAAAGCTTCTGGGTCCCCTTCTTTAACACCATGTCAGAGATCCCTGACATCGAGCTGGAGTTGTCCGCCGGTGACCATTTTCAGGGTTTCGGATTCGCCGGTGTTGCAGAAGGGGGTGAAGGCGGATGTCCTTACCTTTGCCTCATTGATAGCCTAGAGGCGAGTTCTGCTTGGGTGGAGATCTCCTACTGCACCCAGTGTCTCGGTCTGGTTGGGTGACCTAATGGAGTTCTTGGGCGGGATTCTCCCCTACCCGGCGGGGCAGCGGGTCCTGGCGGGATGGAGTGGCGTGAACCACTCCGGCGTCGGGCCGCCCCTTCAGGGGCCAAGCCCTAACATTGAGGGGCTAGGTCCACGCCGGATTGGTTTGCGTCCCGCTGGCCGGCGGGAACAACCTTTGGCGCCACGCCAGCTGTAGCCGAAGGGACTTCGCCGGCCGGCGGAAGTCCGCACATGTGCCGGAGCGTCAGCGGCTGCTGACGTCATCCTCGCGCATGCGCCGGGGGTGGTCACTTCCGCCTCCGTCATCGTGAAGACTATGGCGAAGGTGGAAGGAAAAGAGAGCCCCCACGGCACAGGCCCGCCCGCCGATCGGTGGGCCCCGATCGCGGGCCAGGCCACCGTGGGGGCACCTCCTGGGGTCAGATCGCCCCGTGCCCCCCCCCCCCCCCCAGGACCCCAGAGCCTGCCCGCGCCGCCTGGCCCCGCAGGTAAGGTAGGTGATTTGATTCACGCCGGCGGGACTGGCATGACAGCGGCAGGACTTTGGCCCATCGTGGGCCGGAGAATCGCCAGGGAGCGGCCTGCCAACAGGTGCGGCGCGATTCCCGCCCCTGCCAAATCTCTGGTGCTGGAGACTTCGGGAGATGGTGGGGGCGGGATTCACGCCGGCCCCCGGCGTTTCTCCGACCTGGCGGGGGGGTCGGAGAATTCTGCCCCTTATATCTGGAGAAGATCAGGTCCATCATTAGTGGGTCGGTTGAAGGGTTCTACTCGAGATGGCAGCCATTCAATTCTTTTTTCAAAGAGTTAGTCACTGTCAGCTGCTGGGATTTAGTTATATGTTTGAAGGGTTGTGTTCAGAGAGATTATTGAGTATTGACTGTGCTATTAGTATCTTTATACATTAGTGGTGCAGTGTAGTTTTATTTTGTTATCATGAAAAATTTCTTCAATATAAAGATCATTAAAAAAAAGTTTTAGAATGTCATTTTAATAATTCAGCTGCAGGATGAACTGATTACTCAGTATCGGCAATACATCTTAAAGGCTTTAAAACTGATTCAATGTTAATTTTCAATTTAAAATGAGAACAGTAATAAAAATGACTGCAGGGTTCTTTCCATGTCACAAACTACTAGAAGATAGAATGATACAGATAAGAAGGAGGCCATCATTCTCTGAAAGAGCTAACAATTAGTTCCACTTTATTTTTCCTCAAAGCCTGGCAAATATTTATTTTTTTAAAAGATTCAAATCTCCTTTGAAAGTTACCATTGAATTTATTTACACTACACTTTAAAGCAGTTCATTCTGGGTCGGAACATTTTACTGAATAAGCAGAATTTTTGTCACCCCACATGTGTTTTTGCCAATCAGTGTTCTCAGTTACTGATGCTCCTGTGAACAGAAACAGTTTCTCTCCATCTGCCCCCTAAAAAGATTTCATCATTTTGGACACCTCTGTTAAACCTTCCCTTCTCTGCTCTTCCCGTACCGGCCTCCCCAAATAGGCACCGGAATGTGGCGACTTGGGGCTTTTCACAGTAACTTAATTCAAGCTTACTTGTGACAGTAAGTGATTATTATTATTATTATGTTTTGATGATACAGTACAAATACCTTTTCAACTGCAACACCATTCGTGGTACAGGACACCAACTGCGGTGGTCTCCGCCCTCAGAACAGAACAGCAGTTTTGGCGTTTGGTAAATGTTGCAGTAAGTGTGGCAAATGGAACCACTTTGCAAAATGCTACAGATCTAATCCACAGCAACCTTCCTATGTCACCAGTCACACTGCAGTCAGTCGTTCCTCCAAGGTTCGGAGTGCGAGCAATGTAAATGAACTGGAGCTCAATAAGACCAACCAAACCACTGAGCCGCCAACAACACTCTACTGTGAGTGTGTTTTAAAAAAAATTTAGAGTAGCCAATTATTTTTTCCAATTAAGGGGCAATTTAGCATGGCCAATCCACCTAACCTGCACATCTTTGGGTTGTGTGGGTGAAACCCACGCAGACACGGGGAGAATGTGCAAACTCCACACGGACAGTGACCCAGGGCCGGGATTCGAACCCGGGTCCTCAGCGCCGTAGGCAGCAATGCTAACCACTGTGCCACCGTGCTGCCCTACTGTGAGTGTGTTGACACGTCACAGAGCAGGGTGAGATCTTCACCACCCCTGAATATGATTTACAGCAATGCAAAACTGAAGATAAAGATTGACACTGGAGCAAAGTACCACATATCGCCCAGGCAAATGCTGCTGGACATAAACCCTTTCCTCAACACTCAGGTAGGCCTTGTGGCCTACGGTGGACAAACCGTCCTCATGGAATATGCGGTGACTCTCCATTGCACCTTCAGGCGTCACATAGTCAGCCAGAACATAAGGCCACTGTCAGGTCTTCGGGCTAACATCACACTGGGGCTCATCCATTTTGGTCGAGAGGTACATGCTCTTCAATACCAGGCCCCAGAAATGATAGAGTACAAATAATGTTTCAACTACAACACCATTGGTAAACTACCTGTAATATATCACATGAGGCTAGATGTCTCGGTACCACCAGCAGTCTGTACTCTGAGATTTACCCCTTAGCTATGAAGTAGAAACTAATCAATGAGTTGCATCAGAGACAACATTTGGTGTCATAACTCCCACAGAAAAGGCCACAGAATAGGTTTCAGTAATGGTTGTTTCAGTAACAGAATTTTCTGTTTTAGTTTTGGATTTCCAACATCCACAGGATTTTGCTTTTGTTTCGGTCAAACAGTCTGTGGGCATTCACCATAGACAGACTACCCCGTGACATTTACAGCCCTGGCTGTGTTGTCAGAGTGCTGGCAGCAACCATGGAACCTTGGAGAGAGGAGGGAAGATAATTAGGCTGAGAGAGAAAAGTTGAAACACCTTCAATCAATCATGATGAAATCATTGAACTGCTTATTTACTTCCTCTTGCACACAAACGATAAAAAAAACTGTTATATGGAAAATCCAACCACTTCATTCTGGCAGAAATAAAATGATGCATGATTAAAGGAAAGAGAATAAAGACACACTCCAATAGTTCTGTTTATTGAAGGAAGAGACCAGGCAGATCAAGTAACAAACCATGACTGATAGATTATCTTGGCATATGCTATTGTGTTTATAATAACCCTATTTGTCTTTGTTGTTGCAGGAAGTACTGAACACACTGTACTTTACTATAACGTTAGAAAAGGCTTCATGCATTTCCCAGGAAGATTTCTGGCAGTAGCTGATTTAAAACTCCACTCAGTACTTCTTCAATGTTTGTTTGGAGATTTAGGATTCTTTTGTGTTGTGTGTTTTTTGCTGCTGTGCTCATCAAAGTCAATGTTGCCAGTTTCAATCCAGTTTAGGTGGTTGTGATATTGTGTGCATGCCACTGCAAAGTAAGGGTGATCAGCAGAACAAGGAATTATGTGGGGCTGGAGAATGGCACCGCCCGTGGTATGATATACGGAGTAACATGGTAATAGACTCAGAGAGGACACTCCGGAAGGCTACCCGCATGGAGAAGCAGCTCCATGCACAACAGTAACATTGGATCTGTAAATAATTAAAGACGAACGATGAATGGTTCATGTATAAATGCACAAGTCTCATGATCCTCATCAATGAGCCACCACAGCCAATGCGGTATTTCAACATGGTTAGCAGTGGGGGGGAGGGGGGGGTTGGGACTTTTTAAACAATGAACCCAGAACAGTTTCCAAAGTATCAAAAATGAAAGCAGCTCCAGAGAGACATGCACCTAAGAACCAAACCTGAAGAAACACTTGGAGAAGTTTTTCTGCAGACATGGAAGATGAAGAATCCACCAGAATGTGGGAAGGTTCACTGTAAGACCCTCCAAGTGACACATAGTGAAATCACCTGCTCAGTTCACAAAGACAGGAGAGCACAACTACAAAAAGTGCAAGACCCTGAGTGACGATGAGTTAAGACATTTAGTTAGATGACAAGGCGGTGAGCAAAATTGCAAAACGTCACGATCCTGTGTGGCGTAGAGCCAAAGGACGTCGTTCGTTCATGAGATGGTGAGAGAAGAGTCCAAAAAAGAAGCTGCACTTGTATTCTAGCTCAGCATGTCCAGACACAAAGGGAAAGGTAGCGGCAGTAAAAAAAATTAAACAGCTAGACAGAGCAGAGGAAAAATGTGCAGACCACAGGAAAAAAACCCACTGTTGAGTAAAGAAGAAACTGCTGAGAAAAAAAAAGAAAGTTATCTGAAAAAACAACGGGCTGGTCAGTCAGAGGAGAAAAGTCCTGTCGCTTTGAAGTAAAAAGAAAACAAGTTCCAATTGGACCATGAGCCAGCCAAAGCTCTCTAAACATGAAAATGCTTAGAAAGTAAAGGCTTCCACTTTGAACATTTTAAAAATAAATTTTCTTTTTAAATTAGGTTTTCCATTTTTTTACAATAAACGTAACAAAGTAACAAAAGAATATCAGTGCAAAACAGGCACATAACAAGAGTTATAGAGAACATCAGAACAAGTGAGATAGAATAAATTCAGGATTGTATGTTTAAGGACCCAGCGCCGCTAGTTTATATGAGGGATTAATTCAACAACAGGCTAACAAATTGAGCAGGGGGAACGTAAGAACAGTTCAGGAGGCATCCTTTTAGGCATTGTGATATCAAGACTAACAAAATGAAATGAATTAGCTCATGGAATTCCCAAAAGGAGTAAGTCAGCCAAGGTGGAGTCCGAATCTAAGATGTGGGTCTCGTACTTTGCTGAATACATCAGAACGGATCAAAGAGGTTAGGAATTCCATAACGATCATTCCATAATTAGCCGATGCAGTTTTGAACTGAGGGATATTTGTCACTAATCCAGGTGCATTGGACATTCTTATGAGCTGCAACGGTCAGGATATTGTACAGCCTCTTTTTATTAGAATCAATAATTCTCTCATCTGGAAGACCCAGATTAGACCCTCACGTGCTACAAAAAAAATCCTTTCCATCTACCTGAATATACCAGAACAAAAGGATTGAATCATAACACAGGTCCGTAAACAAGTATATAATTACCCTTGACTACCAGGCTCTTTAGGCACATTGGGGATATAGCAGGATCAAACCTGTGTCTAAAACTAGGTGATGAATGCAGATGGTGTAATATCTTGAACTGAGTCTCCTTCATTTTATTGCAAACCAAAATTTTACTGGCATAGTCAGATTACCCCATGTCTCCTCACCAATATTGATCACCAAACCCTTTCCCAAGACTGTAAAACACCCTGTGTGCTAATGCGGGATCTAGAATTTAAAGTAGCATAGAAATTACTAATGAAGGCTCCACAGAATTTAGGATTCTTTCCACCAGGGAAATTAAGGAGTCAGGACACAAAGTTGTAAAACTTAGAAAAGGAGTGTCTCGGGGCATCAAATTGTTGACATAGCTGCTCAAAGGATGACAAGGAAGCATCTCTGAACAAGTCTCCCAGCCTACAAATGTCCCGATCTCTCCAAGTCGATTAGAATGGGTGGAAAGTCTAGACTGCCCTCGAGAGGAGAAAGAGCCAAAGTCAATTTAATCAACAGACTAATCTCCACACTCCACACTTAGTATTAATAGTAATAGGATTGTTACACTTAACGGAACCTGCCTTAAAGTCATCAGAGAACATCAAGGGTAAACTGACTGGTCCGATTCAATATCGAGCGAAATAGATGAAAGGTCCTTTCTAACCCAATCCCTTATAAACCTTAAATGTGAGAACAGCTGATATCGCCTAATATTTGGGACACCGAAACCTCCCCTAGCCCCCAGGAGCTGGAGTTTAATAAACTTTAGGCGAGGTTTCTTCTTGTTCCAGATAAATGAACTACTGGTTTCGATGATTTATTTAACAACTCTAGCTGACAGTAGTACAGGCAGCATCTGCATGATACAACAATCCAGGCAACACATTCATTTTCATCAGATCAATCCTTCCCAGCCAAAATCTGGCAGGGCTGACCAACAAGCCAAGTAGAAGCAGTCAACCGAGGGAAATTGGCTCCATATAAATGCCTGAAGGAAAGGGTAATTGAAACACCCCGATATTTAAATCCCAAGGGGGACCATCTAATAGGGAAATTAGTGATAGCATAGCCTAAGACATGGTAAAGTTGATCTTATAACCGGAGCAGGCACAAAATCAATGCACCACACCAACAATGGCAGGAACCAAGACACCCAGGTTCAACACAAACAGCAGCACATCGTCCGCATAAAGTGTGATCTTGTGCTGCCTCCCCACCACATTCTAGTCCAAATATTAGGGACCTTCTCTGATAGCATCTGCCAGTGGCTCAATAGCCGATGCAAACTACAAGGGAATAGAGGAAACTCCTGTGTAGTCCCTCCCGGGAGCTCACAATTCTTCATCATTAGGGCAGCAGGTAGCATGGTGGTTAGCATAAATGCTTCACAGCTCCAGGGTCCCAGGTTCGATTCCCGGCTGGGTCACTGTCTGTGTGGAGTCTGCACGTCCTCCCCCTGTGTGCGTGGGTTTCCTCCGGGTGCTCCGGTTTCCTCCCACAGTCCAAAGATGTGCGGGTTAGGTGGATTGGCCATGCTAAATTGTCCGTAGTGTCCTAATAAAAGTAAGGTTAAGGGGGGGTTGTTGGGTTACGGGTATAGGGTGGATACGTGGGTTGAGTAGGGTGATCATGGCTCGGCACAACATTGAGGGCCGAAGGGCCTGTTCTGTGCTGTACTGTTCTATGTTCTATGTAAACCATTCGTGAGCAAAGATGCCACAGGCCTATGATACAACACTTGAATTCAGCTAATGTAATCCTCTCCCAACTTGAATCTCTGTGAGGTATACCAAAATAATTCCTTTCAATTTGCTCGCATCCAGGGAGATTACCAGCCCATCCAATGCATGTTTCTGAAAAGCATGTGTCACAGTCAGCAGTCTTTTAACATTGTCACTGGAGAATCTACCCTTAATAAACCCAGTCTTGACATCCCGAACAATCTTCGGCAGATCATCTTCCAATCTTCTCGCAAAATCCTTCGACAATACTTTCAGATCAACATTCAGGAGAGAAATCGGCCTATATGCAGCACATCCTCTGGATCCTTGCCTGCTTTCAAAATCAAAGAAATATTAGCCTCGTGAAAAGTCGGTGGCAACAGCCCTTCCTCAAAAGAATGCCATGATGTGGAGATGCCGGCGTTGGACTGGGGTGAGCACAGTAAGAAGTCTTACAACACCAGGTTAAAGTCCAACAGGTTTGTTTCAAACACGAGCTTTCGGAGCACGGCTCCTTCTTCAGGTGAAGAAGGAGCCGTGCTCCGAAAGCTCGTGTTTGAAACAAACCTGTTGGACTTTAACCTGGTGTTGTAAGACTTCTTACTGTCCTCAAAAGAATGGTAATACGTGCCCGCCATTGGTTCCAACAATAGATCTTTAAACTCCCTGTAGAGCTTGCACCCAAAACCATCCAGTCGCGGTGCCTTACCTGGCTGAAGCTTCTTAAAGGCCGCAGCTTTAATAAGGCAGCCAGGGAGTCCAAAGAAAGCAAAAGTAAACAACATTTATTTTATAACAGTTATATACATGAGCACCACAAGAACCTCACCGTGTACTCTCTCTTGTCAGTCGGTTCCAGACTGGCTGATCTTTTGTACAACTACGGGTAAGCTACCCCACCCCTAGCGGGGGAGCTCCTCAGGTGGCATGGGGAAAACAATAATCCCCACACTCCATGTCCAAGTTATTACATTCCTCTCCTCAAAGTCCAAAGACCCTCTAGAAGGACAATGATGAGGTGAAAATGACAAAGTTGCCAAAATCTTTGACGAAAAAGAAGAAGGAACCGGTGCAGCACTTGCGTCAGGCGAAAGAGAAAGATGTTTTGTCTCCGGCAGGCTGCCGTTGAGCAGAGGAGTAGGGTCGGCCGGTGTGTAATGTGCCGGAGAACGATGTTAAGGGCAGGAACGGCGAGACTAACCATCGGCCGAAGGCGGTGGAACCACAGCGTCGGTGTTGGAGGTCCCAGACCTTTGTGTCGCCATGTCGGAGTCTGCGGACAGGACGTCAGGCATGTCTGCGTCGCAGTAAAATGAAGACGTCGCACCAGCAGGCCGTACCGGCAATGGAACTGGAGGATCCGAGGAAAAACTCTTCCGCGGTATCTGAAGAGGAAGAGACCGCTAGGAGCAGATATGATCTAGGTGTCGCTGCATAAGCTTCCCTCGAACATGAACCTGGTAAGACACAGGAGCTGATTGATGGACGATGATCTCAGAGAGCCAGTGAGCCAGTGAATAGACCATGTCATTAGGTGTGAAGCATCAAAGAAGTCGATGTCAAGCAAGGCAATTCTTGGCACACCTTAGCGGCAATGTACAGCATCAGCAAACACAGTTGCGTCCAAAGCCGTCGATCAATTAACAACTCATCAGGGACCACCCCAGTCACCACGTGAGGAATGGTTCTGCACGGAAACAGGAACCTTGCCAGCTGAGTATCCAGCGAGCCCACAGTCTGCTTCTTCAGTTTTTACCAACTGTACAGGTCTCTCTGCTAAACTATTTGACTCCTGGTGATAAAGGGCGGTGTGGATGGTGATGGCGAATCCCATCATGCTTTGCAAAAACGGCAACCTCGTTGCTCGTAAATGAGGTTCAATTATCAGTTACAAGCACTTTGGGTACGCCATGAACCGAAAAAGAAGTACGCAGGCGCTCTATGGTCGCTCATGGCGTGATGGGGACCATCATCCGGTGGACCTCCAGCCACTTTGAGTGGGTGTCCACCATGATCAGAAACATCCAGCCCAGAAAAGGACCGGCAAAATCGGCATGAACGCGAGCCCAAAGGGCAACCTGGCCACTCCCAAGGATGCAAGGGCCTTACCACTGGGAACTTCTGATGTTTCTGACAAACGGGGCAGTTCTGGGCCAACGCCTCAGGAGCCACATCCAAGCTTGGCCACCAACCTGGGATCTGTAAATAGTTAAAGACTAACAATAAATAGTGCCCATTTAAATATACATATCTCAAGATCTTCATCATTGAGACAGCTAAATAGCCCATATTACAACAGTAGGCATTATGAACTTCTCCTGAGAAAGGAAAAGAAAGTGTGCAGGGTCAGAGGAACAATGTGCACAGCTCCTTAAAGGTGGCAGCCACACTGAGAGAGTAGTTAGCAAAGCCAATGGGATTTGGGCTTCATAATCAGAGGCTTTGAGTTCAAAAGCAGGGAAGTTATGATGAACCTTTATAAATCTCTGGTTAAATTACAACTAGAATATTGCATCCAGTTCTGGTCAACACACGTAAGAAAGGACATAAGGGTCTTTGAGAGGGTGACAATGTGATTTACCAGAATGGCTCGAGGGGTGAGGGGATTTAATTACAAGGTTAGGCTGGAATGACTGGGATTGTTCTACGTGGAGCAAAGGAACTTGAGGGGAGAATTTCTAGTGGAGGAAAAGATTATAACAGGTTTAAAAAAGGAAGATAAAGTAAATGTTCTCCCATTAGCTGTTCATACAAGGACAAAGGGACAAAGGGTTTTGGCAAGCAATGGGAATTTGAGGAGGAGAGTTTCTTTACACAGGAAGTGGTAATGGCCTGAATCACTGTAAAATCCTGACAGACGAGCGACCACCAGATATATTAATAAATCATTCATTTATTAATCTAAGAAACTATGTACGGAGAGTGAGATAAAAGCTACCATGTTCCAAGACTCCAAACTGCTAACTGACTGGGAACCTGTGCTCCACCCCCAGGGTTTGTGCTCTCTGCCCCCATTGGCCGATTGGGTCACATGACCCTCTGGGGACTTGCCCCCTTAAAGGGGTACACTACCACAATCACAATGTCTACGAGGCTGATGAATTAATAATTTCAAAATAGAACTGCATGGGGACTAGAGAGAAACAAATTTACAGGTCTATGGAGGTGGAGCAGCAAATGGGACTGACTGGCTATAGAGCGCCAGCATGGCTTGATGGGCCAAATAGCCTCCATCTGCGCCACAATGGTTCTGACTCCAAGAAAGCGAGAAAGAGCACTAGCTTTACAGGCAATGAAATACTTTCTAAGTCTAATAATATAAGTGACACAGCTGCAACAGCAAGCTCTCATAAACAGGAAAGGAACAAGACATCTGATCAACTGGAGCAGGAGAAATATTGACCACAACATTAAGGAAATCTCCCTTGCTCTTGTTTGACATTTACATGATAAGAGTGAGGCCTACGGTTTAACATCTCACCCAAAAGATAGGACAGTATAACAACAGCTGTAGAATGGACACAACATATTCAGCCAGTGACCAAACATTTGATGAAGCACATGGGACAGTCTCCGCACATTCACACATAATCGACTTCAAAAGCAACTCGACAGGTCGGGCCCTATCACATTACCATGCATCCTGCGTCACCCACAATTGTCAGAAGGGTGTAGCTCTGAGCACTACATGACATGCTTGGCATGCTGTCCTTGTGCCATGCAAGAGATTAAGCTTTAACAGCAGGTTACTTTAACCCTAAAAGGGAAAGGAATGCAGCAGGCATTATTTAACCATTATATTGTCAAGCAGACCATTAGCAGAGAGGCCAGCACCTAACATTAAGACCTTCCAGGTTGGCATTGGCTTTCCATCAGATTTTATTGTTGAATTGTTGTTCACCATGTTTTCCTTGGCAATCTCATGACAAACACATTCGTAGCTGTAACAGGTTGGTGCCAATCTTACCAATCCCAAATGTAATTAGAGCATATCCAGCAATGGATTTCTACTCACCCATGATCGGTTTCCCTCAAGGTTTTGTTCACCCTCTTCTCTTCCTCATCAACTCGCTGCCCCTTAGTGCTATTATTCGCAAACATGGGGTCACCTTCCAGGTGACACCTTGCCCTACCTCTCCACCACCGGACTTAATCCCTCCACTGCCCCTGAATCACCAGGCAGCTTGTAACAGGGCCACAATTTCCTCAAACCATTTCACTGACTTTGGCGCCAGTAATAGACTTTGTGTTCTCGCCAATGATTATATATCTCTCGCTGGCAATCGGCTTTGGTTCGATTAGATTGTTTACAATCAGAGTGCTCTATTCAACCTTGAGTGGAGCTTCCACTCCCACATTTGCTTTATCGTAAAGGTAATTCATTTCCACTCTGCCTCATCTCAGTAGATGTTCAACCATGACTTTTAATTTAAATAATGCAATTCTCTCCCAGCCAGCATCTTCTTTCCTCTGTAAACTTTACTCACTCAAAGATCTGCTGCCTGTAATGTATCCTGCACCAGGCCTCACTCAGCCTTCACATTGCTACATTGGTTCCCTGACCCCAATTTAAAATGTTCCTTCTTATGTTTAAATCTCTTCATGGCTTTGTTTCTCCCCATCTCCGCTACCTCCTCCAGCATCTTCCACCCCCCCCCCCCCCCCCCCATCATTTTGTGCATCATTGGTGACTGCATCTTTAGTTTCCAGGTTAAACCATCTGAAATTCCCTCATGAAAGCCTCCCCTCCCTGTCCTTCCAGAAGACCCACCTTGAAACCTGCCATTTTGGCCATCATTGCATTCTTTAGTGGAGCATCCATTTTTCCCTTCATATGTCCCTGAAGTTGCATGGGACAAACGTATTATTAAAGATTGTAAGTTGTCATTGTATGGAAGCTATTGAACATTTAAAATGATTAACGTCACCAAAATTGTTTTAAGCAAGTATTTTCCTTCGTAAACTTGCAGAGGTTGTAAATGCGCTGTAAATAAACATTTTTCATCCCGTGGGCATGTTAGAACCCGTTGGGTGCACAGTCCACTTAAATACCAGGGTTTTATTTTAAGAGCATGGATGATTTTCCCATGGCAAATGGCTTAAGGATCAGAATCCCCCGAGACACTACTCCAAAACTCTGAGACTTCCGCGTGTAATTTTCTTCAGTCTTGAGGTCAGTTCCCATAATTTTCCATGGGACTTATGCAAGTACAACTAGATTCACATCAAGCAGTGAAAGCTGCTGGCATTTAGTCAATGGCAAAAATACATCACTGACCTCTTCGATAAAGGCACATACTGGTAAACGCCTTCCTTTGAGCTTAATAGCAACTAAGAATGTGCGTACGCAAAGTTAAAGCTGTGACATCTGGACCTTTCAAATGGTAAATTCCAAAGAATTCCTTGAAGCTCATTTGTAAATTCAAATACATAATTAATAGTTTTCTCAGAAACATATTGCTGCAAATTGGTGAGTATTAGTAACATTTTAAAAACTGTTGGAACCTGTGAAGTAATTATACTTTCATGGAAAATTCAAATGAAAACAGAGTTTCATGTGCGTGTGTGTGTACCTACAGTGTGTGTGGTTTATGTGAATGTATTTGTGCATATGGAGTTTGTATGCACGAGTGAATATGGGACATGCATGTGCAGGTGCTGTGTTGGTTGGTTGAACGGGTGTATTAAAGTTACAAGTGCAATCTTTATCATTTCAATGTGCCTTTAAAAATCTTCCACAACACAGCAAGTCTGAAAGTATGTTAACAGAGGAGCGGTTTGGGAGGGGATTTCAGGATGGTGGGCATAAACGGTTATGTAAACGCACATGTGGGGGAAGGAAACTTTCAGTAACAGTACCAGGGATTTTGGGGACGAAGTTCGGGCATATTTTAAAGGGAATGTCATAATATACACACAAGTATATGATGGTGCACAGACAGGCAGTGATTGACACACAGGATGACCAATGAACACACAGAACACAGCAGCCAATCACCAGACAGGACACTCCCACTATAAAGCCAGAGGGCTCTAGTTGTCCCGCTCTTTTGGGATCCAGCCTCTGAGACAGTCAGAGCCCGTGGGCAACAACTGGAACATACACCATGTGGTAGTAAGATAGTCTGGTCAAGTTAGCCTCAGGTCTCCAGTCAACTCAGCATAGTGTCAACCCACAGTTAAAGTATGTATGATAGTTAAGAGTTCAATAAAATCGAGTTGCATTTCTTCAAGTGTTGGAAGCCTGTCTCTCTCACTGCTACAGTAAACGCAGTCCTCGCAGACCCAGCTTACCCAGCACATCAGGGAACAGTTTTATGAACAATTAGAAACTTATTCTTTCACATTGTAACATCACGTCCGCCATTACTGCCTCTTGTTGGCTCAGAGCAAAACTCCAAAGAGCAAGACAGAGAGAGGGGTTTTGGTGTCTTTTGAATAAACTATGGAGGCTTACTTAAATAATCTAAAAACATTAGGTGAGGAGCTGAGAATTCTTCTGCAAAGTGAGTACAACATTTTTAACACATTTTCTCACTCGTTTTTCTGAGTCTCGCACTAATCTTAGCTGGAAGCACTTGTTCTCTAGCTGTGAACTCACCTCCCTATGATACATTCTTGAGTAACCCAGAAGGACACAGCTTCTTCCAAACCCCATCACAAAGCACAGAGATTTTTGCTTACTAATCCCTAATCAAGATGGAACGGGCTGATACAGTTTGCCTATGTGGCAAATAAAACCCATGGTGCAAAAATGTACTCAAAATCTATAGTGAAAATGTAAAAGATCCTGAAAGATCCCAAAGTTAATTGTAATAAATACAGGCAGGATGAGAGGAACTTGGCAGCACTTGATGTGGCATTCATCCATCCGTGCATAGATAAAAAGAGTGGGTGAAAAGCGGAGGAGGCAACAGCAATCCACTCATCACTCAACAGGAAGCACGATCAACAAATAGAAATGAAATGCTCGACCAGGCCTGAACTCAATCAAGTAATATGGCAATGAAATTAGGCATTTAAATCTTAATCAAAGTCGCTAAAATTTATTCATTATTAATGATATCATATGTATTGTTATCCCATTGTACAGTGTTTATATTTCTGTCAAATTTACTAACATGTAGAATTAATGCTTCATTTTAAGCTACATTTTTGTATTTTGTGAGTGCGCTTTTATTTGTTTTTTGTTTGGGACCGGATTGATGTGTTTTTTTTTTGTTCTTTCATCACCTGCTTTCTGTCAGGGTAGCATTTGACCTTGTCTCAGGTTCTGCCAATCGCTGAGAGGCAGGAGGTGCCCAGTTAGAATGCACTCACTGACTTTCTTTGAAGCTTCTCTGATTAATGCAACTCAAACTTCATCCAGTAGGATTTTTCCAGTGCCGAATTTATTTCTCAATTATCACCTCAGCCATTCCAAGGAAACAGGTTTCTCAGCCTGTTTTGTTATGCTCTTGACGTACTTTTGTGAGGGCCACGAAGAATCCAGCACGAGTTTTCAGGATACAAAGAAATAACATTTATTTACAAATTAACATATATATACAACAGCAGCAACAACTTCTCTTGCTGCCAAACTCCTCTCTCTCTGGTTCCAAACTGGCCAGCTCTATTTATGCAGGGAGTCTGCTAATGATTTCTCCACCCCCCCTTATTGGGGAAGCTCATACTCCCACAGGATTGTGGGATTGTCATTAGTCCCCAGTAAGCAGGCAGGTTATAACATCCTTCCCCCCCAAAGTCCAAGGAATCCACCGAAGACCCTGGCGAAGGAGGGCGTCGGACTCGTTTTGCCGCAGGCCGGACACCATTTGCACGAGGCGCTGGATCAGGCGGCGTGTAACGAGATGGAGACCGGCGCTTCCGTGATGAACGACGTAACTGTTGTACGTCCGCGGCCCATCGGCCCGAGGATTCCCCCTCTGCGGTGTCTTGTGTCTCCATCTCTGAGTCAGAGTCTGCTGCCTCCGTCATCTCGGTGTCTTTGTCTCCATGCGGTTCTGTCACGACCTGCACAGGCTTTGAGTGAGGCACCAGAGGAAGATTGTGAGGAATACTTTCCATTGTGTCTGGTCTCTGCGGTTGGAGAAATGAGCTCCTGGGGCGGGCAATCTTTGGCAGGGATAGTCTTCTGGACCGAACATGGTCTACATGTTTGCGCTGGAGACGCCCCTGGGCTTGTACCTGGTAAAAGATAGGGCCCGTTTGGGGAAAGATTACGCCAGGGACCCACTGGGCACCACCAGCAATATTCCGAACGAACACCAGGTCACCGGGCGTAAACTGTCGAATCGGCCGATGCCGAGAAAAACCATGTCCCTGCCGTTCTTGTGTGCGGCGTACTTTTGCGCCAATGTCCGGGAAAACCATGCTAAGGCGGGTGTGAAGTCTCCGGCCCATTAGGAGTTCTGTGGGAGCTGCCCCAGTCACCGCATGGGGGGTGGTCCTATATGAAAACAAAAACGGAGCCAGTCTCGTGTCCATCGACCCGGAAGACTGCTTCTTTAGGCCTCGTTTGAGTGTCTGCACTGCGCGCTCCGCCAACCCATTTGAAGCCGGGTGGTAAGGGGCAGTGCGGATATGGCGTATGCCGTTCATCTTCATGAACCTTGAAAACTCCTCACTTGTGAAGGGAGTGCCATTGTCTGTGACCAGCACCTCGGGGAGGCCATGCGTACTGAAAGACAAACGCATCTTCTCGATTGTTGCGCAGGACGTTGTGCCTCCCATCTTATGCACCTCTAGCCATTTAGACTGGGTGTCGATTAATAGCAGGAACTTGGATCCTTGAAAAGGGCCGGCGAAATCCGCATGCAAGCATGCCCAAGGCCTCCCTGGCCATTCCCAGTGATGTAGGGGCGCGGCCGGCGGAAGCTTCTGATGCTCCTGGCAAATGGAGCTGTTTTGGGCCACCTTCTCAGGGCCAACATTTTCATTTTGGTCACACCTGGATGCCCATTGTGCAAGTCTCTCAGTATCAGCTCCTGTCCTTTTTCCGAGACAATCACACGCGTCCCCCACAAAAGGATGCCGTCTTCCACACTGAATTCGGACAGCTTGGAGGAAAATGCCCGCAACTCGCCTGGGAGCTGTCTATGCTGCCCTCCATTCAGGACTATGTGCCGAACCTTTGACAGGACTGGCTCCGTCTGGGTCCACTCACGGACCTGTGATGCCATGACAGGCAAGGTGTCCATAAAATTTAGGGTTGCAACCACCTCACCGGTCGTGGGGGTCGACATGGGGCCGGTCGATACAGGCAATCGGCTCAGTGCGTCGGCATTCCCTATCTGGGTTCCTGGTTTGTGTTCCAGAGAATACTCGTATGCAGCGAGCAACAAAGCCCAGCGCTGGATCCGTGCGGAAGCAATGGGCGGTATTGGCTTATCCTCTCTGAAGAGTCCCAGCAGAGGCTTATGATCAGTCATGATAGTGAAGTGGCGGCCATATACGTACTGGTGGAAACGTTTCACCGCAAAGACCACTGCCAGGCCCTCCTTCTCGATCTGCGCGTACTTTTTTTCCGCTGCAGTCAATGTGCGGGAGGCGAAAGCTATCGGCCGCTCGGCCCCGTTCTCCATCTTGTGGGACAGGACGGCCCCAATACCATACGGGGATGCATCACATGTGATGAGCAAAGGCTTTTCAGGATTATAGTGGGTTAGTAACCCAGAAGACGACAATTGTTGTTTTACCCGCCGGAAAGCGGTTTCTTGAGGTTGACCCCAAACCCAGGTGTGATTCTTCTTTAGCAGAAGATGCAACGGAGCCAGCGTAGTTGCCAGATTGGGGGAGGAACTTTCCGTAATAGTTTACGAGGCCGAGAAACGAATGAAGACGCAAAGTGTCAGTCGGGGCGGGGGCCTGTTGAATCGCGTGCACCTTCTCTGCGATGGGGTGCAAACCTTCGAGGTCTACCCGATAACCCAGGTAGACTACTTCCTTCGCCTGAAAGATGCACTTTGTGCGACGTAAACGGACTCCAACCTCCGAAAAGCGTCTAAGGACAGCCTCCAAATTTTCTAAATGTTCCTGCTCCGATGTCCCTGTGATCAAAACGTCATCTAAGTAAACAGCAACACGCGGTAAACCTCTCAAAATGCCCTCCATAACGCGTTGAAAAATAGCGCAGGCAGAGGATACTCCAAAAGGCAAACGTGTATATTCATACAGGCCCCGGTGTGAATTAATCGTTATATATGGCCAGGAGGCAGGGTCCAGCTCCAACTGTAGGTAGGCGTGACTCATATCTAATTTTGTGAACGAGAGTCCGCCTGCAAGCTTCACGTAGAGATCCTCTATGCGAGGCTTTGGGTATCGGTCGAGTCGGGAAGCCGTATTCACTGTAAGTTTATAGTCGCCGCACAAGCGAACTGTGGCATCTGGCTTCATTACAGGTACAATTGGTGCTGCCCAGTCAGCGAAACGGATGGGCCTGATAATACCCAAAGTCTCCAAACGAGTGAGCTCCCCTTCTACCTTCTCGAGCAAGGCGTAAGGCACCGGGCACGCCCGGAAATAGCGCGGCGTGGCTCCTGGTTCGACTTGGATACAGGCTACAGCCCCTTTTATTTTCCCCAAACCGGGCTGGAATACATCTGGGTATTGACCTAGCACCTCAGTCAACCCTCCAGAAACTGTTTGGAGGATGTGCTGCCACTGAAACCGCAAATGGCGCAACCAGTCCCGACCCAACAGGCTGGGCCCGTGGCCGCGCACCACAATAAGTGGGAAATGCCCCTCCTGGCGTCCATAAACAACAGGGGTCATCATAGTTCCTGCAATGTCCAATGGTTCCCCCGTATAGATGGCCAACCTGGCCCGTGTGTCAGTCAATGTAAGGGTCTGTATACCCTGCTTGATGCGGTCGAATGTCCTCTGGGCGATCACGGAGACCGCTGCGCCAGTGTCCAACTCCATCTCAAGCGGGTGACCATTGACCCGTACTGTCACTTTAATGGGGGCCACACGGGGAGCTGCCACACAATGCAGCTGCAGGCAATCATCCTCCATCTCCACGCCCTCGGGCGTAGTCGCAGGTTCATCCAAATGAAAGGTACGGCTTCTCGGCTGGCCCCAGTTTTGGTCGGAATGACGGCGCCTCTGCCGCCCCCAGGACCGGCGTCCGCGACGGGGTCGACGCCTACAAGCCTGACACAGACATGGCTCCTCATCCATTGGTTCTGGAGAAGGCTCCCTTCGGGGAGGAATGTCTGACGGCCACTGGTGTCGATCCGGACGTCGCCTTGCCCAAGGTACCGCAGGGGTGCTTTCGGACGGAAGGGGTTGCGCCCCAAAGCATGCACCTCCATTCCCTGTAGCTCCTGCACTCCCCGTTCTGCGCTCTCTCGGGACAATACTATTTGAATGGCCTGTTGAAAAGTCAATGCTGGCTTGGCTAACAACTTTCTCTGGGTGGCCGCATTGTTAATACCGCAAACCAAATGGTCGCGTAACATTTCTGACAGTACTCCACAATCCTGCGTAGCCTGGATAGAAAGTCGGCAAGGGATTTTCCTGGGGTCCTTTCAGCGGTATTAAACTGGTAATGCTGGACTATCGTGGATGGGGTTGGGTTAAAATGTTGCCCCACTAAGTTCACAAGTTCATCAAACGTTTTGGTGTCTGGCGCAACTGGGTACGTAAGGCTCCTAATCACCCCAAACGTATGCGGGCCACAGGCCACCTGGCGGTCGTTTTCGGTGATGTTGTTTGCCCGGAAATAGTAACGCATCCGTTGTGCGTATTGGTTCCAGCTTTCCAGCGCAGCATCAAAAACATCCAAACGTCCATACAGAGGCATGGTGTAATAGAAAACAACTTCCAACCTGTGTCCAACAAAAATCCAGGGAGGTGGCTTCAGCAGTGTAGACAGCTATTCAATTTAACCCTCGTCGCCAGTTTTGTGAGGGCCACGAAGAATCCAGCACAAGTCTTCAGGATACAAAGAAATAACATTTATTTACAAATTAACATGAAAAATGAAAAAATGAAAATCGCTTATTGTCACGAGTAGGCTTCAATGAAGTTATTGTGAAAAGCCCTTAGTCACCACATTCCGGCGCCTGTCTGGGGATGCTGACTGCAGGACACTCTTCCCATATATATATATACAACCCGTATATATTCAACAGCAGCAACAACTTCTCTTGCTGCCAAACTCCTCTCTCCCTGGTTCCTAACTGGCCAGCTCTATTTATGCAGGGAGCCTGCTAATGATTTCTCCGCATTCTCCCCTCATTGGGGAAGCTCATACTCCCACAGGATTGTGGGATTGTCATTAGTCCCCAGCTAATGGTAAGCAGGCAGGTTATAACACGTACATAAGCTGCTTCCTTGATGTGCACTCTGACAAAGGAAGGTTCAGACTTGGAGATAGCTTTAACACATTTCTTAAACTGTTAACAATTCTCCTACTTGGATTTGACTCTCCTGTTAATCCTGCTATGACAAACCAGTCTGCTACAATCCACGTGCTGGATGTGATGTGTTTCAATCAACCCTGTGTACTCACTAAGTGTCTCCACTGGAAAGAGGACGATCATGTGTGCTGTGTCCTTATATATAGGTTGGTGTAATGTGTCACCTCTGTGTGTGTCGTGAATGCCCATTGGTCGTGCCCTATCTTACTGGCCTATTGGCTGTGTGTCATGTCTCTGGTGCTCCCTCTAGTGTCTATTTAGTCTAAGTGTATTTACATTAACCCCTTGTGTATGTACAGTGATGCATATCACCACATCCCCCTTTTTTGTGTTACATATTTTTTGTACCGTGTTAAAGAAAATTGAACAAAAACAGGTAGATAAGTGATGCTATGTACAAGTTATGATGACTGTGATGACTATACAATAGTATACAAGACCAAATAATAGTTGCGATGACTTTGAGGATAAGACAATACAAAACAAAACTTATGAGTCCAATAGTTCATGAATTTATGTGGTCTGGTATAGAAGTGTCAATGGTGACGTTGTCATTCCCTTGTGAACGCCGGCAGTGTCCTGGTGTTTGGTCATCAGGAGGTGTTCAAGTGTTCAAATCACTTCATTGACTGATTTGGAGTCTGTTTCTTTTTTTTTCAATGCTTATGGTAGCAATTCTTGATGGCATCTGTCCTGAAAGCCAGGTTTCCAGTTGGTTGTGCAGCAAACGTGAATTGGGAAGATGCATTGTCCTGCCATGGTATGTCATTGTACTGAGCTGAGCAGTAACAGTGTCTCTCATGGGCAGAGTTGTACCATGTCGTGCCAGTTCCATTGGTGTTGTTTTTGTCGTGCTTGTTGTCGACGTTGTTGCCTTCGGTATGCCTCTTGCTATTGTCTTTGATGTTGTTGTTGTGTTGGTTGGTTTTGTTGTCGTGTTTGCTGCGCTCAAGGACCACACTCTGTGTGGCTTGTCGATGCTCCCCGTCTGGAGGCATGACCGGCTTACTTGAATCCTCTGAGGTTCCGTGATGTTCCCCGTCCAGAATCAAATCGTTCAGGAATGCATTGCTTGTGGATAGGCTCAAGCGGATGGGAATTGAATTAACATGGTGTCACCGGAGTCACCAGTAGTCTCACTGTGATTGTCGAGTGCCTCCGTACACACTAGCTGAGGTCTGTCACGTTGCACATCTTGTATGGGAAGTGGGGTGCCTTTGTCATTTGTCGTACATACAGTGGGTCGAGCCTCAGTATTTTCGTGCTGTGCACTTGAGCATGAGAGACCTGCATCGTCTGCTGCTGGTTGCTCAGAGGAGGTTGCTAGACCCTCATGGTCTTGCTCATGCAAGGACTGTGCTCTGGAGTCTTGCGTTGCTTCTATCGTGGAGGCTGCCCACGAGCTCGCTGTGGAGGCTTGTGTCACTCCCTCTGTGGAGTCTTGCAGTGTTCCCTGTGTGGAATCGTGCATTGGTCTCGCTGTGGAGACTATCGTCACTTCTTGTTCATGCAAGGACTGCGCTCTCGAGTCTTGCGTTGCTTCTATCGTGGAGGCTGTCCACGAGCTTCCTGCGGAGGCTTGTGTCACTGGAGTCACTTTCTGTGTGGAGACGTGCAGTTGTCTCGCTGTGGAGTCTTTCATCGCTTTCTGTGTGGAGGCTGGGACCCTTCGTGGTGCGTGGACCACTCTCTGTGTGGCAGCAGGCCGCTCTCTGTGGGCTTGTACCTCTCTCTGTCTCTTGGCATCAGGCTGAAGCATAATCCTGCACTCAGGAGTCGGGATGTCATATATACTGGGTTGAGGATTCGCCAATCCGAAGAACCCGATGTCGGGGTCTTCAACGTACAACACCTCTAGTTGCGGCTCAGATTTGGTACTGGGGTAGCCACCTCCCAAGATGAAATCATTGTCTGAGTCGTAGTCTTCGAGGACCATATCATCATGTTTTGTGTCGGAGCTGGCATTGGGCTTGCGATGTCCAAAGAAGAATTCAAGGTCTGAGTCATAGTCTTTAAGAACTGTATCATCTCTTTGGGCGGTGCTAACTGCTTGTTTCAGGGTTCTGCGGAGGTTACTTTCAGCTACTGGTCGAATTTCAGGCGTTGTGCTGTCGTTCCAGGTGGAAGAATCTGGTTTTGAGGCTTTAAATTTTTTTCGTGTTTTGGGACTTTTCCCCTTTAATTGGGAGTGGTCCGGGGCTTCTGACATCATAAAGCATGTGACATAGGTCATAGGAATCGATTGCGCATGCGCAGATTGCTGTTCCTTTACTTGGGGTCTTTTTCACAATTGCGCATGCGCGGCTTCTCACACATGCACAAATGGACCTTCCGTTCTGTGCACTCTTCGTGCAACTGCGCATGTGCAGCACCTTTTCCAAGATGGCTGCAAATCAAAACGCCGTTTGTTGCTGCGAGCCTACCTCGTGGTGAGTACTGGTGCTCTTTTACTGTTTTTTCTTGTATGTTCCTCGCAGAATTCTTGGAATTTGTCCAGGACTGCCTGGAAATCGCTCTTCTTTTGCCCCTTTGAGTATTTGAAGGTCTGGAATATTTCAGTTGCTTCTGGACCCGCGATGGGAAGTAGAAGCTTTATTTTCCCTGCATTTGCCACAACATCTAAGTCGGACGCTACCAGGTAGATCTCAAATCTCTGCCTGAATGCACGCCAGTTTTCATTGAGATTGCCTTGGTACCTGAGCTGCTGTGGAACCGGAATCTCGAACATCATCTTGCCTGGCTGCTGTTGCTGGTTGTCACTGTTTGCTGAGTTGTAACTATATGGATTTAACAGTCACTCACTGGTACCATGTTTTGTTATGCTCTTGATGTAGCATAAGCTGCTTCCTTGATGTGCACTCTGACAAAGAAAGGTTCAGACTTGGAGATAGCTTTAACACATTTATTAAACTGTTAACGATTCTCCTACTTGGACTTGACTCTCCTGTTAATCCTGCTATAGCTACTCAGACTAACTAACCAGTCTGCTACAATCCACGTGGTGGGTGTTATGTGTTTCAATCAACCCTGTGTACTCACTAAGTGTCTCCACTGGAAAGAGGAAGATCATGTGTGCTGCGTCCTTATATATGGGTTGGTGTAATGCCCCCTGTAGTAATGTCACCTCTGTGTGTATCTTGAATGCCCATTGGTCGTGTCCTATCTGACTGGACTATTGGTTGAATGTCTGTGTGTCATGTCTCTGGTGCTCCCTCTAGTGTCTATCTAGTCTAAGTGTATTTACATTAACCCCTTGTGTATTTACAGTGATGCATATCACCACAGCCCAAGTCATTTACCCTCGGATCATAGAGTCTTAAGCACATAAAAAACAGTTTGGCCTATTGTGTCTATGCCAGTTCCTTGAAACAGCGATCCAATTAATCTCACATTGCTGCTTTTTCTCCATTTTTATATTACCGGACCAGACTCCAACATTTGTTAGGATACCAGACAAGAAGGGTGGCATGTGGTTAGCACTGTGACTGCGGCGCTGAGGACCCGGGTTCGAATCCCAGCCCTGAATCATTGTCCATGTGGAGTTTGCACATTCTCCCCATGCCTGCGTGGGTTTCACCCCCACAACCCAAAGATGTGCTGGTTAGGTAGATTGGCCACACTAAATTGCCCCTTAATTAGAAAAGAAAAATAATTGCCTACTCTAAATTTATTTAAAAAAGGATACCAGACAAGAACCCAAAACTATTTTTTTAAAATTTGTAAACCTTGAGGAAAGGATGCTTCGCCCCAGGAGTGATGGCTCTGACCAATAGGCACATTTTATGTTAAAACAAACTTTAATTTGAACACAGAATTAACCAACAGTTAAACAGTTCTTAAACAAAAGGAAAAACTTTAGCTTACTATCTATACCTACTACTAGCTCCAATTAAGCAACCCAATACAGTTCAAATGGCACTTATAAATAAAGTTAACAAACAGATTACTTGCTTAGTAAAGAAACTTTTGGAGAGAGGTCTTTTTAAGAACAGATAAAGTACAATTCTGCTCAACCTAGCAGCTTTTGGCAAAACTGCTGTTCAACTTAAAAACCTTCTATCTTGTCAGACTCAAATCCTATGGCAGACTGCAAAACTACAGACAAACCTGGCTCTTCCCATTAATTACACCAACTGAATCTCACTCAGATATCACGTGACCTGCTAAATACAACCCCTCATAAATTATCTGCTCTCCAGGGAATCTCCAGCAATCATAACATTATCCCATTATCCCATTAACCCTTTATCTTTAACCGAGTGGAATCAGTCATGACCTCACCTTTTATGATTCCTTAATTATACTTTAGCCTACAGACTGCTGGATATATTTTAAACCTGGGTTCTTTAGTAATATTACTGCAACAAATATGAAATATACTACATAACAATTCCTACATTCATCGCATATAGCCTGCACTTTTTCTTTTCCAAGTATATATTCAATTCCCTTTTGAAAATTACAATGGAATCTGCTTCTGCCACCCTTTCCCGCAATGCACTCCAAATAATAACAACTCACTGTGGTTAAAAGAAACTTTCCTCATCTCCCTTGACTAAGTATTTAAGATTTATTTCTAGTATCTAGATGTTACAGGAAATGTCCAGTTCATAGTAGACAGAAGAATTGTCCAAAGTTAGCACATTTCATAGAAAGAAAACATACTCACAAAACATTGGCTGGGTGATGCGCTAACAGTTGCACACAAAGACACGAATCGGTACAAAAGAGGCTTTATTACCGTGAGATGTTATTCCTTCGACTGCAGCTGTAGAATGGCAGCTCAGGAGAACTCATGAATATTTATACTGCTCCCTGTGGGCGGAGCTAGCCAGCAGGGGCTTACCGGCAAACCTGTAATAGCAGGTACTGTTGTACATCCCCTAATACAGGCACACACATATATATACAGTGGTGGATCACCTCATTCACCCCCTGTTAAGAATGAGTCCGGCGGGGGTGACGTGAAACTATTATACATAAGCAGTGATTTATTTACAGAGGGGGAGGGGGAAAATAATCAAGTGTCCATCTTGCAACCCGGTGCCTGTCATAGGTTGAGTCTGACTGGCGGTCTGACGGTTCGTTGAGAGCAACGCAGCAGTGGTGATGACGTCTGCACAGGCGGTGTCGACGTCGACGGCATCGGTGGTGGCGGTGTTGGTGCTGGCCAGTGGCTGGACGACTCCGGGAGCGTGCCGAAATCTTCCATGTCCTCTAGTGTGGGCAGAGGAACGAGGGATGGACCTGGTGGGGCTGATGTTGGGGGCGCCGGGGAAAAGGATGGTGGCACGTGGGTGGGGAGGTGTGTGGGCATGGGATTGGCACCCGAGGGAGCCAGGTCCCTGAGCGAGACTGTATCCTGGCGGCCGTCGGGGAACTCCACGTAGGCAGACTGGGGGTTCACGTGGAGCAGGCGTACCCTGTCCACCAGAGGGTCCGCCTTGTGGAGTCTGACATGCCTACGAAGGAGAACCGGCCCTGGAGCTGCGAGCCAAGTCGGGAGCGACACCCCCGGGTGTAGACTTCCTAGGGAAGGTAAAAACACGTTCATGGGGTGTGTTGTTAGTCGCGGTGCACAGCAGTGACCGAATGGAATGGAGCGCATCAGGGAGGACTTGCTACCAGCGAGCGGCTGGGAGGTACCTGGACCGTAGGGCCAGCTGGACGGCCCTCCAAACCGTCCCGTTCTCCCTCTTTACCTGCCCGTTTCCCCGAGGGTTGTAGCTGGTCGTCCTGCTGGAGGCGATACCCCTGCTGAGCAGGAACTGACGCAGCTCATCGCTCATGAATGAGGATCCCCTGTCACTGTGGATGTAGTCGGGGAAACCGAACAGAGCGAAGATGGTGTTGAGGGCCTTGATGATGGTGGCATGTTGTTGAACATGAAGGCTACCGACCGTTGGTCAGTGAGGAGGGTGCACCTCCTGCCGGCCAGGTAATGCCTCCAGTGCCGAACCGCCTCAACGATAGCCTGGGCCTCCTTTTCAACAGAGGAATGTTGAATTTTGGAGGCATGGAGGGTGCGGGAAAAGAATGCCATGGGTCTGCCTGCCTGCCTGCGTCGCTCTCTACTTGGAAGGGCAGTGTCTCGTCCACTGCGTGCATCCCGGCCTTGGCTATGTCTGAACGAATACGGGCAAAGGCCTGTTGTGCCTCGGCTGTGGCCTCGGGAAATTGCGTGGACTAGATCAGCGGGCGGGCCTTGTCCGCGTATTGTGGGACCCACTGGGCGTAGTAAGAAAAGAACCCCAGGCATCGTTTGAGAGCCTTGGGGCAGTGAGGGAGGGGAAGCTCCATGAGGGGGTGCATGCGGTCGGGATCGGGCCCCAGTAGTCCGTTTTGGACTACGTAGCCGAGGATGGCTAAGCGGTCTGTGCTGAACATGCACTTGTCCTTATTATAAGTGAGGTTGAGGAGAGATGCGGTGTGGAGAAATTTGGCAAGGTTGGCGTCATGGTCCTGCTGGTCGTGGCCGCAGATGGTGACATTGTCTAAGTACGGAAACGTGGCCCGCAGTCCGTACCGGTCAACCATTCGGTCCATTTCTCGTTGAAGTACCGAGACCTCGTTAGTGTCGCCGAAGGAAACCCTAAGAAATTGATAGAGTCGACCGTCTGCCTCGAAGGCAGTGTAGGGATGGTCCGATTTATGGATGGGGAGCTGGTGGTAAGCGGATTTAAGGTCAATCGTTGAGAAGACCCTGTACTGTGCAATCTGATTGACCATATCAGATATGCGAGGGAGGGGGTACAGGTTGATGGTCTGGCTGTAGTCCACGACCATCCTGTGTTTCTCCCCAGTTTTAACCACCACCACTTGGGCTCTCCAGGGGCTGTTGCTGGCCTCGATAATACCCTCCCGAAGCAGCTGCTGGACTTCGGACCTGATGAAGGTCTTGTCCTGGGTGATGTACCGTATGCTCCTGGTGGCGATGGGCTTGCAATCTGCAGTCAGATTGGCAAAGAGGGAGGGAGGGTCAACCTTGAGGGTCGTGAGGCCGCAAACGGTGAGTGGGGGTAGGGGTCCGCCGAATTTGAGGGTGAGGCTCTGGAGGTTACATTGGAAATCCAAGCCCAGTAAAAGTGTCGCACAGAGGTTGGGGAGAGCATATAGGCGGAAACAGCTGAATTCAATGCCTTGTATGGTGAGTTTGACCAGACAGAAGCCCCGGACCGGGACAGAGAGGGATCCGGAGGCCAGGGCGATCCGCTGGTTGGCGGGATGGACCACGAGGGAGCAGCGCCTTACCGTGTCCGGATGGATGAAGCTATCGGTGCTCCCGGAGTCAAGTAGGCAGTAGGTCGCATGGCCATTGATGAGCACTGTCGTTGAAGCGGTAGCCAGGTTGTGGGGACGGGATTGGTCGTGCGTCATGGAGGCGAGTAGGGGGCGAACGTCCGAAGAGTCCAAAGAGTCCGATGAGTAGCGGCAGCGACCCGGGGGAGGGGAGGACAAAATGACGGCGTCCGAAGAACCTGCAGGGAAGAAGATGGCGTCGCCCATGGTGCGCATGTTGTGGGGGCAGCGAAAGATGGCGGCGCCCACTGATCGCACGTGGAGTCGGGGGAAGAAGATCGTGGTGCCCATGGTGCGCACATTGTGGGGGCAGCGAAAGATGGCGGCGCCCACTGATCGCACGTGGACCTGGAGGAAAAGATGGAGGCGCCCACTGGTTGCATGTGGCCCTGGGAGCAGCGGACGGCGGGACCCATTGCGCAAGCGGCTGAGGAACGGGGAAGAGGTCGGGAGCGATAGCGGCAACTGCGCGGGCCTGACACACCGCTGCAAAGTGGCCTTTCTTGCCACAGGATTTACAGGTCGCGGCGCGGGCCGGGCAGCGCTGGCGGGGGTGCTTCTGCTGGCTGCATAAGTCGCAGCAGGGGCCCCCAGGGCGCGCAGTGTGGTGAGCAGCGCAGGCATACTGCGCTGGAGCGGTCCCAGTCGGGGGAGGGTCAGTTGCGGGGTCCATGAGGGGTAGGATTGTATATTACGGGAAGTGACCGTCATAGAGAGCGCTAAAGTCTTTGTCACCGCAAGATCGAGTGCTGCCCCTTCCAGCAGTCGTTGCCGGATGGGGTCCGATGCAATACCCGTCACAAAGGCATCTCGCATGAGGAGATTGGAATGTTCCGTGGCCGTGACGGCCTGGCACTCGCAGTCCCGTACTAGAGGGATAAGGGCCCGCCAGAAGTCCTCAATCGACTCACCCGTTTGCTGTACGCGAGTGGCGAGTACATGCCTCGCAAACAGAGTGTTCGTCGACTGGATGTAATTTTCTTTGAGAAGTTCCATGGCGCGGGCATAGTTCGGCGCGTCCTGTATCAGCGGGAACATGCTGGAGCTCAATCTTGAGTAGATGAGTTGAATTTTCTGAGCTTCCGATGGTGTAGGGTCCGCTGAGGTGATGTAGGCCTCGAAGACAGCCAGCCAGTGGTTAAAGTCTTTTCTGCCGTTCGGCGATTGCGGATCCAGCTGCAGGCAGTCGGGTTTAATTCTGATGTCCATGATGTGGGAAATCGTACGGTAATAAATTGAAGCGCTAACAATAGCACACAAAGACACGAATCGGTACAAGAGAGACTTTATTACCGTGAGATGATATTCCTTCAACTGCAGCTGTAGAATGGCAGCTCAGGAGAACTCATGAATATTTATACTGCTCCCTGTAGGCGGAGCTAGCCGGCAGGGGCTTACTGGCAAACCTGTAATAGCAGGTACTGTTGTACATCCCCTAATATAGGCACACACATATATATAGAGTGGTGGATCACCACACTGGGTTTTTCTCTTTGCGTCCGCGGAAGGCAGGTTTGCCGGCGCGAGTGGAAAATATTGTGAGAAAGTCTTAGAAGCGTTTCTCGGCGGTGTAAGTGCAGAACCTGATTGTCCCCTTCCCCGTCAGTGGTGGGTCGCATTTCCCGACTTCCAATGTTGGGAATGTTATTATGAACGCGTGCTTGCTCACTTTTACACAAATGCCGCACAATACGGTGGAGGAAGCCGCTATTGGCATCAACAGGTTACACGTCGATTTCCTCGCCCGAAATCAGACTTTGCCAATTTCTGAGATGACTCCTCCCTTTGTCTTATTAAAATAGCTACTTTCTATCGTTTCCATCAAGAACCAGCAGAGATTTCAGAGGGTAGAAGTAACAAATCGAAAACATTAGTTGCAATGAGTTGACTGAGTTTTTCAAACCACTGATTAAAATAAACGAACTGAAAGGCTCATTACATTTCCTATTTTAGAATCCACCAAAATGGCTGGGACTGTGAAAGCATGTCTGAAAATAGATTTGTCACATTCTTCCAGGAATACACAATATTGAAATTACACCTTGATCCTCCTACACTCTTCGTAGTCTGCAAAGAGAAGAATGTGGCAAGTAATGCATGGATTGAATGATATTAATTACATTTATTCCCATTTTTAAACACCCCACAAACATCAGGAGTTATTGCAAGCCTAATGCCTCATTTATTTTAGTATTTCTAAGTATTACAAAGTATTTATAAAACAGAAACAAGCCATTCAGCCAACAGCACCCTCCCACTCCCAGCCCCGCAGTGACACCCTATGTTCCACACCCCCTCACTATTCCCTTCTATAGGTCCAAATCCCTTAGCACAATGGCCAAGGGCTCAATCGCCAGCACATCACAGCTCCAGGGACCCTGGTTCAATTCTGGCCTCGGATGACTGTCTGTATGGAGTCTGCACTTACTCCCCATATCTGCGTGGGTTTCCTCCGGGTGCTCCGGTTTCCTCCCACAGTCCAAAGATGTGCGTGTTAGGTGGATTGGCCATGCTGAATTGCTCCTTAGTGTCCAAAAGGTTAAGTGGGGTTCCTGGGTTATGGGGATAGGGTGGAAATGTGGGCTTGAGTAGGGTGCTCTTTCCAAGGGCCAGTCCAGGCTTGTTTGGGCGAATGGCCTCCTTCTGCCTGTAAATTCTATGATTTTATGATCACGATTGCCGAATACTCTGCCTTCCACACTCCAGCTAGCAGCACCCCACCACAAAAAAGTCAATCCTTCAGTACAGCTTAGGCAGCAGCGGAAAATACGAGTAGTCCCTATCTGATGGTTGTAGAAACCTCTAGGGGGCCACCCCTTCCATCGCCTTCATAAACCGGCCAACACCTTTGCCCCCCCACAGAAGGGGCCAGCGTGGCTGGGCCTGTCCATCTTCGAGACCACCACCATATTCCAGTCCCCTCCCTCAATATCAACTGGTGAGTATTCAAATCTGGAATGACAGCCAACATTTTCCTCATAAACCCAGCGTTGTCCCAGTTTGGGACACACACGCTAACCGGCACCAGCAGCCTCCATTCCAACTCCCCCATCACCATCACGTACCTGCCCCCGGGTCTGCCACCACCTTCTCCATCTGGAAACTCACTTGTTTGCCCACCGGTATCGCCATTCCATCCAAGCACCTGGCTCACCCAGCCTTTCCTCAGCCTCATGTGGTCCTTTATCCTCAGATGGGTCTCCTGTAATTGTACCATATCTGCTTTCAGGCCCCTCAAGCGCGATAAACACATGCTCTCTTCACCGGTCCACCTAACCCTCTCACGTTCTACGTCACCACTCTGACCGGGAGTCTCTCATCACCCTCCCACCCTTCCTAGCAACCATGACTCTCCCCCCATGCCCTGCTTGACAGGCGAGACCCAGCCCTGGCCCTAGTCACCATCACCACTCCACTCCCCCCTCCATTACCGGAATCCCCCAACCACTTCCTCTTGAAAACACCTCACCCAGTATTCCCCCCCATTCACACGTTCCAGGCCCATCGAAACCTTCCCATACAGATTCCAATGACCGGGGCTTCTCCCCCCCCCCACCTTGCTCCTATTCACTAGCCAACATTACGTTTGCTAGCGTGGCGGCCTCTGCCAGAGCCCCCTCCCCCACATCAAAAAAACACACCAATTCCAAAGCCCGCCACACCCACCGCCTCCAAACTCCTAATACCCTGCAACGAAACAAGCCCCCAGACCCAACAAACCAAAAATCCCCCCCCCAAACCACCCCAGTCCAAACACATTTTTACATAAAACAGCTCATGATAACAGCCATACAGGGAAAGAACAACATAAAGGAAAAGTCAAAGGCCAAACTCAGACCAGTCCCAGGCCTTCTGCCTTCACAAATGCCTCCGCCGCTGTCTCAAAGTAACAGTCCCTGCCTTTGGCGGGACATAGAAGTTCGCTGGGTAGACCACACCAAACCGCATGTTGTGTTTATACAATGACGCCTTAGCCCGACCGAAGGTTGCCTGTCTCTTCCTCAGCTTCCTCAGTTGTCGGATCCTGGTATATACGCATACCGTTACCATCCTGCTCGACCTCCTGCTTTTGCTTCGCCCATCTCAGCATCTTCTCCTTCACCTGAAAATTGTGAAAGCAGACGATCGCAGCTCTCGGTGGTTCATTTGTTCTTGGCTTTGACTGGAGTGACCGGTGAGCCCTGTCCAATTCATGTGTGTGTGTGTGTGTGGGGAGTCCTCCCCACCCCCATCAACCTTGCACACATTTTGGTGAAGCACTCTGTAGGCCCCCGGCCCTCGTGCCCCTCAGGCACCCCCACGATCCTCAAGTTCTGCCTTCATTACCGGCTTTCCAGGTCATCTACTTTGGGCTCTCCGCCCTCTGTTGATCTCTGCCACCTTTGGCAACTGGTCACCCATCGAGGTGAACTGGTCACTATGGTGCAACAATGCCTCCTCCAGCATCATCATCTTCTCTTCTTGCTTCCACAATACCGTCAAAGTCTTCACCAAGTCCTCTCTCATCGGTGCAAGGATCTCACTTATCCACTCCTTAAGCAAGGTTATCACCTTTGTCTGATGCCTTTCAAAATGTTTTGAGAACAGTCGCTCAAACTCCCCAGCCATCACTTTGGCCATTTATGCCACTGTGAGGCGTGAGGCCTCACCTGACGAACTCTCTTCCACCATTTTGTCTCCCTCTGACCTCCTGACCATGTTCGATGGCAGACCTTCGCTCACTCCCTTTCTCCCTTTGGTCTTTTCTCCAATTTTTGACATTCCGGAAATGCCTCAGGCCCTCCCACAACTTCTCACATAAGAATTTTCCCCAAAGCGCCTAAATAAAACAACTCTGGCCGGAGCCACCAAACATCTGACCTCCACCAAACATGTAACCTCCACCAAACATGTGACCTCCACCAAACATGTGACCTCCACCAAACATGTGACCTCCACCAAACATGTAACCTCCACCAAACATGTAACCTCCACCAAACATGTAACCTCCACCAAACATGTGACCTCCACCAAACATGTGACCTCCACCAACATGTGACCTCCACCAAACATGTGACCTCCACCTCAAAGCTGCAACCGGAAGTCTATCAATTTAGGCTCTTAGTTTGTCCACCTTATTGCGAATGCTCATTGCATTCTGATGCAGTCAGCGGGATTCTCCGTCGGCAGGATTCTCCGCTCTGCTTGCAGCGCACCCACACCCACGGGTTTGCCACCGGTTTGGGGTGGCCACAATGGGAAATCCCATTGACCAGCTGCCAGAATGGAGGATCCTGCTGCCGGTGAGGTGTGCTGCACAGGAAGGCGTGACTGGTTGACCGGAGAATCCTGCCCAGTGTCCTTCGACTTGTCTTTTTAACATTTTTACACATTTCTTTGCGCTCGGGCTCTATTTGCTGCTGGCCATCGTTCCCTCTGCCTTCCACTTTTGCTTCCTACTTTTCTGTCTTTCATTTCTATCTTTCTTTCCCATTCTTGTGTCTCCCCGCTTCGGTTCCCATCCCCCACAACGATGAAAAGTTGGTTGACTTATTGCTATATTACAACTCTGTTACCATTTCACCTTAGGCCTTCCACTGAATCCGGCAACAACCTCATCAATCTAAACACACCAGGGCCCTGTGGCATACAGTGCAATTTTATGGGGCTTTTGGGCGCTGTCGGAGCAAGGCACACACTCAGTAAAATTTGGCTGTCAAGAGGAAGTGGCCCCAGAAAATTTAATTCTGAAAACTAGTTTTGAGAGACCAGGTGGGTTCGTCAGAAGTTCTTCTCTGGGCTCAGTGAAAACAACATGGGTTGTGGCCACACCATGCCCCTCCCTATTCTCCACACATAGGCCAAAACAACGTACCTCTTAGCAGGGTCCTCGAGCCCCCCCCCTACCCCCCCCCCCCCATCTTTAAGGGAAGGGCACCCTGGGCCTGAACCCTGCCATGGGAAACCTGGTGCTCGGCTGCCTAGGCACTGCTGGCACGTCACCTTGGCAGTGCCCCTGCCTGTTAGTGCCACACAAACATCCTGGCAATACCACGGTGGTGCTGCCGGGGTGCCTGGGTGACAGTGCTGAGGTGATGGGCTGGCGGTGCTGGAGTGCCTGAGTGCCAGTGAGAGCCAGGGTAGCACCCTGCCCAGGGCCTGACCACCCAGGGTCTCTCATGGCCTGGGAGACCTCTCCAGGTGCTGTTACGCCTGGTCGATCTCGCACTACCCCCTCCCTTCACCTCTGACCGTTCCCGCACCACCCACCCATTCATTCCACCTCTCCCCCCCACCCCACCCCCATCGCCCTGTTCAACCTCCCAGGGTCTGTGTTATATCACTGCAGGGTGATGGGCCTGTGTCGGCACTGTCACCTATACCAGAGTCTGACCCCTGTTGTCTGCTGCACACTCACACCCATCACCTGCATGTGGGGGGTGGGGAGTGGGCAGGGCTAGTAGCTGGGAGCCCAGGGGGCTGGGAGAGGACGGATGGGCGGAGGTTTCACAGGTATTGAATGTAACGTGTTTTAATATTGTTCAATCATGACCCAACTGTCCCTAGCCCCCGATGGTGCCCCCCCCTCCCCACCTTCCCCCCTCCCCACCCAGTACCCTCTCAGAGATCCTCTACCTGCTTAGCCCTCCGAGCCCTACTGCTACGCCTAGGTGTGTCCCCAGCTTGTGCATCAGAGGTGGGGGGCAACCTGTTGCTTACCACGTTCTGTGGCCTTTGATTCCCCTGGCACCTTCTGGAGGGGCTGAGGCCGGAGGGCCCTGTCCGACTTGGCGGTGGATCATGCTGGGCTGTGCCACTCTGTTCCGCATGCTGACCCCGGGATGCGCTGTTGTCTGGAGGGGGGACCTGGGAGAGCTCGTGACCACTGCCATCACCTGTAGGGAGGCTCCGGGTCAGCTTCAGGCGCTCCCTCCTCCCAATTGGTCATCTCAGGACAGAATGGCAGCTGGATTGAGCTCCAGATGCCCCTGTATCATCTGCTTCTGCCATGGTGTTAATGCCATTAACAATGCCCCTCTGTGAGCGGGCCACACTCTGCAGTGCCTCGCCAATCTCTACCTGCGTATGGAGACAGTCCTCAGCAGCTGGTTCTTGCTCTGGAACGCCCCGCCAAGGCCCACCCGAGACTGGGTATGCTCTGCAGGGCCTCGGAAAGATCCACCTGCGTCAGGGCCAAGTTCCCCAGAGACTCGGACATGTTGTTGAAGCGCTCAGCCATGGCCATCACTGACTGAGCAATGCCTTGGACACCGGCACTCATGTTGCTGACATTGTGCTGCAGGCTCCATCCTAGTCGTGTTGGCCCATGGTGTCATGAATTGCTAGTGCAATCTCCTGCGCCCATAGCCTTCGGGCCTCCTCCCACCGGCTATGGACACGTTGGAAAGATCCTGACCTCCCGATTTGAATCTCACAGCTGAAACCTATAGACTGTATCAGCCCCAGGATAGCCTGATCCAACGGCTCAGCATCTGACTGGGACCCAGCTGGGTCCTGGGATCCAGCAGACCTCCGACTGCTGTCACCCCTGGACGTTCCTGCCTCTACCTGAAGTGTATCTGCAACTGTTTGGTGCTCACCAGAATGTGCCCCAGAAGCCTGTCCACTACTTTCATTCACCAAGGTGGGTGCTGCTGCACTGGTGAAGGGTGGGGTTAACAGTCATGACGCATCGATGGTGACATCTTTGGAGTTCTACTCCGAGGTGCTCCATTGGAAGGCGAGGGGGGAGGGGAACCCTGGATGGGCCGGCGCCGTTGGATGGCGATTCTGCAGGAGAATGGACATGTGGTCAGTGGGAGGGAAGCATCTTCGTGCTGACCTGAGCAATTGACGAGTGACAGGTCATCTGAGTGGGGGCCGGTAGATACTCACCTCTGCGATGCAGGCTAATCTCAACATCAGTGATCTGTCCTCGGCCACCCCCGCGACCTCCAGGGCCCGTTCTGCATAGGGACGAGGAGCGGTACCCCGCCACCCTTCTGGGATCTTTCCTGTCAGTTGTGGGCTTAGTTCTCCTGCGGGGACACACAGGGGCACGTTTCATGTATCGTAGGTGGCGGGGGGGAGCATCCCAAGGAACTAGCGGATGCACCACTGCTGGGGATAAACATAGAACATAGAACAGTACAGCACAGAACAGGCCCTTCGGCCCTCAATGTTGTGCCGAGCAATGATCACCCTACTCAAACCCACGTATCCACCCTATACCCGTAACCCAACAACCCCCCCCCCCCCCCCCCCCCCCCTTAACCTTACTTTTTAGGACACTACGGGCAATTTAGCATGGCCAATCCACCTAACCCGCACATCTTTGGACTGTGGGAGGAAACCGGAGCACCCGGAGGAAACCCACGCACACACGGGGAGGATGTGCAGACTCCGCACAGACAGTGACCCAGCCGGGAATCGAACCTGGGACCCTGGAGCTGTGAAGCATTTATGCTAACCACCATGCTACCGTGCTGCCCCGGCATGGGTGGGGTTTGCTGGTCAGTGCTAGCGTGTGCTGGGGCACATTGCGGGATTGTGTTGAGGGGGGGGCTCCGGGGGTGGCAGGAGGGCCGGATCCAGGGGGCTGATGCCAACGCATCTGTGCGGCTCGGTGGAGGTCGTTGAGCTTCTTGCAGCACTGTGAGGCCGCCTTCCTGGTAACACTCCCCAAGCTGACGGCTGCTGTCACTGCCTCCCAGGCGGCACTGGGTGCCCTGTGGCTGACCCTCTGAGCCGCTTGAGGGAACAGGGTATCCCATTTGAATTCGGCCGCATCCATCAGTCTAGCCAGGTTGGCATCCCCAAATCATGAAGCTGGTTCTGTGCGCTGACATGGTTGCGTTCTGTCTGGGGTTTGTTCTGCAAGATTGGTTTAAGTGCTGCTCCTCCTTGTTAGCTGGGGGCTGCCGCACGCGGAGCTGGTGAATCAGCCAGCGGGACAGTCATTTGCGGCATCGTTATTTAACGCGTCCTAATTAACATTAGATACCGGTGACAGATTTGTCGGGTCGGCTTTCGGGTAACACCAGGCATTTCCCGCTCACTACCACACTTAGAAACCTCTCCGTTAGATCGTGCCCATAATGTTTAGCTTAGTAAGATGATGAGCTGGAGTCTTCCGCCCCGCCCGCCATTAAAGCGCCACGGGCAAGACACGGACAATGGACAAGTCAATTGAACACGGGCAGGATTCTCTGGTCGCTCCGTGAGGAGTTTGCACATTCTCCCCGTGTCTGCGTGGGTTTCACCCACACAACCCAAAGATGTGTAGGATAGGTGGATTGGCCACGCTAAATTGCCCCTTAATTGGAAAAAATAATTGGGTGCACTAAATGTTTTTAAAAAAGGATTCTCCGGTCGCCAGACGGACGTGGCCGGAGAATCCTGCCCAATGTAGTTAATGGGAGGGGCCAGGGGCTGAAGCAGCCACGTGTTGTTGTTTTTTTCAGTTTGGTTTTTGGACTATGATGTGAATAGACCAGAAGTTGTGCACTCAATATAGTTCAGTTCAAGATCTGTCTGTGAATAGAACAGCAGTTTCTGGAAGGCTGGCCGATTAACCAACAGCTTGACTCAGACAAGAATCTGCAGCTGGTTCCTGAAGGTTCTCTCTTTCTCAAAGCGGTTTAGCCAAGACATCTCTTTACAGCAAGTATACCCTAGTCTGCTAACTGTACTTAAAAGTGGATTGTGACCCGAGATGGTGTTGTTTGAGTGGAGGTAAAGATTGCGGCTAGGATTTTTTCATTCTATTGGTAAGCGTTGTTTAACTGCTAACTGAAAGCTATTTATTTTTATGATGTTAAAGTAAATAATACTGTATTAGTAAGAAAGTTTGGTTTAATAACCCATCTCCCTATTTGCGCGTTAAATCACTCCTGGAGCGAAGCATCCTTTCCTCACAATCTTACAAATTAAATTAAATATTAGGGTTTCTGTCCAGTATCCTAGCAACAGTTGGGGTTTGGCCCAGGATAATATGTGTCCTACATCCAACGTAAAATATTTTAGTTTTATTGATCTATTAATAAAGACACCTCTTTTCATTATTTTTCTGCCCCACTTTTTACAATATTGTTATTACCTGTAATTTTTTTTGGTCTCCTAAATCTTCCTGACTTGCTATTATTAACCCTCTGGTTTCTCTTCATTTGATTGGTCAGAGGTAATGGTAGGAGCTTGGGGGATTTCACACTTTCCCTCAAGATTTTCTTTCTCTCCTTGTACAGCAGGCCACCAGTTAGAAACCCCTATTCTCCTCACCCACGCAACAGTCGGATTTCATTGACGAGAATTACAGACTTGAATCTGCATTTTATTCCTGAGCAGTACAGCATTGTGCCATGCCACTTGATCACCTCCATGGGCTGAATTTTCACTTTGGATGCAGGAAGTGGGAGTTTGAATTGTTTCTGTGTCCTGACCCTGTCCTCTGGGAAAAACAGTCACTCTTTGGGGTTTTAACTGCTGTACCCACTTAATTGAATCATAGAATCATTGAATTTACAGTGCAGAAGGAGGCCATTTGGCCCATCGAGTCTGCACTGGCCCTTGGAAAGAGCACCCTACTTAGGACCACACTTCCCCGTAACCCAGTAACCCCACCTAAACTTTTTGGACACTCACGGCAACTTAGCATGGCCAATCCACTGAACCTGCACATCTTTGGACTGTGGGAGGAAACCAGAGCACCTGGAGGAAACCCACGCAGACACGGGGAGAACGTGCAGACTCTGCACAGACAGTGACCCAGCAAGGAATCGAACCTGGGATCCTGGCGCTGTGAAGCAACACTGCTAGCCACTGTGCTACCATGCCGCCCACAGAGGCAGGTTCCCTGTTCAATTATAGGTGGCAGGTGGGCTCTCGGGAGCTCAAAGGTCAATCAGAGGCCTTTCAGCTTGTGTGGGGCAGCAGGTTAAGTAACTGAGAGGCTCCACTCACCAACTTTATAAAGTTTATAATAAAAAGCAGAAAAACAGCTAGGCCACCATTGCGTTATTTGCAGATGAGAGATGGGTGGGGGCGATGGAATTCATCTGCAGGGTAGTCTTCGGCTACACTTGCATCCAGGTTGGCAGGCCTCTGAGTGTCTGCCAGGAAATTAAACTGCCCTCAATTGCATTGGGAAAGCGGAAGCCAACTTATAATTGCCTTTAACAAGGCTTGACATGAGATTGGCTGCCCATCTCATGGGGTAGACAGCTCTGCCAGGCCCTAACCTGGCTCCCCTAAGAATACTGAGGCCGGAAATGGAACAGGGAAATAGGAAAGTGGCTAGTATCGATATTTGTGGGTCGAGACCGCCTCTGTTGTGGACTTTGGCAGGGCCCTTAAATTTTGCCCGAGAAAAGTCTCGATTTTTCCCCCCACACTCGTACAAACACCAATTCACTGAAATAGTTCTATCTGTAAACATGATTCTGGACTTCCAGTGGCTTGCCATTTTAACTCTGTTTCTCCAGTGACCTTTTTACTTTCAGCCTCCTACACAACGTTTCTCCTTCTGAAGCTGACTGACCTGTCATGTATTTCCAGCACCCTCTGCTATCGTATTAAATTTGTATGATTAACTTTGGGTGATTGTAGCAACAATTTTGCAATTACATAGCAACGATGATAGCATTCCTCAGTACTGTAAAATATTTCATTTAGCTCCCTTGACTCAACTTTGTTTATCTATCATACCTACCCTCTTCGACAGTTTACTCTTCTGGTTTCCATCAAGTGATGAGTTCCATCTTCCACAAGTCATGGTAAATAATGGGACAAAACCTCCAAGTTGTCAGCGCAATGTAATTAAAATGCCTAATCCCTGATACTGCAAAGTTGAAATGATATTTGCAGCAGGAGGTGGGAAATGACTGCTGTCGCCTAGGAACAGCAGCTGCTACTGTCATCTGTGCAGACTGACTTGTCTGACTTAAATCAAGACTGACTTCATTAGGCTGCATGAGGAAGCAAAGGGAAAACATATCAGCACAGAGATGATTTATTCTTGAAGCAACAATATCAACCTGATGCTGCTGCAGTATCAAAGGTAATCAGAAAGAGCACAACATAGGCTGACTTAAATGAATGCATTTCAGAGTGTTATCAAGAGAGCAAGTAATTTGTGAAAGATGTTAAGTGTTCGGACAAGGGGACTGTGGGGTTTTAACGTGTTTTACCTAATATTAATGTAAAAGCAGAAAATATTGGGAATACTCAGCGGGGCAGGTAGATTTAATGTTTCAGGTTAGTGACTTTTCATCAGAACTGCAAAATGTCAGAGATAGTCAAGTTTTAAGAAAGCACGATGGGGAAATGGAGGTGGGTGGTTGGAATTAGGCAAGGGAAGAGCAAAGGAGAAGATCTACAACAGGGTGGAAGCCAAACATGCTTTAATGACAAAAGAGATGATGTTTCAAGACAAGAGGGCTGGTAATAGGGCAAGTCATAAACAAGAGTTGGGTTTAAAGTAGTGTTCTTCAAAGTTGGGGCGCGACCCGCGGGTGGGTCGCGGAACCTTTGTCCGCGGTGCTCCCGATCGCGCAAATTCCCACACAGCAGCCGGCTTTTCACAACGCCGGCTGCAAGCGGCCAAGAACATATTAATTAAAAAAATTTGAAGGCAGCACGGTGGCGCAGTGGGTTAGCCCTGCAGCCTTATGGCGCCGAGGTCCCAGGTTCGAATCCCGGCTCTGGGTCACTATCTGTGTGGAGTTTGCCCATTCTTCCCGTGTTTGCGTGGGTTTCACCCCCACAACCCAAAGATGGGCAGGCTAGGTGGATTGGCCACGTTAAATTGCCCCTTAATTGGAAAAATTAATTGGATACTCTAAATTTATGTAAGAAAAATAAAAAATTCGGCCACATTATGTATGCGCGCCGTTAATCGGGCACGCATGCGCAGTGCGGCCGCTATTTTTTTAAACGGTTGCAGCTTTATTTTTTACAAGTTCTGTAGTAGTTTTTATTTATTTATTAATTTATTTTATTCATTTAATTTTAATTTTTTCCATTTATTTTATTCATTTTTTTTTACAAGATCGGGGGGCTTTTATTTGTTTTTTTTTTCATTTATTTTATTCACTTTATTTTTTTTACAAGTTCGGGGGGGAGTTTTATTCATTTTTTTCATTTATTTTACTCATTTTCCTTTTATTTTTTTTATAGGTTCGGGGGGGAGGTTTTTCTGATAAAATTTTACAGGAAAAAAATTCAGAACTTTGGACAGATGGAGACTCCATACTTTCCGACACTGGAAGGCTTCACCTTCATCCAACAGGCTCCATTGGAGGAGCGTGTACGAGGGCCAGAGGGACCCAAAACCATTTCCTCCATTTTTGTCAGCAGCAAACAAGACAAGGGAAAATGGTGGGTCAGGTGGGTCACGCAGGTCGGCCGGTGTGGGTCGCGAAGGTCGGCCGGCGTGGGTCTCGAAGGTGGGCCGGCGTGGGTCGCGAAGGTCGGTCGGCGTGGGTTGCGAAGGTCGGCCGGCGTGGGTCGCGATGGTCGGCCGGGTTGGGTCCCGAAGGTTAGCCGGTTGGTAAAAATGGGTCCCCGGAAAAAAAGTTTGAAGAACACTGATCTAAAGGAGCTATAAGTGGAAACCTAATGATGAGGGCTTCATCTGTGTCTGTGAGGACAGTTCCACCCTCAGCGATATCACAAACATTGCCCAAGAAACAGAGCATGCCATCTTTTGTGTCCATTGACAGGCACTGTGCTCATATGTTTGGATTTGTGCCTATTACCCTATAAAGACCTCCCACAACTGTAAGTAACTGGAAATAAAAATAAGAAGCTGCAGGTTATACTAATTGTCTACTGGGGCAGTTGACGTCTTTATTGTTTTGGTGCTTCAACCACACAGGTGGGAGTCAGAGTGGAAACGAGGGGGGAGGTCCCTGAGCATGAAGCAGACTGAAGAGGGAGAACAAGGTTACTAAGTTGTCTTCTTACCCTCCGCACATCTCTTCTGCATTATTCCTTCTTTTATTGATCATCTTGAGGCCTTCAATATGACCCACAACTACTCATAGGCTGGGCCAACTCAGATGAACACGACGGAATTCCTGGGGTAACCCAGAAATGTGGACACATTGTAAAATCAGTTTTTGACATTACAGGGACAGGAAGAAAAAGTGCCTGCACAATTTGTGAGGCGGAGGCCTGGCAAATCTGTGCTCCACCCAAAATTGCAGCTTGCCAATAGATTCCCTCTACCCCCTTAGATAACACTGGAATTTATAGCCTTGAGTACCTTAGAGCACAGAGAACAGAACACATTTGCTCAGGTATTTGGTTCTGGAATATCTCATGCTGATCAAAATGGGAGCACAAGGCACAGATGTTTAACTTTAAAAGGAGGAGAGAAAAGAAGAAAATATTCACTATGCAAGTTCTAATTCCATGATCGAGCAAGCATGAATTAAGGTGCCAGACCAAAGTTGTATCTCTTTAACTTTCATTTCCACTTTCCTCTTGCTTTTTCCTCATTATTGCCGCAACCATGAAACTCAGCAGCAGAATGGGCCTTTCGAGCCACAGATGACTTTACTGCAGTTCTGACAGAAATCTCCTACTGTGGGTGAACTAATATGAGAAAGTATTAATATTCACGCTGCCCGGTGGACTCTTGGCCTCCCTCTGGTTTGAGATTATCATCACCGACTCAGAACTGCCCAACTTCATGGTACAGAACTTTAACTATTCATAGACCTGTGTTTACAACTTTGAAATTCGAGAAAGTTTTGGTTCAACACCAAGCCACTGTATTTTTAAAGTACCAATATTTGAAATATGTCTTGAACAAGTATCTCAATGTTCGTCAGTCTCTGGACAACATATACTTGTGGATAATAATGCAAAGAAATAATTACACTAAAGCCACATGCTTTCCCTGCCTTTCCCAGGCACAACCAGATACTTGTACAGGGTCCACAATGGGTGTCAATTTTGCTGCCTGACTTAGTCACTTTTGATGCCTACATCACTTCTGTGTCTGCTTTTGGGGTGTAAAGAAGGTCTACCCGAATGGGAACAGAGTCCTGTAGTGCGATTAGCCGGGTGTTTCCCGGCACTCGGAGTACCAAGAAACACCATGCTATCAAACAGGGAACTTGCAACTGAGGTTGCATTTAGTCCCATTCTCTGCACTGAGCAGCTCCGCTCGCCGGAACTCCTCAGTACATGGAGAGATCGAGACACCGTTTTTAGATGCGTCCCAATCTCCAGACCCCCTGACATGACCCCCAAACCCTCTCAAGCCCCAACTCACTGATGCGGTCCTCATACCACCCCGCTTTCCTTGCACCCGCACAGAGCAGCTCCGGGTCCAATCTGCATCCTGGGAAAAATGCCAGCCTGGTACCCTGACAGTGCCCCTGCCAGGTGGCAGCACCAGTGTATCAGACTGGCACTACCAGAGTGCCAGGCTGGTAGTTCCGTGCCCAGGTGGCACTGGCAGTGCCAGGGTGCCACCCTGCCAAGAGGGCAAGCACCTGGGGGCCTCCAGTCCCCTGGGAGACCCCCATGAGTGCCGCTCTGTCTGGTCCCCCTTTGTGGGGACCAGCACTGAATGGCGCTTGCCCCAGATCTCCAAGGAGAGGGGGTTACATCCCGCATCTTGGGTAGATGTTGAGAATGCATATTAGAGTGAGACTAGCTGTCTCCCTCTTATATGCAGATTTTCCAATAAGTGATCCCACCCATAATGGGCGTCTCACAAGATTACATTATATCCCCTGAGGCATGGCGAGCCGGTTAGATTCCGGAAGAGGAATCACCCAGCATCTACCGGTTGCGTTGCGCCGTGCTGTCTTTTGGGCGTAACGCAATCAGTAGATCTTGGCTGGAAAGAGCAAAATGCACTTTGGGTAGAGTAAAGAAATAGTAAAGGTAAGAGGTCACTTGTGGAGGTAGTTTATAGACCCCCTTAATAGTTAGGAAGAAATAATTGGGGCATGTGAGAAAGGAACTGCAATAATCATGGCGACTTAAATCTACACAAATTTTGCATGCACAAATCTCATGAACCCATAAAGTAATTACCAGTATTATCATATGTCCAATCTTTGACAATCAATTCCCTAAACTGGACCATTATTCATATGGGTAGAAGTGACAACCCATGGTACTAACTGTACACAATGGGAAACCTTTACATAGCAAGCAATATCCTGCCTATAAAGACCACCCATATGTAGCTGAATGGATGATCATCTGCAATAATGAGTTCTGGGTACTTCAATCAAAGTGATCCTGTCAAATAACCATGCCTCCTTTAGGTGGTTAGGGAACAGAGCATCCTTTCTATTTATCATGTATATTAAGAATTTCCTTCCTGTATTGGAAATAACAATTTTCCAAAATGTTGGTAGCTGTCATTTTTCAGTGGAACAATGCGTGCCCAATATAATAAGTGACAAGTCATTTTCTCCCTGTCATACATTGCCAGCACATAGAGCCAAAGATCAATCACTCTTTCTTCCTTTCATTAATAAGGCAACCGAGTGATTCTTGCTTACAATGATTTTCAATAAATTATGAATATGGGTCAAAATTCATGGTCCGCTTTTGCATGCTATTTACACTTGCATTTGTGGAACATTTGTTATTATCCCAGATGATGATTAAAGCAGCAATTTTGTTGTAACATCTTGCAAGATCATTATTGTGAATTCAAGTCAACTGGTTTATTATGCCTGGGGGCCTTGTTTCTTTTCTAGTACTGGATTGTGCTTGTAAAATAGATGTTGATCCACCGAGAAACTTCGATTAGACCACTCAGGCCTTAATGCTGAAATGAATCATTCAGAACCACAGGAAGCACAGTATTTAGTATTCCAGTGTTAATTCAATTGCCATGATTATTGCAGTTCCTTTCTCACATGCCCCAATTATTTCTTCCTAACTATTAAGGGGGTCTATAAACTACCTCCACAAGTGACCTCTTACCTTTACTATTTCTTTACTCTACCCAAAGTGCATTTTGCTCTTTCCAGCCAAGGTCATCCCTCACCAAGAACACTCTTACGTATAGGCCAAGATCTACTGATTGCGTTACGCCCAAAAGACAGCGCGGCGCAACGCAACCAGTAGATGCTGGGTGATTCCTCTTCCGGAATCTAACCAGCTCGCCATACCTCAGGGGATCTAATGTAATCTTTCCATAACATGCAGTTCTCCAGATGGCAGCATTTGAACTAAATGGTTGTTCATTAAGGTTTAACGAGCCTAACAATATGAAACTGTTGCAACCACAAGATTTATGATGCATTTTTATGATAACATAGCAATTACAACTAAAGAAGACCATTTGGCCCATCTTAATATATTCATCCAGAGAAATGTCAATGTCCCCTCCCCCATGTATCCACTTGTCTCTTAAATAATTTCACGGCTTTGGCATTCATGAATCTATCTGGGCATCTGTTTCAATTTGTATGACAAAGGTTTTCTCAATATCGGTCCTAACTTAGTTTGAAACTATGTCCCCCTTTTCCACTCTTAAAATTTAATTTAAAATAATACTCCAGTTCACATTTGCTCCACACTTGGGTGCCTTTGTAAAATCAGATGCATCCTTTTGAGGTTCTTAAGTCCAAGTTCCCGAGTCTTTCCTAATTACTCAAATGCCTTGCACAAAGGATCCACCTTTCTGCACTTTAATGTCTTGTTTCTTCCAGACCAAAATTGCACACAGTTTTCAAGTTGGGATCCGACCAGAGGAGAACAGTTTGGTCATTGTTCCCTCTGACGTATATTCTGCTTCTTTGATTTTGCAGTTTAACATTCCTTTGGCTTTGCTGATTGTTGCTCTGCATTGTTCCAATGTTTCAAGTTACATCGACCTGTGACTCCAAGATCTCTTCCAGTTTCATTGCTATTTTGACAGTTTTCTATGCTTCCTGCCCCATTTGTTATTCTGCTTTAACTATTCACACATCCTCAAGGTCTTATGTGTATCTTTTATTTCTCTAATTTCTCTTTTCGTCAATGCTATTATCATTTCTGTAATTTAATCATCTCCTGTTGAATACCTGATGAGTTTTCTTTCCTTGAGCATGGGGTGACTTAAACATTTTCCCCTTAGTCTGTAAACTGTTCATCTATATCATGGTCATGGCAAAGGATAATTGGACCGGAAACATTATCCCCATGCTTTTCCTCCATGGAAGATGTCTGCCCTGCTGTTTCAAGCAGTTTTGTATCTTGTTTCAGATATCCTGCGCTGCACTACTATGCTTTTAATGTGCGTCAATGAATCACTACTTTGTCCCTTTTAGCCGATTTCATAATCACATCCATGCTTGCGGAATGAGCAGAGGTGTTCTGCAAAGCAGTCACGCAATCTGTGTTTGGTCTCCCCAATGTAGAGGAGCCCACATTGTGCGCAGGGAGTACAGTACACTTCACCTGAAGGGAGTGTGATTGGGGCCTCAGACAGTAAAGAGAGAGGAGATAAAAGGGCTGGTGTTATATCTCCCCCATTGAGATGACCAAATGCAGATTGGATCATTTATTCGCGGAACATCTCTTTTCCGTCCTCAAACATGTCCCTGTGCTTCCATTGGCTCGCAATTTTATTTCCTCACCTGGCTGTGGTGTGGACATCTCGGCCTGCTGCACTATTCCAATGAGGCCAGGTCAAGAAGCAGCATCTCATCTTTCAATTCGGCACTTTACAGTCTACTAAATCAACATCGAGTTGAACAATTTCAGATCATTAACTCTGCCCCCGATTTTGTTTCTTTTTTTGTATGTGCTGATATTAATCTAGCTTTCAGACACAGCTGCTCATTATTCAGCCGTTTGCACCCACATTGGACAAATCTTTTTCTTTTGAAAATATTTTATTACGGCATATATAATTTTTAACACCAATGTTCAAGAGGAAACAAACCAACAGAACAAATAACACCCACCCAACCAACAACCAAATCCAGCCAACGTGGCTTATATAGTTATCCCTGTCCCTCTTTCCCACTAACTGTTTCCCATCTCAACCAACCCATTGCCTCCCTCTTTCCCTTTACCCTCTGCCCCTCATATCTGCTGACAGCTTAATTTTCCCCAAAGAAGTCAATAAATGGCTGCCACTTCTGGGCAGACCCTGGCATCGATCCTCTCAGAGCGAACTTGATCTTCTCAAGCCTGAGAAACCCGGCCCTGTCACTGACCTCTACCCCCGATTTCAGGGGTTCCGAGTCCCTCCACGCCAATAAGATATGTCTCCGGGCTACCAGGGAGGCAGAGGCTAAAACGTCAGCCTCTCTCGCTCCCTGGGCACCCGGGTCTTCCGACACTCCAAAAATCGCCACCTCTGGATTCTCAACCACCCGTCCCTTCAATAGCATGGACCTGACAAATCCTTGCTACAATCCACTAAGCTTCGGACATGCTCAAAGCATGTGGACATGATTCGCGGGCCCCCTGCACACCGCCCACAACTACCCTTCACCCCTTCAAAGAATCTTCTCGGTCCACGGGCCGAGCAAATGCTCTTTTACCCAGCAGCTTCTCGAACATCCGTGCCAAATGTGCACTGGCGCCCGCCCTCTCATTGCCCTCCGGCAGGCCCACGATCCTCAAGTTCTGCCTGCGCGATCTATTCTCCAGGTCCTCCACCTTGTCCTGCAGCCTCCTCTGTTGATCTCTCATCAACTCCATCTCCGCAGCCATCGAGTCAAGCTGCTCCTCGTGCTCCCCCATTGCCTCCTCCACCTTCTGAATTGCCTGGTCCTGGGCCTCTAACCTCATCTCCATGCAGTCGATCTCCGCCTTTATCAGATCCATCACCCTGGCCAGGTCCTCCAAGTTCTTCTTCCTCTAATGGGCAAACTTCTCATGGAGAAAGGTCACTGACTGCTCCGTCGACCACTGGGCAGGCAAGTGCAGACCCTGACCCTCCGCCATCTTCCCCTGTGTCGCAGGCTCCACTCCAGCTTTCAACAATTGCTCCCTCCTTTTCTGACCACTTCTGGTCCACAATTCCATACACTGGTGGGATACTCTCTTCTTCCACCCCACCTGCACCTTATACCATCGCTTAGCTCTGCCGGGGAAAAGGTCCAAAAGGTCCACCACGACCAGGAGCCACTCCATGGCCGCCACTGGAAGTGACGACAAATCTCTTTTTTTAGCATAACCATTACCGTTCACTTAGCCTTTTATTGCACAAAGTCAGTTAACCTCTCCACCCTGTCACAGAGCTTCCCTGCTGTTCTTCCTTCCTGCTTTCACTTGCTCAAACCTATTATATTTTTATCTTCCTTCAGTCATGGAGAAAGGTGCTTGACCTGAAGCAGGTTAGCTCTGTTTCTCTCTGCTCCGATCCTGACAGCCTGATTCTGTGGTTTTGTGGTTTTTCACTTCAGATTTCCAGCATGCACAGTATTTTGCTTCTGTTGATATAATGTTTAAGCTTGACAGTCAACCATCTGAGAAGCTGGAAACTGTGCTGATGGAGGGGATGATTATTTTTCAGTCTTTTAAAATTAAATTTGCTGAGCTGTGAGTTAAGGCAACAAAACTAAACAAATGCTACCAAAAGAAATAGAGATAGTGCGGGCCAAGAGAGGAGACTGGCATCTTGATAATCCTTAGACTAGAGACTGTCCAGATTAGATAAAGCGAGGTTAGAGTTGGGGTTAATGCTCAGGTACAAATACAAACATCTTTATCTGGAAGGTTGAGTACAAGAGATGACTACATGATGGGAAATTAGTGAAGGAAAGCTAATGAAATATGGACAACGTCTAGGTGGGTGCAAACTCTATGGTTTAAACAAAGGGTTCAGAATATGATGGTGTTTTTAAGGAAATGTTCATAGGTCGACACAACCCTGTCGCCACGGAAACCCAGATCCATCTCCTAAAAATGGGTATAAAAGATTGAACACAACCAGAGACATCATTGCAATGAGGAGGCAGAATCCCAATTGAGCATCAAAAGGAGAATCTACAATCAATACGAGCTCGCATGGTAATTGTATGTGATGAATATTGTATAATTTTCATTTTTGCAGTAATGTTATTAAAAAGCCTCGATTGAAATGTTTACAGATAGTATGTTTGCTGAAGCTGTAATTAAAAGTGAAATAATCAGCATTTTTTTTTGCAGGGGAAGTGTTTTGCTAATAGATATTAAAAGCCATTTACCTGTTTACAGATAGAGAGCTAATGCAACATTGTAACAGTTCGAGCCGGCCTAAACAAATCAAGGCACACCTTGTAACAAGAGACAAAAGAATGCTGTGTGCTTTGAGTGGAGCTGGTGTAGCTAATGGGAGGGCCAGGGGTATCCCTGGAGAAAGTAGTAGCTTCCAGGGCTCTAAGCTGAGCAGAAGGTTTTTAAATTGGTCCAAAAAATGCTTCTCTCTCCAAAGACTCTGCACCAAGATAAGCAAGTAAAATCTGGTTGTTACCTTTATACATAAGTGGTATTTGAGATATATGGGTTTCTTAATTGGAATGTAGAGGCAGGTTTCAGGAAGCAAGTTAAGATGTTGTAACTGTTAACTGTAAAGCTAGTTCTTTCCTGCTAATGTGCTTAATGTTGTTTTAATTAAAGTTTGTTTTAATGTAAAATCTGTCTACTGGTCAGTGTTATCACTCTTGTGATACAGTAAAACTTCTTCTCAGTTTTACCAAATGCAAACAGTTGGCTTCTGGTCTGGGATCTTAACCATATTGGGATTTTGATCCAGACCCATAACACTAAGATTACTGGAAACATATTTGAGCACTAGATGCCAGATGTGGTTGAAGCATTTATTTGCTGGAATACAATACTGCAACATAGCACTTTGTTCCCCGATTATTTTATTTTCTTCTTTCTCAACCCATTAAAACTGTAATCATTTTCTTTTCTCTTCTTATTCAACCTGTTAAATCTGTAGTCATTTTCAGTAATTATTTTAAACCTGTGCCTGTTTTGATTTTGTAATCCTGGATACAAATAAACCACAACCCTGTTGGGTATAACAACCTTTTCAGTGAGTCATCAATTAGTTCTCTTGTAATTCGTAGGTCAAAACGAAGGATAAGCTTGAATGCATGTTATAAAACAAAAAGACTTACCACCTGAATTTCTAACAGTTTTGAGCGCAATTAGTTGTCTTTTATGTGAAATTTTATCAACAGTGTCTTGTAAGCCAGGATTGTTAATTAGGTAATGTTGCAGTAATGATCCTCAAGTCTATGCCTGATAATCAATCCCATTATTCTACAAGGAATAAAAGTAAGGCTAATGAGCGGGTGGTTGCCAGTGTTGATTTTACAGTCTTTGAAACTGCTCACAGCAGCTTAATCCCAATGTACTGACATCTCTCTGGCATCCATTGACTCACACAGTTTGCTTGTCATTCTGTCAAAAATCTCCTCTCTTGTCTCAGAAATCTTGGATAAATGCTATCTATCTCTGGGGATTTATTTGTTTTGATCCCATTTAGACTTTCAAAGACATCAATCTTATTTGCAACTTGGTCATTTATTTTATTTGAGATCTCTTTTCTTTGGAACTCATGTTGCTCATGCCTGCCTTGGTGAATACTGGGAGGCTGTGGTCATTAAGAATGTTTATTATGTGGCATTTGTTTCAGTTTTAAGACCATTTGCAAATGATCTCACTGCTGTGTGAAATCTTGGGTGGGATTCTCCACTCTTCCAGCTGCGTGTTTGTCCGCAACGCATCATTCACTGGCAGCGGGATTCTATCTTCCTGCAGCTTGTCAATGGGATTTCCCGTTGTAACCACCCCACACTGCTGGGAAACCCATGGGCAGGCGTGCGTTCCCAGCAGGAAACGTAAATTGCCGCAAACGGAGAATTTTGGTGCTTGATTGTGATGCTTCACCTTCGTTTTCATGTATTTTTAAAACTGCTTTGATACGTTTTTGTATTTTTGGGTATCTTCATAGAATAGATTCATAGAATTCCTACAGTGCAAAAGGAGGTTGAAGGGGGGGGGGGGGGGGGGGGTTCAGTGATGATACCTCTTAACACTAAATAGTTAGCATGCCACTAGATTAGTTTTACATAAATTACTTTATTAAGGATTGGGATGAATTATCGGAAGAGTACACCTGGATCCGCTTACCACAAGGGTACCACAATAGCCCCGCTATATTTCATAAGAATATGGCCCAGATAATCAAAACCCTGTATTGCCTCAGGATCACTATTTTACAATACGTGGATGATATTTTAATAGCCTCAAACAGTTCAGCATCACACTGCCTGGCCCTCCACCAGGTGGTGCAGGCGATCCAAGACGCTGGACTTAAACTAAATCTGAACAAAGCACAGTTTAGACAGAGTCAGGTGACATATTTAGGGCATATTATTGCTCAAGGAAAGAAAAAAATCCCGGAAGACAGAAAGAAAGCCATGCTCTGCATGCAGAGACCCCACAGGGTGAAAGTGGCAGACAAGTGCTGGGATTATTGAACTATTGCAGGAACATTGTGGAGGGATACGCAGCCATTGCAAAACCCCTACAGGATTTAACCAAGGGAGGAAGGGCTAGCAAAGACAAGATTGAGTTGGGGGAGGAGGAGACGCAGGCTTTTTCCAATCTATAACAGGAAATGGCGAAGGCGCCCACCCTGGGGTTGCCAGACCTCAGTAAGCCATTCCACATCTTCTGCCAAGAGGACAGTGGAATGCAGGCCGCTGTCATAGCTCAGAGGCATGGGGATCAATTAAGACCAGTCGGATACTACTCTGTCCAAATGGATGCGGTACCTACAGGCATGCACCGATGTGTGCGGGCCTTGGCATGCTCTTCATGGGCAATAAATGCATCAGAACCCATCACCCTGATGGGTAAGATAATCCTGCATAGCCCTCATGCCATTGTTCAACTCTTAGAGGCAGGAAGACTGAAGGATGTCTCAGATTGTATTTGCTCAAAGTGGGAAGCTAATATTTTACCTGGGGACAGACATGTGGAAATCTGTACAGATATGAGGGAAAATCCCGCGATAGGGTTAACGATACGAGGAATGGAGCATGAATGCGTTGTGGAAGTAGAGGAGGACATTAGTGGAGGCTTGGCAGAAGAGCCACTGGCCCGGGAACCACTCAGCACAAATAGCTGGATTAATAGCTTTAACAAGAGCCTTGGAATGGGGCAGGGAAAAGCAAATCAATGTGTACACGGACAGTAGGTACGCTTTTGGTGCAGTTCATGACTACATGACAGCTTGGAGTATGCGAGGGTTTGTGACCTCCAGTGGAGGACACATACAGCATGAGAATTTAATCCTGGCCGCCTGACAGCCCTTTGAAGCAGCCGTGATTAAGGCCCAAGCCATTGGGGAATTGAGAATTCTGCTCAGCAATGTAACAGTTGGGCCGATCAGGCAGCGAAAGACCTATTAGAGCAGGAATGGGTGGGGATGCAGACTCCAGGAATTGCAGCCATGAAGGCCGCAGGCAATGCTGATATTGATGTCAGGCAGGTGCAAGAACGAGCACTAGTGGAGGAAAAGGAGGGGTGGAGAAAGAACAGGGGACGGATAGGACATGATGGAATATGAAGGAGAGAGGGAAAGATAATAGCCCCTGAAGCCGTGCAACAATCCCTGTTAGACATATACCATGGACAAGCGCACACAGGGAGGGAAAATATGATCAAACTATTAAAGGAATGTTGGTGGTGGAAGGGAATGGGCAGGAGTGTGACCAAATTCTGCCAGCGATGCACACAGTGCACCCTGGTGGAACCAGGCCGTCCCTGCAAGATAAAAATGGGAAGTCAGCCCCGACCCAAAGAACCATGGGAAAATTTGCAATCGGATTTTACTGGGCCTATGCCTCGGGTACACGGTAAAACATACTGTTTGGTGATTGTAGATCAATTCACCCGGTGGGTGGAAGCATTCCCGTGTAAGGACGCCACAGCCAGTACCATGGCTTTGATATTGGCAAATGAAATAATACCAAGGTGGGGGGGTGCCCCTCCAACTGGATTCTGACCAAGGGGCCCATTTCACAGGAAAAGTCATGAAGGGGGCTTGTAAGGTTTTGGGGATCCGGCAAAGATTCCACATCCCATACCATCCTCAAAGCTCAGGAATGGTAGTAGGGATGAATCGGACCTTAAAAAACAGCCAGGCCAAAGCTATATTGTAGGAAGGGAATAATTGGATACGGGCCCTGCCGGAAATATTGTTGCGTCAAAGAGCCACCCCCGCCCGGGGGACGGGTCTAACCCCTTTTGAGTTCATGACAGGGAGAGCAATTCGCCTCCCGAAGGAGGCGATAACTGGAGGGGCGGAACTTGAGATAAGCAAAGGAACTGTACTCCAGTGCATGCAAGATCTGGTGAACCGCCTACATGCCCTTAAGGGTCAGGTAATTGCACAGCAACAACATAGAGATTGGTCCAAACTGACTGGAAAGGATACCCCAAAACTACCAACACCAGGGGATAGGGTAATGGTCAAACTCATGACTGGTAAAAAGGGACTAGGGGTTCGATGGTAGGGATCCTATGCAATAATCATTGCTGGAGAAACATGTGCCTTAATAGACGGGAAACCCAGTCCATGGTGGCAGCACTGGACGCAGTTGAAACCATATCCTCATGAGTAGTCCCATAGTCACAAGGATCGAGAGATCCCTCCGGTGGGTCAGCGAACCCAAGGAGTGGGGGGTAGCCGTGGCATTGCCAGCTGCGGCACTTGTAATGGGACTTTCCTGGATTTGTAGATGGGCCACCGGAGTGGTTCAGGATATTGGACAAATACAAGGAAGGAGTGAAGATGATGCGAATGATATCACGCTTATTCCCATAGGATTCTATTGCTAGTACACATTGGAGCCTCACTTCATTTTTGGTTGCAGCCATCAACATCGACCACCTCGCCAGGGACGCGGAAGGCGGCGGATATTGCAGATGGAAGAACCAATGATCGGACGTATACTAATGTCACGTGGGTGCGTTAGGCTGCTGTAAATGTTATGAGAGATGCAAAGGGGAGGAGTGGTATAGGTTTTTATTATGGTGGGACGCAGGATGTATTCACAAACGGGACTCTGTATGTTCCTGCGGGGCAGCTTATATGAATTACTGCAATTCCGAAATACCTTGGCCCTATATCAGTTGGGAACCCAGGATCAAGGGAATTACAGGTGATACGGAAAGCTGGGATGCAGGACCTTTTCCCAAGGCAATATGACACTGTTTTAAAATGACCGGTCAGAGAACGATAAATGCCATCGATGACACAAATCGCCCAATTGTGAAATGTAAAGTAATAGGGGACCGTCTGAAAATTCACTGCATGGAACCCTGCCAGGCATCTAACCGTACTGAAAATCATGAGATGATATGTGACAGATTAACAACTTTGTATCAGGGAAGTGCAGTGGGCAGCCAGTCAGCACAGGAGCCCAAGAATTGGGTGGGATATTGTAGGAAGCAGGGACCCCATCAGATACGGGTGGGGACCAGGCAGAAGCCTACCACCGCTACTGTGACACCGGCGAGCTCCGGCTCGAGTACGACCACGAGTCCAAGGACAACCCCTAAGCCCGAATGTGATATGAGCATATCACTAGCCACATAATGGGACACGGGTTAGTTCTGAACCCCTGTGACGAATTAGTGACGATAGTACCTGGATATGAACATGTGAACATTATGGTTAATCTCACCAGTCTACACTTACCAGCCTATTGCTATGGGCAAGGATTATTTATAGCCTTGGAGAGGGAGATTTTGGATGGGAGTGGATTGGCAACACGTAAGCGACAACAGAGAGGCATAGTGGAACTGGCTGTTGGAGGTTATGGGGCAGGAGTTTCGACTGTCAATGCCCTTGACATTGCTGAGATAAGTGAGGAGATTGAGGTTATGAAAGGGGAAATGAGAGCTACAGTTAAGGACATAGACCAGGATGCTGAAACGGCTACAGACCTTAGCCAGCAAGTCAATCAGCTTGTGTGGAGAGAACTTCAACAGTTGCAACCATATCAGACCACGATTAATGAGTTAGTTGATAGGCAGCGTGCTATCTTGAAGGAGGTGTACCGCATGCAGCATGTAATGTGTATGCAACATACTTATTACCAATACTTATTGGTCTTCAGGCCAACCTACTCCAGCTGGCTGCACACCGAGTACCTAATTGGGTGAGCAATGATCAATTGATGGCTTGGGTTAAAACTGCCCACCAAGCTCCTGAACACCTGAGGGAGTTGACATTGGCCAGTCGCATTACCTTTGCCAATGATAACCACACCCTCCTAGTGGGAAATGTGTTGCATATTCCCAGGGCAGGGGAGAACAGTACTCATGAACGTCTTCAGGTGAACAACTTGGGACACTTTAGGATGTGTTTGTTAAACTGAAGAATGCCCCTGCATATGTAATCCAAAGGGCAGGTAGGATATTCTCTATCGACCTCCAGGTATGCAAAGGGGGTGGCGGAATAACTGGTTGTGCCCAGAGAGAGCCATTAGTACGGACGATTACTGCGGGTATACTACGTATGAGAACTGCACGTTAGCGGTTGAATTAACCAATCAGACTGTGTTTAATCATGCTCAATACTTGGGCAACTACTACATTGTGACATCATACCACAATTATACCAAGCGTGGCATTGTGTGTGAATTGCCTGGACATAGTGTTGTTCTAACCAATTTATCCGAGTCTATTACCATTGGCCGACATGAACTGACTCCATAAAGGGATGTGTCCATCGTGGAAGCAGATGACCTCGAGCGAACTGACGATGACCAACGGATTCACCAATACGTCCAGAAGGGACTTCCGCACATCCCGCACTTGTGGGATGACTGGGAAGGACTTAAGAAGGAGGTGACGCAAATTCACCACCTCTGGAACAAGGAGTGGGAGCTTACCCAGACTCACGCTGAGAAGGCGGCACAACAGTTTCAGTCACAGAACTTTTTCTCTAAAATATGGAATTGGGGCTGAATACCAATATCCATCAATGGATACGTATTATATTACACGCTGTTGTAATTTTGCTGCTGTTTATATTGCTTGTCTTTTTTAATCACGCTCTGTTGCTTCAGACGCCGCATTAGGGAATGGGAGGCAGACTGTCACCCCCTAGTTAAAGAGGAACTGTTACTGCTCTTGCCTGTTGTTCATTCCACACCAGGGCCAGACTCCAACAAATTCTGTACGTCTCTTTAACGTCCTGTTCTTGGGCTAGCCAAGGGCCAAAAGGGGAGATTGAAGGGGGGGATTCAGTGATGATACCTCTTAACACAAAATAGTTAGCATGCCACTAGATTAGTTTTACATAAATTACTTTATTAAGGATTGGGATGAATTATAGGAAGAGTACCGAATAATCTTATTAACCATTAAACATGTATTTTTAGGACATAGCAGTAATAAGTAATCAATAGTGAAACAATCCAGGGTGCTGGTCCTGTTGTTCTGTTTCTCACAAACAAACAGCACAGGATGTTGCGATTGTACATAGCTGTCAGGATGAGGATCCTGGCATCAATCATGGGTTGCTTGCAATTCTATTTGGTGAAGTTTAAACATTGCTTGCAATTCCATTGGATGAAGGTTAAACATTGCTTGCAATTCTATTGGGTGAGTTTAAACATGGCAGCTTCAGGGATTGGATCACATCCAACTGGGGAGGGCTATTGATTTTTGAATGTTGTATATGTGCTGAGTTTGTGTCTTTGTTCTGTAGAAGGATCTTGGCAGCTTTCCAGGTCTTATCTGTCATGTATATGAAAGCAAGCTTGCAGACTATTAAACCATCTTCAGATTGTTGATGTGTCTGCTGCTCTTTGTACTGAGTTGAGCCACAGGGGAAAAGCCCATGTGGAAGCTGACACAATACACAGGCCTTGAAACCGCTCCTACAGAGATCATTTGGCCCATTGAGTCTGCCCTGATGCTCCAAAAGAGCACCCTACCTAGACCCAATCCCCACCCTATCCCTGTAACCCCATCTAACCGTTGGACACTAAGGGGCAATTTTAGTATGGCCAATCCAGCTAACCTATTTTGATGGGTCCCCTCTCCTTTCTCCCTTCAGCATTTGTCTGCACTCTTTTCTCTTTACTTATGGTGTAGTCAATCGTCTCCAATGTCATTGTGACTTTCTGTCGATCGCCCTTCAGCATCTGTCAACCTTGATGTTGGTGAATTCTTATTTATTCTAACTGATGGGTCAAGCAAATAACAACACCAACGCCAGCTCCATTCTCATATTGCCCTCTCTGTATTGGTGTATTGGACATAACTAATATAATTGTTTCCCCGGCACCCAAATGTATATGTACCTCCCCAGCTCCCCCCCCCCCCCCCCCCCCCCCCACAAACAGGTGCCTACTTATTTGTTAAAAATAATATTGCTAACTGTACATAGTTGCTGTTGTTAAGCTAGTGCACAATACCATACCAATATTTTTTTAATTGTTTTTTTTCTCTTTGATCTATATATATATATTTTTTTATTGTTTTATTCTGTGTACATGACTGTAAATATACTTTGTTCAAAAACCCAATAAAAAAACATTTATAAAAAGAAAATAAGTCCATTTGGAAAGAAGCCATGCTGGTTGCTATAAGAAATGTATGTCGCTTTGAAATAATACTGAGTCTTTTCAATGTTTCTGCTGTGTAAATGTGCTTCTTTAGCAATGTACAACTAGGCTGCTGTCTGTTATATATTCCTGATAGCTTCCAATATAAGTGGAAGAATATCCAGGATTATGGCGAACGAACAGGACTACCTGGATAGTTATTTCAAAGGGCCAGCATAGCGGAGTGAATGTCCTTCTTGTGTGCTGTAAGATTCTGTGTTAAATTTCCAATAACATTCATTGCATTTAGCTCTGCTTAGCATTTCCTACATAATTCAATCTAATTAATTTCTTGTAATAATTCTGTGAGGACCTACTTTCTTCTGCTGGCAAGCAATACTTAATGCCACATAATTAGCAGAATGGATGCTGGAAGATTGACTATGCCTACTGAGGATTATTTCATTGTTTCAGCATGTGGAAGGGCCAAGATTCATATGACTACATCAGATAAGGCAGGGTGGAAAGCAAAGTATTATGATTCCTAATGATCAAACAGTACTTTATCAGAATATGTAAATAAAACAACCAGTTCCATTGAAATTTTGACTTCCAATTACTTTAATAATAATAATCTTTATTAGTGTCACAAGTAGGCTTACATTAACACGGCAATGAAGTTACTGTGAAAATCCCCTAGTCACCACAATCCGGTGCATGTTCAGGTACAGGAAGGGAGAATTCAGAATGTCCAATGCACCTAACAGCACTTCTTTTGGGACTTGTGGGAGGAAACCGGAGCACTCGGAGGAAACCACGCAGGTACTGGGAGAACGTGCAGACTGTACAGACAGTGACCCAAGCTGGGAATTGAACCTGGCGCTGTGAAGCAACAATGTTAACCTCTGCGCTACCGTGCCGTCCTATTGTAAGCCATTAGTTTGGTACCTAGGAGTGTGAGCTGCTATTGGTGGAGAAGGCTCGCTGCCCATTGGTCCAAGTGTTGTCTTCCCATTGGTCGAGATGAAGGTAGCTCCGCCCACGAGGTGGAGTATAAGAACCCGTGTTTCCCAGCAGCCATCGTTCCTTCTGTACTCAAGCTGCTGGGCACACTTCTTGGAGATTAAAGCCTTAGATTCGGACTACTCCTTCGTTTCTGTGCTTATTGATCGCGCATCAAGGCTTAGTGACTTAAATTTCCTTGGGTTTAATAATAACTTCCTGCATGTCCATGTCATTAGTATATCAGGCTTGTCACAATTAGATCAGCTCCATTCTTGAATTTGCTAAAAAAAGATGAATTAGTCATTGTTATTTATAAATTCCTCTGTGTTAAGCCCTTCGCCAAAGGACTTATCAACCAGTTCCGTGTAAGCTGGTTCGTAGATCCATCTTGTCCATTGGTCCCGCCAATAAGAAAAACAACTTCATGCTTTGTAAGTGGGTCCTGCGGAATCCCTGATTTCACACAGTGTTGCTCCAAGGCTACATGCAGGGCCAGCTCCTGATTTCGACCCCCTTTACCTTTGGCCTGGCACAAGAAATGTGAGGATTACTCACCTTGGGGGGGGGGGGGGGCATTGACGCCAGAGTCGTTGGCACCGGTTTTCCCACCGGCGTTGGGACATAGCCCCATTTTCAGAGAATCCCACCCTCTGTGCCTCCTCCAACAGCTCCAAACTGCTGTCCAGTTGGAAGTCAGGAAGCCCCATGTTTACAACCATCCACAGGATCTCAGATTTCAGATTGCTTGCATGTATATTTTTTGAATTGGCAGCTGCCAGAACTGAGCACACATATCGAATCAAAAGACTGTACATATGTAAGGCCATACAAATTACTTCACCAACTCGTTGAACATCATTTGATTTTATCTTTTACAATGCCTCGAATATTACTGTTGCAACACTTTCTCAGAGCAAACCCACCAAAGACTTACAACTTCAGTATTGCTGAAAAAACATACTGTTGAAGTTTTTTTTACCTTGCATTCACCAAAACAGATTCGTAAGAGTACCAAATTTCAAAGGAAAAATAAATTTATAATGCACAAGAAAAGGATTGCCAAGTGGATTCGGATTCGTTGAGGTGTTGCCATTGGGAACGCAACATGGAACAGTTGTTTTCTGTCTTAGTTTTTACGATGCAGGATGACCGACACCATAACTGTGAACTAACTTTATTAATAACACATTTTCATCACATGAACACATAACTGCAAGGCATCTGAAGCATTATTACAACCTTCTCTCATATATGCCATCTGACCTTCGACCCTCAGGTCAGTTAACTCTGTGTCGTACAGAATGTACTGTATTGTATCTAATATTGGAGTCCAATACCACAATCACCCTATTATAATAGTGTGTCTTTTTTTTAAACAGAACATTTCAGCTAGTTTTTGTTAGAACAAAATATGCTGTGAGTATAGCCTATTCAAGTACACTCTTATCTATTCTTTTCCACTCTCGTTTTGATGAGTCTGCTTTGTCTTTTACTCACCTGTAGTCTTTTCACAATTCGGAATGGTGACAAGATGATTTTGAAGGACAAGGGGTCTTCTCTGGCTCTGTGTCACTTTAATTCCTTACATATTTTTCAGGACTCACAAACTTTGTCGGGTTATCTATTGCTTCACTGGTGGATTCTGACTCTTGATCTTCAGCTACATTTTCTGGCTCAGAGAAGGATTGTGTTTCATTTGTTTTCCGTATTAATTTCCGGTTTTTCCTGTATTGTTTTCCGAGCACTATTTAAGACCTTGTTTCTTCTGTGATCCCTGTGCCATCAGCAGGATTCCAAATTCCTTCCTGCTGACTCCTCATTGTCTCTCCCATGTTCAGTTCAGACAGAAGTCGGGCATCTCAGTCAAAGTACTGTTTCTGCTTCTGCCGGCTCAGCTTGAACAGGTCTTGAACATTGTAGTGTACATTCTAGGGGCGGCACAGTGGGAGCACTGCTGCCTCACAGCGCCAGAGACCCGGGTTCGATTCTGCCTTGGGTTACATCCTTTCTGGAGTTTGCAAGTTCCCCCATGAGTGCATGGGTTTCCTCTGGGTGCCCCGGTTTTCTACCACAGTCCAAAGATGTGCAGGTTAGGTGGATTGGCGATGATAAATTACCTTTTAGTGTCCAAAGATGTGTAGGTTAGGTTAAGGGATTATTGGGATAGGGCGAAGGAGGGGGTTTGGGTGGGGTGCTCTTTCAGAGGTATGGTGCAGACACGATGGGCCGAATGGCCTCCTTCTGGACTATTGAGATTCTATGATTTTATAATACTGACTGTGGAACTAGCAGTTGGTACACAGTTGGAAGCTTAGTTCTTTATCTTCTCTCCATCAGGAACTTCGCTGGAGATGATCTAATGTTCTCAAATAGCGTACTCCTGAAATCCCACAGGGTCAGGTAGGGATCTCTTCCCTCCACCTTCGCCATCTTCAACAAGCATGTTAAGATCTCCAGGGATGTTCCACCATTCCTTTGGATTGTAGCTATATGGAACTTAATATAGTGTGGTAAAACTCCCAGTGCCGTGAAAATTTGTGAAACTTTGTGGCTGAGAACCGTGAACTGTTGTCCGTGATGAACACTTCAGGTATGCCATGGCGAGAAAAAATTGATTACAATTTGTTATGTATCTGGGAATACAGTGTTGCTGATTCTGGGTTGCATGTCAGCAGAGTGTTTGTGAGGGCTTTGGGCAGATCATCATCTTGATTGTATGAGCAACAGTGAATAAACCTCTCATTGTGTTTTACAAGAATCCAGAGTGTGGGTACCTTTTCTCTTGCAGGAACAAAGAAATATAACACAAATGATTTATTATAGTGATGCTCTTCCTATCCTTTCTCAGCAGTACAGACTTCAAAAACATTGGGCGTGATTTAACCACAAAAAAATCTATGTCCGGCTTTGGGTACATTTATTGGGGTATTTCAGTGCGGCTGCACCACCGAGAAACACCTGACTATTCAACGGCACTTTGCTGTTCATTTTGGCCTTGAGAGTTTCTGTCCGTTGAGACCGCACTGAGAGTAATTTCCTGCTGCCGAGCAGATCGGGCAGCCATTTAGTCTGGCTGCCTCGATATTTCTTATCCCCCCTTGCAGGCCCCTCCCTGTTTTTGACCTCCTCTCCCCCCAATCTCAGGGGGGGAATCTTCATACCCCTCCACCTGGTCAGGCATCCTGGCAGTGTGTCAGCCTGGCAGTGCCACATGGAACAAGCTAGCAGTGGCTAGGTGGCCGGGTGCCAGATGGAATGCCATGGTGACACCCTGCCCTAATCCCCGAGCACCTGGGAGTCTCTAATGGCGTGGGGGACACGCCCAGGTGTCATTACCGCTGGTCCCAGTTTGTTGAAACCAAACTAAACAGCAGCCTGGCTGGGTCTCCCAGATGTGGCTGTTAGGTCCTGGACACTGGGAAAACCCCCAGAACATATTTGTAAATGAACCTAATGGCTCATTTAAACATGATGATATGGATCACTCCCAGTGAGGGCGAGATCCAGATCGTGACGTCTCACGAGACTCCGTTAAATCTCGAGTGGTGTTTCAAGCTTCGCAAATCTCACAAGAGGCCTCTTGCGAGATTCAATGGCCTTGACCCAACACCAAGTCGGGCGCAATGAGGCTGTTAAATGGTGCCTATCGAGTAATCATCTCCTGTTAGTAGGTATCCACTGTTGTCAAATGTGAAAATGTCCTCTCCAATTTTCTGCTAGGGCCTCTCTGAAACCCTGTGTGGTCGAAATGGTTTGTTCTGTTGTGATTTGCTGTACTTTTGGCACACTGCACACATATTTACCATTTCCCCGATTTGTGCTCCCATTCCAGACCAATAAATTGCATCTCAAGTTCTTCTCCTGCATCTTTCTGTGCTGAGGTGACTGTCATGCACGCGTTGCAACATTTCTTTCCTCAGTGTTACAGGAATTCTTATTTTTTTCTCCCTTGAAAAGTATTCCCTCTGCAACATGAAGCTCCTCACGAAACTTCCAGTACTCTTGTACAGCAGAAGTACAAACAGAGCTTGTGATGCTCTGATGTCTGGTCCAGCCAGTTTGCACAATTTGCAGCAGTTTTCCTCAGAGTGGTGCTTGTTTGCTTCCCTGATCTTATCCAGTGTGAATACAGCCACAGGTAAGCTCTTTGTGAACCTGTGCTTCCATTTTCTTGTCCTTTTGTCCATGGTGGGTAGGTATGCAGGTGACAGAATGTCTGCGATGTACATTTCTTTGCACGGTTTGTATTTAACTGTGACCTGGAACTTCCGCAGACACATTACTAATGTTTGGATTCTCGGTAGTGCAAGTTCAGGGCATTTTAAGTATAGCTTCCAAAGGCTTATCATCAGACTCTACCTCTCATGTCTTTGCCATAGACAAACTGGTGGAAGGGTTCTAGGCAAAACACAATTGTGAGCATTTCTTTCTCTAATTGGGCATAACACTGCTTTGTTTAAGTCACTGTCTTTGAGGTATATGCCACTGGTGCTTCATTGTGCAACAGGACAGCTCCCAGGCCAGTTATTGAAGCGTCCACTAATATCTTGACTGGCTGACTGAGATTGTAATACTTTAACACTGGAGCCTGGGTCAGTGTTCTCTTCAGACTTGTCAAAACGTCTTGATGATTTATTCCCGGTGCCATTCCACATAATTTTGTCGAAGTTCTCGGAGATGTGCTGTCAGGTCTGATTTGTGTGGAATGAATTTCCCAAGGAATTGCCATGCCCAAAAACCCCTCCAAGTCTTTCATACATTCTGAGGGGCGGAATGTTTCTGACTGCTCCAATTTTACTCTGGTCTGGTTTTCATCCGTCACTTGTTAGCACGTGTCCCTAAGTACTTGATTTCATGAAGACCTACTTTGCACTTCTTCTTCAACATGAAGTTCCTTTCTCTTGCTCTTGCCAGCACCTGCCGCAGTCTGTGGCCGTGTTCTTCTCATTTGGCTCCTGAGACCAGCACAATGTCGATACTGGGCAGCACGGTAGCACAGCAGATAGCACTGTTGATTCATAGCTGCAGGGTCCCAGGTTCGATTCCCGGCTTTGGTCACTGTCTGTGCGGAGTCTGCACGTTCTTTCTGTGTCTGCATGGGTTTCCTCCGGGTGCTCCGGTTTCCTCCCACAAGAATTGAAAGACGTGCTGGTAGGTGAATTGGACATTCTGAAGTCTCCCTTAGTGTACACGAACAGGTGCCGGAATGTGGCAACTCGGGGCATTTGACAGCAACTTCATTGCAATGTTAATGTAAGCCTACTTGTGACAATAAAGATTATTATTTATTTATTTATTATTATTACTGGTTTCCACACCCTCTAACACTTCAATCAGCTGCTGCACTGTTCTGTGGAATACCTCAGGAGCTGAATTAATACCTATAGCACCCATATGGCATGCTGAAGGAGTTGTTTATAGGATCTTTATTCATCCAGCTTCACCCGCCAGAAACCTGCATTCACATCCAAGACTGTATTTGGCATTGGCCAGCTTAGACATGAACTCTTCTACTGTGGGCAACTTATAATACTCTCTTTGTACTGCCTGGATCAAATCTCTGGGATCCAGGCAGACTCACAGATTCCGATCTGATTTTTCTACAATTACAATTGGATTAACCCACTTTGTCGGCTCTTCAGTTTTCTTGATGAAGTGAAGTTTCACCATTCTGTCTAACACTGCTTTCAATCGATCTCAGCATTACTGGTAATTTCCTGGGTGAGTGAGTGTATTTTGGCTGTCACAGTTTTGTCAATCTTGATGGTGTGTTCTCCCTTTAGGCAACCAATCCCCTTGAAGTGACAGTTATTATTCTTTTCTTCACCTTCAGGTTTTCACAAGCTTTGATTCCAAAAATGACTGTCGCATTATTTTTTTTATCACTATGAATGGAAGTGGTTGAGACTGTTTTTTGTAGTTCACTTCAAGTGTCTTTAAGTGTTGGACCAGAGTAAAATTGAAGCAGTCATAAACATTCCGCCCCTCAGAATGTATGAAAGACTTGGAGGGGTTTTTGGGCATGGCAATTTCTTGAGAAATTCATTCCGCACAAATCAGACCTGACAGCACATCTCAGGGAACTTCTACAAAATTATGTGGAATGGCACCGGGAATAAATCATCAAAAAGTTTTGACAAGTCTGAAGAGAACACTGACCCAGGCTCCAGTGTTAAAGTATTAAGTGGCCTTCTACAGGAATTTCTTCACCTGTGGACGTGGAGAGCTTCACTTTTGTTTTAATTAGCTGTTTTCCTTTACTGATATACATTACAGATTATGGGAATGACATTTGCTTCTGCGCCTGTGTCGAGCTTGAAATTCACCATCATGTTTCCGATTTTTAAATCAAATAATTCATCTTCTTTAGAATTTACTGCACCAATGAAAAGTTCAGATGCAGTGTCTGTGTCACCATCTGCAATCCTGTGTTTTTTTCGATTTACACATTTTAGCGAAGTGATTTTGTTGATCAAAGTTCTTGCACTGCTTTCTATAGGCTGAACAATTCGGTGGGAAGTAACCTGTTCTGCATCAACAGCATTTAAATGTGTTTTCCCTTCAGGCTGCCTATTTGTCTTTCCCCAGCGTAGTTTCTCTTTGACTACATCTAGCTGCTTGACCATGTGCGGCTTAACAACTTCTGTTGTCTGTTTAATCTGCCATTTTGTTGTCTCTACTGCGTTGTAGATATTTATTGTCTACTCCTGCATGAGATCCACTTTTCTCAAAAGCCATTCTCTCAGAGAATCATTTGTGATCCCATAAATTACTCTATCTCAATGAGTGATTCTTCAAGCTCGCCAAATTCACACAATTTAGCTCATTTTCTCAGCTCAGTTCTGTACTGACTAATGTTGTCACTGTAGGTAAAAATGTGTATTCCTCATACATGATGTTTTTCTTAAGATCGTAATAAAGTTCAAATCTTTCCATTATTTCTTTCAATTTTTTGTTAGTTTCTCATCACTTTCAAATGTGAATGTGTCATAAACTTCTGGGGCGTATTCCCTGCTATGTGGAGGAAGATGGAAGACTTTACCTGTGGTCTTTCTTATCACTGACTGTTGCTGCTGAAGTGCTGCTGAAACCCCCTCCAGTCTTCAGCGAGATTTCCCTCCAAATTCAGCTCTGTCGGTGTTTTCAGAACATCCATTGTTATGTTTAGTTGACTTCTGACACCATGTCTTGTCAGGATGACCAACACCCTTGCTATGAACTAACTTTATTAACATTTCATAACATGAACACATGTTACAACCTTCTCTAAAATATAGACCTCACTATATGACCTTTGATTCCCAGGTCAGGTGAGCCCATGTAGTTCAGAGTGTGCATATTGTATCCAATATTAGAATCTACAATCACAATCAACTATTATCACAACCTTCTCCAAACCTTTGTTTAGTTGAAGAAGATGCAATGCCTGCACGTGAACTCTTTGCCGAATACAGGGCTAGCGTATGAATATATCTATATAAGAAAAGGAACATTGTCAACACATTTGTCCAAAATTTAGGACATACAAACTCCTAACTGATGGAAATATGATAGTAACTGAACATCCACTACAGTTTATAACGATTCAACTCAAAAGCAGTGGTGGAAAGTAAAGATGTTTACTCACAAAAAAGGTCAAACACAGAAAATGATGGTTAACCGCTCTTAACAAAAAACAATGTTCACAGTATGAGTAAATATTCCAGCATATGTGAAGTCAGCACTGCATCACTGGAGAAAATTAGCAGCAAAACTCTTCTAACGAGAGGCAAGAACTAAAACAGAGTAAAATGTCAATCTTTTGGGAATGCTGAAGTACAATTATAATTTAAGCAGAAGGGAAACCAACAGAGCAAAACAGATCAAAACAACTCCAAATCAAAAGGCAAGATACAGGGGAAATTGAAAGCATTAACAAGTGCGCAAACAATCACCAAACACCAGAAAAAGACAAGCCATCAAATTTCGAATCATCATCTTCCTAACAGAATGTGTTCATACCTTTTCACAAAAACTTGGTAATAAAGTGGGAAAGTTCCCTTACCTGCACCTTGCACACAGGGGAGGCTTCAAGATCCAAACATCTTGGGGAAGTCAAGCTTCACACAGGAAGAATTCTGAAATATTGGAAAATGCATGTGTGGAAAATACAATTTTTGAATCAATGTTTTATAAAGATTAGAAACTATTCAAACTGAGGAACCTTGGTATTATTTCTTGATGTCAGAAATATGTAACGTTTGGAATACCGATAACCACTTAATTCAAAGGTAGAGGAATAATACACCAAAAACAGAACTTTTGTCTCAATTGTGAACTTGTGTTGTTTTGTCATTAAAATATTTTGCCAGAAGGATGGATAATTTGTCTAATTAGAATTTAAGTCAGACACTTGCACAAGCTTCCTAATGCCGAACGTTTTAATTAGCCAAATCCAACCAAAAATACTTCATTTTCAGTGATAATTATTCCCTGGAACCAATTTAAAAAGTCCCTTCAGGCACAAAGGGGCAGATGTTAACTTCCCCAATTTGGTGTCTATGAGTTAGAAATGGCTTCAAAATGGGGCCAATTCTTCCACTGATGCCAACAATTTTACTGCTTTGCTAGTTGCCCCCCGTAGAGTTAAAATCAATCCCAAAATGAATTTAAATGATTCTACAAATGAGAATTTGTAATTTCACTCCCCATGAGCTGACAGCTGTGCATTGCAGTATCTTTGTTTAATGCCAGTGCCCGCCTCTTCCTCCCTGATTTTCTTCAACATTCTGGTTATGGATGTTCCTGGGGCTCATTGCCGTTTCCAATTGCGTTCCACCACTGATCTAATACAGCCTCCTGACCTCAATTATCCTCTTCAATTGTCTCAAATACTCCCTTTTCCCTCTTACTACCACATATTTATGCGAAGACTACGAGGTGTATTCTCTGCCGCTCGCTGCTGGTAGTGAGGTTCCTGATCTGGGGGAGAATAGAGCGTCAGGCTAAAAATGGGTTCAGCGCTGGGTGCCAAGCAGGATAGTGCAGGTGACAGCAGTGCGGAGACGTTGGTGCCTTCCCTGGAGATGTGCTCCGGGGTATCTTGAGGATCTCATTGGGGGCAGCCACCCCGGACAGCCCAGCCTCGTCTGATAGTGGTCCTGCAAGATATAAAGACAAGGGTTGAGATCTTGGGAAGGACAGGTCTATGGAAGATGATAGACTCACTTAGTATAAGGACAGTTGCATTGCTTCAGCCTCTCACTTGTTTGGTTCATGCTGAACTCCATTCCAGTCACTGTCCTCTACCTCCCCGGTAATTTGGACTGCCCTTTCTTTCAACGGGTTGTGAACCCATAGGTCAGGGATTCTCCCTCTGGTCTTCATCTGTTCCCAGAGGTTTTGGGCCATTTTATCCTTTGGTACACAGAAAGGACATATTGAGATGCTGGGATTAGAGTTTGTTGTGGGTTTTGTAGCTTTTGTCATGTGTGTGCCAGGCTCTGAGCCAAGGAGGGTAATACATGTATGTGCTGAGGGTTTGTGGAGGGTGGGCTGTAAGGGAAATGCAGGCAGGTGGGGTGCTGTTGGCTTCTAGGACATTGGGGGCAGGTGTGAGGGGTGAGGCAATGGGAATGATGCCAGGGGCACAGAGTTGATTACTCACACGAGCTGCTCGAAGGAAGACGTTCACACTTTTTTGTATGCCGGTTCTCTTGGTCACGCCGGCAGCATTGATAGCCTCTGCCACATTAACCCAAGGCTGACTGAGAAGGGCAGGCTTGGATCTCACCCCACCCCGGGGAAGAGGGTGGCCCTCCTCTCCTTGACGGCTACAGCAGTCTAACAATATCAACATCCAGAAAGCGAGGTGCAGTTCTTCGAGTTGACATCTTCCTGCTGGAATTGTAGGCGGAGTGTTTAAAAGCTGCTCCATCCTGGCAGACTCTCAGGGCTAATCCCGACCCAAGCAAATCAGACGCCAGAGGGGCCGGGAATGGCGGGGTCTGCACATTGATCTCCAATTGGTCTTACTCCTTTAATTATTCTTTATTATCTTTGTAGAAGTTTCTTTCTAGTTTCCTTTATATTATCATAGAATCCCTACAGTGCTGAAGCAGGCCATTTGGCCCATTGAGTCTGCACTGATTCTCTGAAAGAGCATTTCACCCAAGCCCAAATCCCCACCCTATCCCGATAACCCCTTACTCTAACTTACACATACCTGGACACTAAGGGGCAATTTGGACTGTGGGAGGAAACCCACACAGGCACAGGGAGAATGTACACTCCACACAGTGACCCAAGGCTGGAATTGAAGCCGGGTCCCTGGTGCTGTAAGGCAGCAGTGCTAACCACTGTGCCACCATGCCGCCCTGGCAGTCATTTTTCTATTTCCTTCTCAGCTTCCAAAGCTTCTTTGTGTCCCATTTGCGTTTCTGATTTTCAGCATGGTTTTCTTTTAAATTATTAAACCCTCATCTTCGGCCTCAATCAAAATTGTATTTCTCTACTCACCCAAGGAACTCCAGTATTTGCTGCTCCTTTATTTACTGGGGAAATGCATTTTTAAAATTCATCTTACAGGACGTGGGTGTCTCTGGCTTGGGAAACTTATTGTCTATCCCTAGTTGCCCTTCTGAAGGTGGTGGTGAGATGCCTTCTCGAACTGCTGCAGTCCCTGAAGTACCCACAGTGCTGTTAGGGAGGGAATTCAAGGGTTTTGACAGTGAAGGAATGGCAATCTATTTCCCAGTGAGGGTGGTGAGTGACTTGGGGGGAACCTACAGTCGGTGGAGTTCCCAGGTATCTGCTGCTCTTGTCCTTCTAGATGGTAGTAGTTGTTGGTTTGGAAGATGCTGTCTAAGGGACCTTGGTGAGTTACTGCATTGCATTTTGTAGATTGTATGCATGACTGCCACTGTTCGTCAGTGGTGGAGGATTTGAATGTTTGTGGAAGGAGTAGCTATCAAGAGAGCTGCTTTGCCCTGGATGGCATTGAGCTTCTGAGTGTTGTTGGAGCTGCACTCATCCAGGCAAGTGGAGAATATTTAATTACACTCCTAACTTGTACCTTGTAGAAGGTGGACAGAGTTTGGGGGGGTCAGGAGGAGTTATTCACTGTACAATTCTTACGGGGGGTGGGAGGGGGGGGGGTCAGGATGTGAGTTACTCGTCATAAGAGTCCTAGCCTTTGACCATCTCTGGTAACCACAGTATTAATATGGCTAGTCTAGTTCAATTTCTGGTCAATGGTAACCTGCAGGATGATGATAGTGGGGGATTCAGCGATGGTAATGCCATTGAATGTCAAGGGGCGACGCTTGGATCCTTTCTTGTTGGAGAAGGTCATTGACTGGCACTTATGTGGTGTGAATATTACTTTACATTTGTCAGCCTAAGCCTGGATATTGTCCAGGTCTTGCTGCATTTGGACATGATCTGCTTTCGTATCTGAGGATTGGATTGGATTGGATTGGATTATTTATTATCACGTGTACCGAGGTACAGTGAAAAGTATTTTTCTGCAAGCAGCTCAACAGAGCATTAAGTACATGAAAAGAAAAGGGAATAAAAGAAAATACATAATAGGGCAACATAAGGTATACAATGTAACTACATAAGCACTGGCATCGGATGAAGCATACAGGGTGTAGTGTTGATGGGGTCAGTCCAAAAGAGGGTAATTTAGGAGTCTGGTAACAGTGTGGAAGAAGCTGTTTTTGAGTCTGTTCATGCATGTTCTCAGACTTCTGTATCTCCTGCCCGATGGAAGAAGTTGGAAAAGTGAGTAAGCCAGGTGGGAGGGATCTTTGATTATGCTGCCTGCTTTCCCCAGGCAGCGGGAGGTGTAGACGGAGTCAATGGATGGGAGGCAGGTTCGTGTGATGGACTGGGCGGTGTTCACGACTCTCTGAAGTTCCTTGCGGTCCTGGGCCGAGCAGTTGCCATACCAGGCTGTGATGCAGCCAGATAGGATGCTTTCTATGGTGCATCTGTAAAAGTTGGTAAGGATTAATGTGGACATGCCGAATTTCCTTAGTTTTCTGAGGAAGTGTAGGCGCTGTTGTGCTTTCTTGGTGGTAGTGTCGACGTGGGTGGACCAGGACAGATTTTTGGAGATGTGCACCCCAAGGAATTTGAAACTGCTAACCATCTCCACCTCGGCCCCATTGATGCTGACAGGGGTGTGTACAGTACTTTGCTTCCTGAAGTCAATGACCAGCTCTTTAGTTTTGCTGGCATTGAGGGAGAGATTGTTGTTGCTGCACCACTCCACTAGGTTCTCTATCTCCCTCCTGTATTCTGACTTGTCGTATTCGAGATCCAGCCCACTGTGGTCGTATCGTCAACAACTAATGATGGAAGAAAGGTCATTGATAAAAATGGTTGGGCCTTGGACACTACCCTGAGGAACTCCTGCAATTATGTCCTGGAGCTGAGATGATTGACCTCCAATGAAGCTGTAATGAGGTCAGGAGCTGACTGACCCTGATGATACTACAAAGCCACTCTTAGTGATGAACATTGAAATCCCCACCCAGAGTACAATGCTGGAAACGTATGACTGAATTTCATTTATCTTTTGTTTGAGCATTTCCTATTGTTTGTGTATTGCTCTATAAAACAATGTTTCTTTCTAGTTTGTCCAGCCAAGTTCCTTTTCATCTCATTTAGATTAGTTGTTTTTATGAGGAGTGCCTTTATTCTTGAGCTTTCACATACTTATGGAGTTTTTATAACAAACCTAATGGGTTTTGTGTAATGTGTTCTATATATCTATCACCTTTACATTTGTTACTTTCCCGACTACATTTCAACAACATTATTTATAGAATCATAATTTACAATGCAGAACGAGGCTATTCGGCCCATCGAGTCTGCATCGGCCCTTGGAAAGAGCACCCTACTTAAGCCCACACCTCCACCCTATCCTGTAACCCAGTAACCCCACCTAACATTTTGGATACTAAGGGAATAATCTACCTTACCTGCACATCTTTGGACTGTGGGAGGAAATCGGAGCACGTGGAGGAAACCTTGGCAGACATGGGGAGAACGTGCAGACTCCGCACAGACAGTGACCCGAGGCCAGAATTGAACTTGGTTCCCTGGAGTTGTGAGGCAGCAATGCTAATTGCTGTGCCACAGTGTACATAACAAAATCTTCCAAAGCATTTCACAGGACCATTATAAAACAGGTATGACACTGAGCCTTTTGGGCCATAACCTCTGGGTTCCAGGGCACCATATTGGGGTGGTAATTCAAAGATTCACTGGGGAATCCCCTTTGGATGTTTCCAGTTAAGGTTTGCATGGCGATTGCCCAGAAGTGGAAACTTCCCAATGGCGATTAATCTTCATTGGGAACCATCTGAAAATGCAATTTAAATATTCAAATCGCAAACCTCAGGTGGTTCCAACTGGGTTGCATCAATAGTTAACCAGAAAAACGTAGAAGAACTAAAACCACTTTTAACTTCTGACCATCTTGGACAGGATATTGTGCAATGAGACAGGATTAGTTGACAATCTCGGTGTGAGAAAACCCTTGGAGATGAGTAACCATAATATGATAGAATTCTTTATCAAGGAGGATAGTGAAGTAGTTGATTCAGAAACCAGTATCCTGAATCTCAATAAAGGTAACTATGATAGTATGAGGCATGAGCTGGCTATGATGGACTGGGAAATATTACTGAAAGGAAGGACAGTGGACAGGCAATGGCAGGCATTCAAGGAACCAGAATAGGTGAACTCCAAATGTTGTTTATTCCTATTTGGTGCAAGAGTAGAAAGAAAACAGGCCAAACCATGGCTTACAAGGAAAATTAGAAATAGCATTAGATTCAATGTGGAAGCATACAAATTAGCATGAAAAACATTGGACCCGAGGATTGGGCACAGTAAGAAGTCTTACAACACCAGGTTAAAGTCCAACAGGCTTGTTTCAAACACTAGCTTTCGGAGCACTGCTCCTTCCTCAGGTGAATGAAGAGGTATGTTCCAGAAACATATATATATAGACAAAGTCAAAGATGCAAGACAATGCTTTGAATGCGAGCATTTGCATGTAATTAAGTCTACAGATCCAGAGATTGGGGTAACCCCAGGTTAAAGAGATGTGAATTGTCTCAAGCCAGGACAGTTGGTAGGATTTTGCAAGCCCAGGCCAGATGGTGGGGGATGAATATAATGCGACATGAATCAAAGGTTCCAGTTGAGGACGTACTCATGTGTGTGGAACTTGGCTGTATGTTTCTGCTCGGCGATTTTGCCTTGTCATGCGTCCTGAAGGCCGCCTTGGAGAACGCTTACCCGGAAATCAGAGGTTGAATGCCCTTGACTGCTGAAGTGTTCCCCGACTGGAAGGGAACATTCCTGCCTGGCGATTGTCGCGTGATGTCCGTTCATCCGTTGTCACAGCATCTGCATGGTCTCGCCAATGTACCACGCTTCGGGACATCCTTTCCTTCAGCGTATGATGTAGACAACTTTGGCCGCATGAGTATGTACCGCGTACCTGTCGATGATCTGGTGCGTCTTACAGAGATTACCATGGTAAGGTTGTGTGCTGTCGTGGTCGCTCTGGTGATATGCATCACTGTAAATACACAAGTGATTAATGTAAATAGAGTACACATATACTAGCTAGACACTAGAGGGAGCACCAGAGACATGACACACAGACAGTCAACCAATAGGTCGATAAGATAGGACACGACCAATGGCCATTCACGATACACACTGAGGTGACACTACCACAGGAGGGCTTTACACCAACCCATATAAAAGGACACAGCACACATGATCTTCCTCTTCCCAGTGGAGACACATCAAGGAAGCAGCTTATGCTACGTCAAGAGCATAACAAAACAGTCACTGTTCTGAAGGCTCGGTAGTTTTCTGCAAACAATGGTTTGTTTGAGGTTGCACAGTTGTTTGAAGGCACGTGGTGGGGGTGTAGGGATCTGTAAAGACTTAATTACCTGCAAATGCTCACATTCAAACATTGTCTTGCATCTTTGATTTTGTCTATGTATATGTTTCTGGAACATACCTCTTCATTCACCTGAGGAAGGAGCAGTATTCGAAAGCTAGTGTTTGAAATAAACCTGTTGGACTTTAACCTGGTGTTGTAAGACTTCTTACTGCTCTCACCCCAGTCCAACGCCGGCATCTCCACATCTGAAGATTGGGAACATTTTAGAATTTAGCAAAGGGGTTGATTAAGAATAAGAAAATACAAATCTACCTGTAAAAGTTTCTTCAGGTATGTAAAGAGAAAAGATTGATATAAACAGATGTAGGCCCCTTACTGTCTGAAATAAAATGAAATGAAAATTGCTTATTGTCACGAGTAGGCTTCAATTAAGTTACTGTGAAAAGCCCCTAGTCGCCACATTCTGGCGCCTGTCCGGGGAGGCTGGTACGGGAATCGAACCGTGCTGCTGGCCTGCTTGGTCTGCTTTAAAAGCCAGCGATTTAGCCAAGTGAGCTAAAGCAGCCCTGAAACGGGGGGAATTCAGAACAGGGAACAAAGAAATGTCTCAGGAACTAAATTGGTACTTTACTACTGTCTTCACAAAGGAAGACATAAATATTGTACTAGAAGTTCTGAGAAACACAAGTTTTAGTGAGGAGCTGAAGGAAATTAGTATGAGTGGAGAAATGGTTTTGGGTAAATTAATGGGATTGAAGGCGGATAAACCTCCAGGGCCAGATAATCTTCATCCCAGAGTACTTAAGGAGGTGGCTGTAGAAATAATAGATCCATTGGTGATCATTTTCCAAAAGTCTTTGGACTCTGGAATATACAGATACAATCTACAGATTGGAGGATAGCTAATATAAGCCCGCTATTCAAAGGAGGTAGAGAGAAAACAGGGAAATATAGACCTGTAAGCCTAACATCGGTGGGAGGGAAGTTGCTAAAGTTCATTCTCAAGGATTTGGAAACCAGTGGGGTAATCAAAGTAAGCATGGATTTATGAAAGGTACATCATGCTTGACAAATCTACTGGAATTCTTTGAAGATATAATTAGTAGAGTTCAGTCCGCAGCTGCAACGCCGAGTTCACGAACAGTGTGAGCACACAAAACCCACGTCTTCGGGAACTCGGCGTGTCAGGGACAGGGCATCGCAGGTTGGGCCTCAGACAATGGTCTGAGGCGGTGAATAATCTTCGCAGCGTACTCCTAGAATAGGCTGCTTTCACGGGACGGAGAATTCAAAAACCGGCGCCGCTCCCGATTTTGGTGTCAAAACGGATTCTCCGCCCCGTCGCCGAACGTGATTTTGGTGTCAGGGAGCGGAGAATCCAGCCCTTGGAGTATTGTGTGCAGTTTTAGTGTAAGGTAGTGTTGTGAAAGGATGTTCTTGCTATGGAGGGAGCGCAGTGAAGGTTTACAAGGCTGATTTCTGGGATGGTGAGACTGTCGTATGAGGAGAGACTAAGTGGATTGGGATCTCTTAGAAACTTAGAAAATTGTAACAGGATTAGACAGGGCCGATTCAGAAAGAATGTTCCCAATGATTTGATTTGATTTAATTTAATTTATTGTCACATGTACTGAAGTACAGTGAAAAGTATTTTTCTGCGGCCAAGGGGACGTACATCGTAAGTACATAGTAGAAAAAAAAAGAATAATTGACAAAGTACTTTGACAAATGGTACATCGACAAACAGTGATTAGTTACAGTGGAGAACAAGGGGCCAAACAAAGAAAATACATGAGCAAGAGCAGCATAGGACGTTGTGAATAGTGTTCTTACAGAGAATAGATCAGTCCAAGGGAGAGTCGTTGAGGAGTCTAGTAGCTGTGGGGAAGAAGCTGTTCCTATGTCTGGATGTTCAGGTCTTCAGACTTCTGTATCTTCTGCCTGATGGAAGGATCTGGAAGAAGGCAAAGCCTGGATGGGAGGTGTCTCTGATAATGCTGTCTGCCTTCCTGAGGCAGCGGGAGGTGTAGACAGAATCAATGGGAGGATGGCAAGCTTGTGTGATGCGTTGGGCTGAGTTCACCACACTCTGCAGTTTCTTGCGATCTTGAGCCGAGCAGTTGCCATACCAGGCTGTGATGCAGCCGGATAGGATGCTCTCTATGGCACATCTTTAGAAGCTTGTGAGAGTCGATGCAGACATGCCAAATTTCTTGAGCTTCCGTAGGAAGTAGAGATGTTGTTGGTGACTTTCTTGACTGTTGCATCAACGTGAGTGGACCAGGACAGACTGTTGGTGATGGTGACCCCCCAGGAACTTAAAGATATCAACCATCTCCACTTCGGAGCCATTGATTCGGGTGGGGGGTAGGAGGCATGCTGAGCTTCCTGAAGTTGATGATCAATTCCTTGAAAATTGAGGATAAGGGGTAAACCTTTTAGAACTGAGGTGAGGAGACATTTCTTCACCCAGAGATTGGTGAACCTGTGGAATGCACTACCACAGAAAGAAGTTGAAGCCAAAATATTATGTGATTTCAAGATGGAAATAGATGTATCTCTTGGGGCTAAAGGGAGTAAGGGATATGGTGAGAAGACGGGATCAGGGTATTGAATTTGATGATCACCCATGATCATAATGAATAGCGGAGCAGGCTCGAAGGGCCGAATGGCCTCCTCCTGTTTCTATTTTCCATGTATGTTTCTATGTAACTCTTGTGCAGACCCAGGGGACTCCACCAATAACCCGACTAACCCCTCCACAGGACTCCCTCAAACCCTCCGTGGGTCTCTCTCACAACTTCCCCCCTCGGCTACCCCTCTTAATCAGACTTCCCCACCCACAAGGGACTAAAACACCCGAAAGGAACTTCACAACCCATGGTATCTCCCAGCCCCATGGGAACTCCTCCACCCATTCACCAGGCCAAGGCCGACTCTCACAAATCCCAGCCCGACCTGAGGGCCAGCTCTCCAATCTCTGACAACGCCCCAACTTTCGATGACCACCTCCCCCCCCCCTCACCTCTAACCCCCCGACCTCTGACCCCACTCAGGCCTCCAGCTCCCTATCAACCTCCGGCCAGCCCCTCCGAAATCCACCCACTGACATCCCGACCTCTGACCTTGATCCCCCCCACACCACTTCCAACCGCCCTAACTTCTGACCACCACTCCCCACCCTGGATCTCTGATTCCCCCCACCCCCTCAAATCCTACCCACTTACCTTAGATACATACCTTCTCCCCGGCCTGTGAAGGATATTAAAACTTCAATGGCTCTTTAACATACCTCGTTTAGGGCTACTAGTGCTGTAAAAAGAAAAGGGGGCACGTCTTCCTTTGATTCGACTCAGCTTCACTTTGAAGCCTGGCTCTGGGGACGTGCTGCATGTCCTAAATCTTGCCTGCCTGAGTAGGGATGCTCGAGTCCAGAATTAGAGAAACACGGATATCTCAGAGGGTTGTAGGGCTGCAGGGATTTACAGAGTTAGGGAGGGATGAGGCCGTGAAGGGACTTTAAAATTGAAGTGTTGCTGGACCAGGATCTAATGTAGGTCAATGAAAACAGGGTGATAGGTGAATGTGACTTGGCCCCAATTAAGTAATGGGCAGCAAAGCTGTGAATAACCTCAGGTTTATGGAGAACTAGATTCAAACCTGCCTATTTTTCGGACTAAATGCACCTGAGGGAGAACAATGAACTGCACCACTTTTAAGCCAATGGAAAAAAGATTTACTTCTGCCACTGTTCTGAAAAGATACTTAAATAAGTGTTTCCTGGGTCGGTTGATTACCCATCCACCGCAATAATAATTGGTGTAACTTTAAAATGCAGGAAGCCAAATATAGAGCGTTGGAGTAGGAAATTGCAGGACTGTCGTATAAAAGGAGTAAAATGTGTCTCCACAGTAACATACAACAGTCTTTTGTGAAACAGCAGCCTGTTTTACAGTGCACCCAATTCTCTCCGTTGACTTCAAGATCTCTCAGGGGTTAAATACCTCTTATACTTATCCTAAATAGTTTGCTGAATACAATAATCAACAGAGTAAAAAATAAATCAAAGAAGTCCGAGCCAGATTAGACTGTGATGTCTTCTTTTGTACATCTTTGTTCATCTTTAAAAGCTAGGACCAAGATCAAAAATGTCAGGAAGCATCAGCTACACCACAGTAATGACTTTTGACACAAGGGATAAACATGTCACCCTACTAAGTTCTGCAAAAATGTTAATCATTATTAGCTAAATCCATCATCACTTAACTTCCCTTCTTCAAAACACATTGCTCTGTTGTCTGTGTGATATTCAAATGTCAAAGCTTTGCCTGGAAACAGAGGAAATAGAAACTGTTTCACTGAATACCATAAATAGCAAGAATACCAAACAAATATAAAGTAGGAATTATGGATTATGTACTGAAAATATATCCTCTGAAACTGTAGGTTAATATAAAGCAATTACTGCTTTGCTATTTACAGGCCCCAATATAAAACATTCCCAGGACAGCGATACAGGGATAAAGGCAGAGTCTTGCACAAAACCAATTAGCCGAGCTTAACCATTAACTCAGAAGCGCACTCATCACTGCAACAATCTGTAATTTCCAGCAACGCTCGAGCTCTTTTTCAAATAAGACTGGCATATCAGTGTCAAATAATGCCCAACTGTGGCTATTTTATCCTTGTTTAAAGTGGATTCAACCAACATGGTTTTGTGAAGGGTAGGTCGTGCCTCACAAACCTCATTAAGTTCTTCGAGAAGGTGACCAAACAGGTGGATGAGGGTAAAGCAGCTGATGTGGTGTATATGGATTTCAGTAAAGCGTTTGATAAGGTTCCCCACGGTAGGCTATTTTTTTTTTTTTTTTTTATAAATGTTTTTATTCAGTTTTCGTATTTTATATTGAACAAATTACAAATTGTTAGGAGAGAGAAACAAAAAAAAAAACAAACAAAAACAAACACGCAAAAATTAACATACATATTTACAGGTAAGCATCTTCGTAGTAGTAACTGCGCCCCCCCCCCCCCCCCCCCCCCCCCCTCAACATGTTTATTTAGCTTGGTTTTGGGCCTTAGCTAGCCATCGAACCCCCGTAACGAACCTGTAGCCCCCCTCCCGCTACCTTCCCCCGACTATTCTTCCTCTTGTACATTGGCCACAAATAGGTCCCGGAACAGTTGCATGAATGGCTCCCACGTTCTGTGGAAGCCGTCGTCCGACCCTCGGATGGCAAATTTGATTTTCTCCATTTGGAGAGATTCCGAGAGGTCGGACAGCCAGTCCGCAGCTCTGGGCGGTGCTGCTGACCGCCAGCCAAACAGGATTCTACGGCGGGCGATCAGGGAGGCAAAGGCAAGGGCGTCCGCCCTCCTCCCCAGGAATAGATCTGGCTGTTCTGAAACCCCGAAGACCGCCACTATCGGGCATGGCTCCACCCTCACTCCCACCACTTTGGACATAACCTCGAAGAAGGCTGTCCAGTACTCCACGAGTCTGGGGCAAGACCAGAACATGTGGGCGTGGTTGGCCGGGCCTCTTTGGCACCGTTCACATCTGTCTTCCACCTCCGGGAAGAACCTACTCATACGGGTTCTTGTTAGGTGGGCTCTATGTACCACTTTTAGTTGCGTCAGGCTGAGCCTTGCGCACGTGGAGGTGGAGTTAACCCTATGCAGTGCTTCGCTCCAGAGTCCCCACCCTATCTCCATCCCCAGGTCGTCCTCCCATTTCCTCCTTGTTGCGTCCAGTACGGTGTCGTCCCTATCTACCAGTCGGTCATACATGTCACTACAGTTCCCTTTCTCTAGGATACTTGCGTCCAGTAGGTCTTCCAGTAGTGTCTGTCGTGGCGGTTGTGGGTACGTCCTTGTCTCCTTTCGTAGGAAGTTTTTGAGCTGCAGGTACCGTAGCTCGTTCCCCCCAGCTAGCTGAAATTTCTCTGTCAGTTCGTCCAGTGTTGCGATCCTGTCGTCCGTGTATAGGTCCCTGACTGTCAATGTTCCCCCGTCCTGCCTCCACCTTTTGAAGGTGGCGTCGGTCAGTGCTGGTTTGAACCTATGGTTGTTGCAGATGGGAGCCCTGTTCGACATTTTGGTCAGGCCAAGTTGCTGCCGCAGTTGGTTCCAGGATTGGAGGGTGGCTGTCACCACTGGGCTGCTGGAGTGTTTTTTGGGTGGGGATGGGAGTGCTGCTGTGGCGAGGGCCCGGAGGGAGGTTCCCATGCAGGAGGCCTCCTCCGCTCAGCTTCTGGCTCCTGGATCCATCCCCTTACTCGCTCGGCTGTTGCTGCCCAGTGGTAGAATTGTAGATTCGGGAGGGCTAACCCTCCCCTGGTTTTTGTTTTTTGTAAGACCTTCTTTGGGATCCTAGCATTTTTACCCCCCCATACGAACGCCATGATGAGTTTGTCCAGCGCTTTGAAAAAGGCCTTGGGGATGTAGATCGGGATGGATCTAAACAGGAAGAGGAACCTGGGCAGTACGTTCATTTTGATCGTCTGAACTCTCCCCGCGAGGAAGAGCGGGAGTGTGTTCCATCTTTGCAGGTCCTTTTTAACTTCCTCCGTCAGGCTGGTGAGGTTCCATTTGTGGATCCCTTTCCAGTCATGGGCTATTTGGATCCCCAGGTAGCGGAATTTATGTCGGGCTTGTTTGAACGGCAGCCCCTTTAGTGCTGCCCCCCCCCCCCCCCCCCCCCCCCTTGCGGGTGTAATGGGAAGATCTCACTTTTGCTCATGTTGAGTTTGTAGCCGGAGAAGGCTCCAAACTCTTTCAGGAGCGCGATGATTCCGTCCATGCTGCTTTGTGGGTCCGAGATATAGAGGAGCAGATCATCCGCATAGAGTGAGACTCTGTGCTCTCTACCTCCCCTTCGGATCCCCCTCCAATTTTTTGCTGCCCTGAGCGCGATTGCTAGCGGTTCAATTGCTAGTGCGAGCAGCAGCGGGGACAGTGGGCATCCTTGTCTGGTGCCCCTGTGCAGCTGGAAGTATTGGGAGTTGGTATTGTTGGTCTGTACACTCGCCATGGGAGCGTTGTACAGGAGCTTTACCCAAGCGGTGAACCCTGTTCCAAGCCCGAACCGCTCCAGTACCTCTATGAGGTATTTCCACTCGACTCTGTCGAAGGCCTTTTCTGCGTCCAGGGAGACGATCACCTCTTGTGTTCTCTCCCCGGAGGGGGTCATTATCACGTCCAGCAGGCGCCTGATGTTCGCGGTCAGCTGTCTACCTTTGACAAAGCCCGTCTGGTCCTCTGTGACCACCTCAGGTACACAGTCTTCTAGCCTTTTGGCTAGGATTTTGGCCAGTATTTTGGCGTCTGCATTCAGCAGAGATATGGGTCTGTATGACCCACATTCCGTTGGGTCTTTGTCTTTCTTAGGTATCAGCGAGATTGAGGCCTGTGCTAACGTGGGTGGCAACGTGCCCCTAGCTAGCGAGTCTGTGAACATCTCCCGCAGGTGCGGGGCCAGCGCTGTCGCAAATTTTTTGTAGAAGTCCGCCGGGAATCCGTCCGGTCCCGGCGCCTTCCCCGCCTGCATGGAGCTAATGCTGTCCATGATCTCTCCCAGTGCTAGTGGTGCTTCCAGATCCCGTTTTCTGCCCTCTCCTACAACTGGTATGTTCAGTCCGTCAAGAAACCGGTTCATCCCAGCCTTCCCCGTTGGGGGCTCTGAGGTGTACAGCTCTTGGTAGAAGGCCTTGAAGGTTTTGTTAATCCTCTCTGGTTCTGTTTCCAACGTGCCTCTGGTATCTCTGATTTGCGCAATTTCTCTGCTGGCTGCCTGCTTTCTCAGCTGGTGGGCCAACAGGCGGCTGGCTTTGTCTCCGTGTTCGTATAGGGCCCCGCGTGCCTGGCGGAGTTGGTGTACTGCTTTCCTGGTGGAGAGCAGGTCAAAGTTCCTTTGTAATTCTTTTCTCTCCGCCAGGAGTTCTACAGTCGGGGCCTCGGAGTATTTATGGTCTACCTCCAGTATGGAGTCGACCAGCTTCTGCCTAGCCACCCTTTCCTCCCTATCTCTTTGCGCTTTGTAGGCTATGATTTCCCCTCTTAGTACGGCCTTAAGCGCTTCCCAGAACGTGGAGGGTGAGACCTCCCCGTTTTGGTTGATCTCAGTGTACTCCGCTATGGCCTGCGCTATCCTTTCGCTGAAGGCCTTGTCAGCTAGTAAGGCACCGTCCAACCTCCATTTGGGGCGCTGGGCCCTTCCCGTCTCTAGCCGCACATCCATGTAGTGTGGAGCGTGGTCTGATATCACAATTGCGGAGTATTCCACCTTGTCTATCTCTGGAAGCACCGTTTTCCCCACCACAAAGAAGTCAATTCTGGTGTACACGTTGTGTACTGGGGAGAAGAAAGAGAATTCTTTCTCCCCCGGGTGGGCGAATCTCCAGGGGTCTACTGCTCCCATCTGCTCCATATAGTGGCTGAGTTCCCTTGCCATGTTTGAGGTTTTCCCCGTTCTGGGGTTTGATCTGTCCGTCGTTGGGTCCTGTACACAGTTGAAGTCCCCCCCCATGATTAGTCGGTGCGTCGCTATGTCCGGGATTTCTGCCATGGTCTTTTGGATGAAGCTCGTGTCGTCCCAGTTGGGCGCGTACACGTTAACTAGAACTACCGGCGCCCCATCCAGGGCCCCGCTGACCATGACATACCGTCCCCCTGGGTCCGTAACCGTCTTTGTCGCCCTAAACATTGTCCTCTTGCCAATCAGGATCGCCACCCCCCTGGCCCTTGCCCCATAACAGGAATGATAGGTTTGTCCCACCCAGCCCTTTCTTACCCGCAGTTGGTCCTGCTCCCTCAAGTGCGTCTCTTGGAGGAAGACTATGTCGGCCCTCATGTTTCTAAGGTGGGTGAGGACTCTAGATCTCTTCACTGGGCCGTTAAGTCCCCTTACGTTCCAGGTGACTATTCTGGTGGGGGGCTTCTGCCCCCTTGCTCCTGTGGGGTTAACCATATTTGTCCGGTGGACGCACCCCTGCCCTCTGGGGTTTCCCTTTGTTAGGGGGCCGTCCAGGATGTCCACTATCACTGCTCTCCCCATGCGGTCGGGTCCCTGCGCTCCGGGGTTCCCCCTTGTCCCGGGGACACCCGCCATGGCCGTCCACTTTGTGTCCGCCACGCGGGTAGTCCCCTGCACTCCGGGGGGCCCCTTCACCCACAGACCGTACTGGGTGGGTGCTTGCAGCAGTTCCCTGTTTCGAGCCCTTGTCTGTGGCCCACGGTAGGCTATTGCAGAAAATACAGAGGCATGGGATTCAGGGTGATTTAGCAATTTGGATCAGAAATTGGCTAGCAGATAGAAGACAAAGGTTGATGGGAAATTCTCTGACTGGTGTCCTGTACTAGTGGTGTGCCACAAGGATCTGTTTTGGGGCCGTTGCTGTTTGTCATTTTTATAAATGACCTGGAGGAGGGCATAGAAGGATGGGTGAGTAAATTTGCAGATGACACTAAAGTCGGTGGAGTTGTGAAATGAAATGAAAATCGCTTATTGTCACGAGTAGGCTTCAATGAAGTTACTGTGAAAAGCCCCTAGTCGCCACATTCCAGCGCCTGTTCGGGGAGGCTGGTACAGGAATCGAACCGTCCTGCTGGCCTGCTTGGTCTGCTTTAAAAGCCAGCGATTTAGCCTTGTGAGCTAAACCAGCCCCTTGTGGACAGTGCAGAAGGATGTTACAAGTTACAGAGGGACATAGATAAGCTGCAGAGCTGGGTTGACAGGTGGCAAATGGAGTTTAATGCAGAAAAGTGTGAGGTGATTCATTTTGGAAGGAATAACAGAAAGGCAGAGTACTGGGCTAACGGTAAGATTCTTGGTAGTGTGGACGAGCAGAGAGATCTCGGTGTCCATGTCCATAGATCCCTGAAAGTTGCCACCCAGGTTGAGAGGGTTGTTAAGAAGGCGTACGGTGTGTTAGCTTTTATTGGTAGAGGATTTGAGTTTCGGAGCCATGAGGTCATGTTGCAGTTGAACAAAACTCTGGTGCGGCCGCATTTGGAGTATTATGTGCAGTTCTGGTCGCCACTTTATAGGAAGGATGTGGAAGCATTGGAAAGGGTACAGAGGAGATTTACAAGAATGTTGCCTGGTATGGTGGGAAGATCACATGAGGAAAGGCTGAAGGACTTGAGGCTGTTTTCGTTAGAGAGAAGAAGGTTAAGAGGGGACTTAATTGAGGCATACAAGATGATCAGAGGATTAGATAGGGTGGACATTGAGAGCCTTTTTCCTCGGATGGTGATGTCCAGCACGAGGGGACATAGCTTTAAATTAAGGGGAGATAGATATAGGACAGATGTCAGAGGCAGGTTCTTTACTCAGAGAGTAGTAAGGGCGTGGAATGCTCTGCCTGCAACAGTAGTGGACTCACCAACACTAAACGCATTCAAATGGTCATTGGATAGGCATATGGACGATAAGGGAATAGTGTAGAGGGACTTTAGAGGGGTTTCACAGGTCGGTGCAACATCGTGGGCTGAAGGGCCTGTACTGCGCTGTAATGTTCTATGTTCTATGTTCTAAACCAAGCTTATTTCACTTTGTACTTAGTGTGGAAGAGACCTTCATCTTGAGGCTGAGTCGAGTTTAAATCAATACATCAGAAATGAAGGGGCTGTGTTCCACAGTGAACCAGCCATTCCTGGCAGCATGTGCACTTTGCTCCCCAACTTTAAATTCAGCACTGATTACATATTTTCACTTCTGTAAAGCATGTCATAAACCATCAAAACTTAGGCCAGCAGTCTGTAATTGAGTTCCCTCAGTTCTATTTTGGATCAGCTTCTTAAAATATAACCCTGATGTTATGAATACTATTCCAATCAGTTCCTAAAAACATCAAATTATTACTAAACCTCTATTTTTTTCAATTCATTTACGGGATGTGGTTAGGCCAGCATTTATTGCCCATTCCTAGTTTCTCTTCAGAAGGTAGTGATGAGATGTCTTCTTGAACCGCTGCAGTCCCTGAGGTGTAGGCACATCCACAGTGCTGTTAGAGAGAGAGTTCCAGGATTTTTCCCCAGTGGCAGTAAAGGGATGGCAATATATTTCCAAGTCAGGGTGGTGAGTGACTTAGAGGGGAACCTCCAGGTTGTTCCCAGATATCTGCTGGTCCTGTCTTTCTAAATGGTAGTGGGTGTGGATTTGGAAGGTGCTGTCTAAGGAACTTTGGTGAGTTACTGCAGTGCAGCAGATGGTATGCATGGCTGTCACTGTTCACCGGTAGTGGAGGGTGTGAATGTTTGTGGAAGGGGGAGTGATCAAATGGGCTGCTTTGTCCTAGATGGTGTTGAGCTTCTTGAGTGTTGTTAGAGCTGCACTCATCCAGGCAAGTGGAGAGTATTCCATTACACTCCTGACTTGTGCCTTGTAGATGGTGGACAGGCTTTGGGTGGGGGTCAGAGGAGAGTTATTCGCCATAGGATTGTTAGGCTTTGACCTGCCCTGGTAGCTACAGTATTTATATGGCTAGTTCAGTTCAGTTTCTGATCAATGGTAACCAACCAGGATCTTGGTTTTGGGAGATTCAGCGATGATAATAGATAGATAGATAGATAGAGAAATACAGCACAGAACAGGCCCTTCGGCCCACGATGTTGTACCGAACTTTTGTCCTAGGTTAATCATAGAATTTTGGACACTAAGGGCAATTTTTCATGGCCAATCCACCCAACCTGCACATCTTTGGACTGTGGGAGGAAACCGGAGTACCCGGAGGAAACCCACGCACACACGGGGAGGATGTGCAGACTCTACACAGACAGTGACCCAAGTCGAAATCGAACTTGGGACCCTGGAGCTATGAAGCAATTGTGCTATCCACAATGCTACCGTGCTGCCCTTAAGAAGAAGTTAATCTACACACCATTATTCTACCCTAATCCATGTACCTATCCAATAGCCGCTTGAAGGTCCCTAACGTTTCCGACTGAACTACTTCCACAGGCAGTGCATTCCATGCCCCCACTACTCTCTGGGTAAAGAACCTATCTCTGACATCCCCTCTATATCTTCCACCATTTATCTTAAATTTATGTCCCCTTGTGTGTTCCACTCTATCTATTCCCCTGATCATCTTATAAACCTCTATCAAGTCGCCCCTCATCCTTCTCCATTCTAATGAGAAAAGGCCTAGCACCCTCAACCTTTCCTCGTATGACCTACTCTCCATTCCAGGCAACATCCTGGTAAATCTCCTTTGCACCTTTTCCAAAGCTTCCACATCCTTCCTAAAATGAGGCGACCAGAACTGCACACAGTACTCCAAATGTGGCCTGACCAAGGTTTTGTACAGCTGCATCCTCACCTCACGGCTCTTAAATTCAATCCCTCTGCTAATGAATGCTAGCACACCATAGGCCTTCTTCACAGCTCTATCCACTTGAGTGGCAACTTTCAAATATCTATGAACATAGACCCCAAGATCTCTCTGCTCCTCCACATTGCCAAGAACCCTACCGTTAACCCTGTATTCCGCATTCATATTTGTCCTTCCAAAATGGACAACCTCACATTTGTCAGGGTTAAACTCCATCTGCCATTTCTCAGCCCAGCTCTGCATCCTATCTATGTCTCTTTGAAGCCGACAACAGCCCTCCTCACTATCCACAACTCCACCAATCTTCGTATCATCTGCAAATTTACTGACCCACCCTTCAACTCCCTCATCCAAGTCGTTAATGAAAATCACAAACAGCAGAGGACCCAGAACTGATCCCTGCGGTACGCCACTGGTAACTGGGCTCCAGGCTGAATATTTGCCATCCACCACCACTCTCTGTCTTCTATCGGTTAGCCAGTTTGTTATCCAACTGGCCAAATTTCCCACTATCCCATGCCTCCTTACTTTCTGCACAAGCCTACAATGGGGAACCTTATCAAATGCCTTACTAAAATCCATATACACTACATCCACTGCTTTACCTTCATCCACATGCTTGGTCACCTCCTCAAAGAAGTCAATAAGACTTGTGAGGCAAGACCTACCCCTCACAAATCTGTGCTGACTATCCCTAATCAAGCAGTGTCTTTCCAGATGCTCAGAAATCCTATCCCTCAGTACCCTTTCCATTACTTTGCCTACCACCGAAGTAAGACTAACTGGTCTGTAATTCCCAGGGTTATCCCTATTCCCCGTTTTGAACAGGGGCACGACATTCGCCACTCTCCAATCCTCTGGTACCACCCCTGTTGACAGCGAGGACGAAAAGATCATTGCCAACGGCTCTGCAATTTCATTTCTTGCTTCCCACAGAATCCTTGGATATATCCCGTCAGGCCCGGGGGACTTGTCTATCCTCAAGTTTTTCAAAACGCGCAACACATCTTCCTTCCTGACAAGTATCTCCTCGAGCTTATCAGTCTGTTTCACACTGTCCTCTCCAACAATATGGCCCCTCTCGTTTGTAAATACTGAAGAAAAATACTTGTTCAAGACCTCTCCTATCTCTTCAGACTCAATACACAATCTCCCGCTACTGTCCTTGATCGGACCTACCCTCGCTCTAGTCATTCTCATATTTCTCACATATGTGTTAAAGGTCTTGGGGTTTTCCTTGATCCTACCTGCCAAAGATTTTTCATGCCCTCTCTTAGCTCTCCTAATCCCTTTCTTCAGTTCCCTCCTGGCTATCTTGTATCCCTCCAGCGCCCTGTCTGAACCTTGTTTCTTCAGCCTTATATAAGCCTCCTTCTTCCTCTTAACAAGACATTCAACCTCTCTTGTCAACCATGGTTCCCTCACTCGACCATCTCTTCCCTGCCTGACAGGGACATACATATCAAAGACACGCAGTACCTGTTCCTTGAACAAGTTCCACATTTCACTTGTGTCCTTCCCTGACAGCCAATGTTCCCAACTTCTGCACTTCAATTCTTGTCTGACAGCATTGTATTTACCCTTCCCCCAATTGTAAACCTTGCCCTGTTGCACGCACCTATCCCTCTCCATAACTAAAGTGAAAGTCACAGAATTGTGGTCACTACCTCCAAAATGCTCCCCAACTAACAAATCTATCACCTGCCCTGGTTCATTACCAAGTACTAAATCCAATATGGCCTCCGCTCTGGTCGGACAATCTACATACTGTGTTAGAAAAGCTTCCTGGACACACTGCACAAACACTACCCCATCCAAACTATTTGATCTAAAGAGTTTCCACTCAATGTTTGGGAAATTGAAGTCACCCATGACTACTACCCTGTGACTTCTGCACCTTTCCAAAATCTGTTTCCCAATCTGTTCCTCCACATCTCTGCTGCTATTGGAGGGCCTATAGAAAACTCCCAACAAGGTGACTGCTCCTTTCCTATTTCTGACTTCAACCCATATTACCTCAGTAGGCAAATCCCCCTCGAACTGCCTTTCTGCAGCTGTTATACTATCTCTAATTAACAATGCCACCCCCCCACCTCTTTTACCATCCTCCCTAATATTGTTGAAACATCTATAACCAGGGACCTCCAACAACCATTTCTGCCCCTCTTCTATCCAAGTTTCCGTGATGGCCACCACATCGTAGTCCTAAGTACCGATCCATGCCTTAAGTTCACCCACCTTATTCCTGATGCTTCTTGCATTAAAGTATACACACTTCAACCCATCTCCTTGCCTGCAAGTACTCTCCTTTGTCAGTGTTACCTTCCCCACTGCATCACTACGTGCTTTGGCGTCCTGAATATCGGCTTCCTTAGTTGCTGGACTACAAATCCGGTTCCCATTCCCCTGCCAAATTAGTTTAAACCCTCCCGAAGAGTACTAGAAAACCTCCCCCCAGGATATTGGTGCCCCTCTGGTTCAGATGCAACCCGTCCTGCTTGTACAGGTCCCACCTTCCCCAGAATGCGCTCCAATTATCCAAATACCTGAAGCCCAACCTCCTACACCATTCCTGCAGCCACGTGTTCAACTGCACTCTCTCCCTATTCCTAGCCTCGCTATCACGTTGCACCGGCAACAAACCAGAGATGATAACTCTGTCTGTCCTGGCCTTTAACTTCCAGCCTAACTCCCTAAACTTGTTTATTACCTCCACACCCTTTTTCCTACCTACGTCGTTGGTACCAATGTGCACCACGACTTCTGGCTGCTTACCCGCCCCCTTCAGGATCCTGAAGACACGATCCGAGACATCCCTGGCCCTGGCACCAGGGAGGCAACATACCTTTCGGGAGTCTCGCTCGCGACCACAGAATCTCCTATCTATTCCCCTAACCATTGAATCTCCTATTACTATTGCTTTTCTATGCTCCCCCCTTCCCTTCTGAGCCCCAGAGCCAGACTCAGTGCCAGAGACCTGGCCGCTGGGGCCTTCCCCCGGTAGGTCATCCCTCCCAACAGCATCCAAAACGGTATACTTGTTTTGAAGGGGAACGGCCACGAGGGATCCCTGCACTGTCTGCCTGTTAGTTTTCTTTCCCCTGACTGTAACCCAGCTACTCTTATCCAGTACCTTTGGTGTGGCTACCTCCCTATAACTCTTATCGATAACCCCCTCTGCCTCCCGGATGATCCGAAGTTCATCCAGCTCCAGCTCCAGTCTCTGAGGAGCTGGAGTTGGGTGCACTTCCCGCAGGTATAGTCAACGGGGACACCAGTGGTATCCCTCACCACCCACATCCTACAGGAGGAGCATGCAACTGCCCTAGCCTCCATCCCCTCTTACTTTACAGAATTAGCTGCCCCGTGGACCAACTGGACCTCTGCCCTCCGACTCTGCTCCTAGTCAGCTGTACTCTAAACCCCTGGCTCCCTTCATGCTCTTTGATAAATATAGGAAATGAAATTTAAGGAGCACCTTACTCCCTTGAATGCCATTGAATGTTAAGAGGCGATGGTTAGATCCTCTCTTGCAGGAGATGGTCATTGCCTGGCACTTGTGTGGCGCGAATGTAACTTGCCACTTGTCAGCCAAACCTGGATATTGTCCAGGTCTTGCTGCATTTGGACACGGACTACTTTGTTATCTGAGGATGTGCGTCATCCGCAAACATTACCACTTCTGACCTTATGATGGAAGGCAGGTCACTGATGAAGCAGCTGAAGATGGTTGGGCCGAGAACACCACCCTGAGGAACTCCTGCAGTGATGTCCTGGAGTGATAGTGTATCCTTTGCAGATTTCAATTTCAGGAAAGGGGTCAAATCTTTTAAAAACCTCTTAAAGGAAAAACATGTACTTGTCCAACTTTCAGAACACCACCTAAATCCCAAAGTTATTTCTCCAGATTTATAATAATAATAATCTTTATTGTCACAAGCAAGTTTCCATTTGCACTGTAATGAAGTTACTGTGAAAATCCCCTAGTCGCCACACTCCGGCACCTGTTTGGGTACACTGAGGGAGAATTCAGAATGTCCAATTTACCTAACAAGCACATCTTTCGGGGCTTGTGGGAGGAAACCGGAGCACCTGGAGGAAACCCACACAGACACGGGGAGAACATGCAGACTCCGCACAGACAGTGACCCAAGCTGGGAATCGAACCCGGGTCCCTGGCACTGTGAAGCAACAGTGGTAACACTGTGTACCTTGTCGCTGGATGTAGTGCTCCTCTGAATCAGGAGAGAAGTTCTGGACAGGTTACATACAATAGAAAAAAATTACCATACCTGTGAAAGCAGCTTTCCTTCTCTGTCGCTCATCGACTGTTATTACTCACAATGTAGAGTGAAAATGCAGGATTTCTTTTTTATTAAGACAGAAGCTCTAATTTATTGTACACTCAAAAAACAATTTTAACATGTTTTAATGTGGAACAGGTTTGCCAAAAGCTAAATAAAAAGATAAACAAGCATTTAAGAATGATGTTAGTTACCCCTTGCATGATGGATACAATATAGTAAATGTAAACAGATTTGTTTTCAAAGGTTACATATAACACTACTGACCAGGAAATGCATGTAACTTTACAAATACCATTAATAACTTACCAAACTGTAAATAAAATGCAATTAAATAAATAATTTGCTGTTAGATTTTAACTTCATTCAGTTTTTGTTTGACACTTTTCTAGTATTAGTTTGCCTTATTGTTCTCTATGGTTTCTTTAATTTATTGCAATTTAACCTGGTTGAAAATGTGACTCTTTAAAAAAAAACTGAACATTGAATTAGTCTATTATTGCACTGACTACAATCCAGTAGTAATTTGGTTCTCAGTAAATGTTACATTAGAAAAATTAAACATTCAGAATATGTGGCTAGCCATGAGCAAGCAGGAAAGGAAAACATTAAAAAAAAACTAAATTATATACATTCCACTTAAACACCAGAAAACACCACTCAACTTGGAATTCAATTTTTAAGTGTGCAAAACATTACGGTTCTATATAAAAATATGTGCATTATGAAGACATAATTAAATTATTTGTCACTAATACATAATTATTTGTATATACATTGCAAACATTACATCACTGTATAGTTCTCAGCTTTTCTGCACTTCTGCATACTGTGGCTTTGCACAATAAAGTGCCTGTACACATAAATCTGACTCAAATCAATGTGATTGAGCTATGGGAAGCTAATCAAGTTCCATTCAAAAAATGTTTGCATATCCCATTTTTTTTTGCATCCCTTTACAAACTCCTTGAATCAATGACAAGGGATCAAACAACAAGTATCATTGGACAGAGTAATAGTCTCTGTTTTACAGTGATTGATTGGCATGAGTCTTTGTTTTCTCCCCCAGTTTATCCACCCCAGCTATACCACAAGATCATCAGTGTCTTCCCGTGTGCTAACCATTCGGATAAGACCCCGCTTCCTAAGGGGCGTATTAGTGACACTGAGTACCTCAGTACTGTTTTCAGGCCTATGACTGTCAGGGTTTTCACTTGGCATTTTTAAATGGTCAGTTTTCTTCCGTTCGGAGGCAAGTAATTCTACTCTTGAATCTGCAGAGACACTAGAAGAAGGTGTTGAATGATTGCTGTCGGAAAACAGGTCAGATAAACTGCTTAAGGAGTTCACATCTGAGTGGTCGAATGATAAGTCTGGAATGGTAAGATGCTTGCTTTGACAGGCTGGAGGAATTCGTTGGTCTGTTTTTGAGCTCTGGTTCCCAGGTTGCAACTCTGCAAGTTCTACAGAATCTCTATGAGCCATAGACTCAAAGGACAGTGTGCGCTTGCGCAGATGCATCCTGGCTTCAGTTGCTGCAGTATGAGAAGACGGCCCACTTTCACCCTCTTTCGGAGGTTCTATTGAGATACAGGGCGGACTCGTCTTTTTCTTTCTTTGAGCTGCAAAAATATATTCAGAATCTGACTGAACATGGGCAGAAGGTTCTTGCTTTTCTTCACTAGAAAATGAGCCTTCAAACTGTAAGCTTGCATCTTCATCATCAATTGATGGGCATATTTCAATTGAATGTCTCCTTGGGTCATCTGTCCAAGAAGGCTTTGCCAATAATCCCTGTGCATCAACACTATAAAACTTCTTTAAGTCTTTCTCCCTGCCAACACCAGCCAAACTTGTTGTGCTGTTAGAGTTCTTTAAAGCCACAACTGATGGATTGGGAGAAAGGAAAGGTGATAAAGATAGGCTTCTTGCTTCAGATTGTCTCCTCCAGTTTCTCATGGAGTTGTTGATGTAACACACTTCTTCATCAGCTGGGTCCACAGTGTTGAAGAAGGAGCTCGCTGGGCTGTTGCTGCCACTGCTGTGACTGGGCGAGCGGCTTGGGATACTATGCTGGCTGTAGACCTGCTTTTGCGTATAGACACTTGATTGCCTGTTGCGTTGAGTCAATGGTGGTGAAAACTGAGGAGTGACCCTTGGAGACAATGGTGTGGAGTGCATTAATGGTGGAACCAAGATGTGATGAGGTGAAACTTTTGGTTGGAGACTGTCACTGGACTCTATCTTCAGGCTGTTATTAGATTCCATATTCATAACGTTCACGGAGTCATTTCTCGAGGACTCCTGGAATGTAAGCAAACTCAAAATATCAGAATACATTCTCAATAATATTGTTTCATCATAAATATCTTGTGAAACGTGTCGGTTGCTGCACAGAATTAATCAAATGAGTTTCTCCTGCCTTGTATTCTTAATTTTGCAGACTTTCTCACACCATCACTGCTCCTCCCCCACCCTTTCACTAGTTTTCAATTCATCTCCTGTCGTGATATTGAAATAAAAGACTACATTTCATATAGTCTTTCATTCCTCAGCATGCTCCAAAGGTTTTTTTTACAGTCAATTTATTTTTTAATTCATTTGCAGGATGGGGAAATTGCTGACAAAGCTGACAGTTACCGACCATCCCTATTTACAACCCAGTGGCTTTGGAGGTGTTTTCACTGTATAATCAAGAGCCAATCATATAGTTGTGACATCCGAATAACATATAGGCCAGGCTGCAAAAGGACAGCAGGTACCCCTCCCCCCTAACAGGCATTAGTGAACCAGTTGAGTTAAGTAAATCAACAGCTTCATAGTCACTTCTACAGGCACCGTTTAAAAAAACATTTTCATAACTTTTTAAAACTGCATTCATGTTCTCAAACTGACATGGTGGGATTTCAACTCATGTTCAGTCCAGAGCTCTGGTTTACCAATCCAGTGACACAGTTACTGCACCATTGTATCCATTCTTTTTGAAGTGTAATCATTCTTAAGTAGATAACAAATGAGAGAATGCCCAGTTCATCTGAACGTTTTCTTGTAGATAAAGGAATAAAATGTTGCCTAGGACGCTCCTCACCTTCAAATATTGTCCAAACCGTTAGATCTACCTGACCAGCTCTGCACGGATTTGCTTTAACTTCTCACCCAGAAGGCAATGCAGCACTCCCTGAGCATTGTACTCAAATATCAGCCTACATTATATGCTCAAATCTCTTGATAGTGTTTAAACTTATTGGCCCAGATTCTGCAGTCAACAGTGAGAGAATAGCCGGAGCCATTCATTATGTTTAGATTCATAGGGGCTGTTTAGCACACTGGGCTAAATCGCTGGCTTTGAAAGCAGACCAAGGCAGGCCAGCAGCACGGTTCGATTCCCGTAACAGCCTCCCCGAACAGGCGCCGGAATGTGGCGACTAGGGGCTTTTCACAGTAACTTCATTGAAGCCTACTTGTGACAATAAGCGATTTTCATTTTTTCATTTCCAGACAGTCTGAGTTTTTGTATTGGCACACGGCCCTCTCCAGCAGACCGGGGGCCTGTGTTAACAGGGTGAACAACTAATATTTCCTTAACCAATCAGATTGCAAAAGCTTACTGAAGCACACAGGGAGTGAAACAGCAAGTGTCAATTAGAATAGTTCATTCAATGCCAAATCATGGACAGAAAGTTAAATAATGAGAGGGAAAGAAAGATAGGTCAAGAGAGAGAGAGCTAAAAGAAGCAAATCAGGAGGAAAAAAAAGTTTATTTAAATTGGGCAGCTTTCAGGTAGATATAGGAAAGCCATGCAACTTCCATTTAATCTCTAAGGAACCATTAAGTTCTGGTGGGCACAGGGATAAATGTTGTCAATTGCCTCATTAATATGCCTGATTATTGGTGGCCTACTGGTGGTGGAGGAGGTGGGGGGGGGGGGGGGGGGGGGGGGGTATGGCGGTGGATTGCTCAGGTGTTTCAATCGGCTACTGGATTTCTGGATTCTCAGCCAAGCCTCACTACGCATTCTTCAGTCCCAGAGAAAACATTGTTTGATTGACTGCTTTGGCTCATTGATGTCTTCTGTCACTTGCACAATGTGTATTTACAATATACAGAGGTTTCAGGTGCTTGCAGTTTCAGCTACTGATATTAAAAAGGGTTTGGATAATTGAGGCTTTTATTGGGCTGTCGCAAAAAGTAGGTTTTTTAAGAAAGTGGGAAGTTATCAATGAATTCTAATTTAAAAAAAAAATGCTTTTCCACATCCCACTGTCAGTACATTGATTCTATACATGATGTGGTGACTGAACGTGTATGGAAGTGCCACAACTTGACACGGGGGCATGAGGGACTATGGGTATGGGTGGAGGGCATCACTGTTGGGTACGGGTACAATGGCCTAGCAAGCCACTCAGCTGTACTCAACTGCTACCAAAACACAAAAAAGGAATGAAACTGGGCGGACCACCCAACATCGAACCAGGCACTGGAAATGACAATGGCAAACTCAGCCCTGCCAACCCTGCAAAGTCCTCCTTACTAAAATCTGGGGGCTTGTGCCAAAGTTGGGACAGCTGTGGGCCACCTAAAGTTTGTATTCAATCACAATCTGCAACCTCATGGCCCGGCATATCCCCCACTCTACCATTAACACCCAGCCAGGGGATCAACCCTGGTTCAATGAAGAGCGCAGGAGAGCATGCTAGGAGCAACATCAGGCATACCAAAAAATTCGGTGTTGACCTGGTGAAGCTACAGGACTATGTGTGTGCCAATCAGCATAAGCAGCAAGTAATAGACAGAGCTAAGTGATTCTACAACAAAAGCATCAGATCTAAGCTCAGTAGTCCCCCACAACCAGCCATGAATGGTGGTGGACTATTGAACAACTCACTGGAGGAGAAAGCCCCACAAATATCCCCATCCTCAATAATGGAGGAGCCCAGCACATATGTGCAAAAGACAAGGTTGAGGCATTCGCAACAATTTTCAGCCAAATGTGTCGAGTGGATGATCCATCTCGGGTTTCCTCCAGAGGTCCCCATCAACACAGATGTCAGTCTTCAGCCAATACGATTCACATACTGCAAAGGCTATGGACCCAGACAATATCCTGGCAATAGTACTGAAAACTTATGCTCCAAACCTTGCTGCACGCCTAGCTAAGCTGTTCCAGTACAGCTACAACACTGGTATCCACCTCCAAATGTGGAAAGTTGCCCAGGTGTGTCCTGTACACAAGAAACAAGACAAATCCAACATAGCCAATTACCACCCTATCAGTCTACTCTCCATCATCAGCAAAGTAATGGAAGGTGTCATCAACAGTGCTATCAAGTGGCACTTACTCAGCAATAACCTGCTTACTGACGCTCAGTTTGGGTTCCGCCAGGGTCAGTCAGCTCCTGACCTCATTACAGATTTGGTTCAAAATAGACAATAGAGCTGAATGCCAGAGGTGAGGTGAGAGTGACTGCCCATGACATCAAGGCAGCATTTGACCGAGAATGACATCAAGGAACCCTCGCTAAACTGGAGTCAATGGGCATCAGGGGGAAAATGCTCCACTGGCTGGAGTCAAACCTGTCACAAAGGAAGATGGTTGTGGTGGTTGGAGGTCAATCATCTCAACTTCAGAACTTTACTGCAGGCGTTCCTCAGGGTAGTGTCCCAGGCCAAAATCATCTTCATCAATGAAGTGCCTTTCATCATAAGGTCTGAAGTGGGGATATTTGCACGTTGTTGCACAATATTCAGCACCATTCGTGACTCCTCAGATAATGAAGCAGTCCATGTCCAAATGCAGCAGGACCTGGACAATATCCAGCCTTCGGCTGACAAGTGGCAAGTTACATTTGCGCCACACAAGTGCCATGCATTGGCCATCTCCTACAAGAGCCATTCTAACCACCGCTCCTTGACATTTAGTGGCATTACCATCACTGAATCCCCCACAATCAACATCCTGGGAGTTACTATTGATCAGAAACTGAACTGGATTAGCCACATTAATACTATGGCTACCATGGCAGGTCAAAGGGTAGGAATCCTACAGCGAGTAACTCACCTCATGACCCCCCAAAGCCTGTCCACCATTTACAAGGCACAAGTCAGGTGTGTAATGGTATGCTCTCCACTTACCTGGATGAGTGCAGCTCCAACAACACTCAAGAAGCTCAACACCATCCAGGTCAAAGCAGCCCGCTTGAATGCTCCTCCTTCAACAAACATTTAAACTCTCCACCACTGACGAACAGTGGAGGTCCGGTGTACCATCTACAAGATGCACTGCAGTAACTCACCAAGCTTCCTTCAACAACACCTTCCACACCCACGACCACTACCATCTAGAAGGACAAGAGCAGTATATACCTGGAACCCCGCCACCTGAAGGTTCCCCTCCAAGTCACTTACTCCCTGACTTGGAAATATATCAGCCGTTCCTTCATTGTCGCTGAGGCAACATCCTGGAACTCCCTTCCTAACAGTACTGTGAGTGTACCTACACCTCAAGGACTGCAGCGGTTCAAGAAGGCCACTCACTACCACATTCCGAAGGGAAACTAGGGATGGGCAATAAATTATGGCCTAACTAGCAACGCCCACATCCCGTAAATGAATATAAAATATGAACTGCCAACCTCTGATTGGCCAGCAGCTACCGGTGTGCAGGGTATAAGCTTGGCAGAGGCGAGGGACCTAGATGCTGGTGGCTAGAAACGTAGGAATAGAAACACAATGACATTGTGTTCATTTAAAAGATGTCAAAGGGGCACCGAATGTCCAATATAGCAGGTAGTGTGAGTGAGAAGATTCTGTGCATGAAGTAGGCATTAGCAATTCCCTATCCCAAACAGTGCTCTTTTACAAAAAGCAACAGAAAATTGGGGCACAGTTTAAATGATATGCCAGCTTGGTTTCAGCCAGCTTTGTGTCATTGTCAAAGACCACAAATTGGAAGCAAAGGCCACTGATTTCTGAGCCTACATGCTTTGATGCAAAATGCGAATACCTTTTAAACAAAATCGATCAATACCTGTCTATGTAGCAGCCTGTTAAAACTGGGTGATCTCGGTGGTCTCTGTGGAGGAGGGATTTTGGGGAGGGTGATGTGGCTGGTCGAAGCAAAGTTATGATGAATTACCTCAGTGGGAACTCCAGGATATGCAGAAACTTCGGCAGGCTGAGACTGGACCGAAGTCACAGACCCTAAATAAAAGAATCCAGAGGAAAAACCAACCCTGAATAAAAAAAACTTGAAACCAAAGGCATTTGTCAGATAAAAAATTATTTTAATTTTTTCCTTGCAATGTCTCCTCATTAGGGAAGCTTAAACCTTGATTCTCTATTTTGTGATAGTATATTTTTGGCTAATTTATGAGTTACTCAGTTAGTCTATGCTTCCAAAATTAACAGGTTCAGGCAGAGTCAAGACAGACTCCAGAAAGATTGAGAGCAGGCTTTGAGATTGGCATCTCAAAGTTTGACTCAGGCCCAACGACCCCATCGATGTGTCACATAGGGGCTTGGGGCTGGACCAGTTCTGAGGCCTCAGTTGGATTCAGATGTGCCAGTGGTGCAGGCAAGTTTGGTTGTCAGCATTAAAAATAGGGCCAACCTGAGGAAAGAGGGCACAGATGGTGGTAGTGATGGGGTTGGCGGGGGGGGGGGGGGGGGGGGGGGGGGGGGGTGGGCACACTCCGGCTCCGGGGGCTGAAGCTGAGGTACATCTCTGGTGAACTTGTGCAAATTGGGGGTTGCAGAGGGAAGCATTTTTTTTTTTGCATTTTCAAGTGGCTCTCAGAAACAAGGCCATGGGGTCAGCCCCTGGAGAGGGCAAGGGAAAACCAAACACCGACTGTCCCCATCCCTTGTCTGTACAGTTTAGTTGCACCCTTAAACCATCGAAGACCTGGGGGTGCGATCCACAGGCCGCATCGCACTCTCACTTGAGTGTGGTGCAGCCAGTGATTGCCGGAAGAGCCCTCTCACTGGTTTCCCGGCAATCTTCACATTTCGCAAGATTCAACCAAGTCCCGCGAGGCATCGGGAGTCAGAATCCTGCCCATACAGGGCTGGACCAAACGGCACACGCCGAAGCGGGTTTTAAACCGATCAGTGCTGGTCCACATAAACGTGGCCCAGGCAGAATGGCAGCCGGGGGGTCTCCCGAGCCACCAGAGGTCCCAGGGTGGTCAAGGTAAATGCAGGGTGGCTCCCTGACCTTCCCCCTTGAACGTGAGCACCTTGGCACTGTCACCCTGACAATGCCAAAGTGCCTGAATGGCACTGCCAAGCCAGCAGGAACACGGCATGGGTTCAGTGCAAAGGTGCCCGAGTACCATGGTGGCACTGCCAAGGCTCAGGGGCTGAGGGGGGCCATGCTCACAAAATTAGAGTGGAAGAGGGGTTTGAAGGGTGGGAGAGTGCAGGGCAGGTAAGTTGGGGGGTGATGGGTGGGGGCCCTGGAAGGGAGAGGGTGCTGTAAGGAGGCTTATGGGGGCTGAAGAGGGGGACCCCCAGGGACTCCATTGTGGGGTGTCCTCACTTGGGGCATGTGGGGTAGTGTCCATGTGTGTAGGGGGATGGCATTGCCCATGTGTGGGGAGTGTCCCACAAGCTCACTGAGAGATCGGTGCACCCTTTCAAAATGGCGGCTCGATCTCTGAGTTCAGCTCCCTAGTGCGAAAAAGAATTCTAAGTGTGGGCTAAACCGAAGACAAATTCCCCAGGGCTCAAAAAAGTGACTAATGTCACGATTCTCTGGAAGGATCTCTAAGTGATGTAACAAGCGGAATAGGCCAAGTGAGGCCAGCAACCCAATCAACATTAATTGGTCCACGTAACAAGGTCTCACAGATTTCTCGCCGCAATTGAAGGCTCGTCAGCTGATTTGTAGGGACCACTCTCATCAGCCCCCCGCTAACGAGGTCAATGGCGCCAAGGAAACCTTCCCCAAGATTCGGGGCCACTGACCTGGGGAGGCTGTTAGACACTGTGGAGGCCAGGAGGGATGTCCTGTTATCCTGAGGGCCCAGGAGGATCAGCCACAGGGCAGCCAGTACCACCTGGGACAAGGTGGTGGCAGTAGTGAGCTTGGGGAATGTGAACAGGAGGATTGGCCTCCAGTGCAGGAAGAAGCTCAATGACTTAAACTGGGCAGCACAAGTGAGTAGACACCAGCACCGCCCCCACCTCCCTGGAGACCTATCCCCCCCCCCGGCCCCCACAGGGCATCTAGCCTCCTCTCCCTTCAACCTCCTCAACCCCTCCATCACACCCCCTCCCACCACTGTGAACCACACACGTGGCTAACAATGTCCCCTCCGTGTCTCCTCAGGAAAAGCTCCCCACAATCGCCTGGAGAAGGCCCAGATGGGCGGTGGTGTGCCAGACATCAGGATCCTCACCACCTTAGAGGAGGATGCCCTGGAGGTGACCGAGGACAGGGCGGTCACCAACGCGGAGACTGGCGGACGAGGCAGAGGTAAGGAGCTTCTGACCCCACCCAGAAGGCCTGTCAAACGTGAGTTGTTATTGCCTTACTGACTGATCCATCCCTCCCACTGACCACGCGTCCATTCTCTTGCAGATCCTCCAGTCGACAGGTCTGCTGGATCCCAGAACCCAGCTAAGTCCCAGCCTGATGCTGAGCCTGTGGAAGAGGTCATCCCGGAGCTGACGGAGATGATAGGGAGCGGCCTGTACATTCAGAGAGAGGTGTCAGCGACACTCCAGCAGATCCATAGCCGCTTGGAGGAGGCCCAGAGGATACGGGCACAGGGTTGTTGCTGGCAATGCATAGCACCGAAGCCAACACTCCTGGGGTGGTGACCGTAGTGGAGAACCTGGTACACGACATTGGCACCATGAGTGAAGGTATCCAAGGCGTCGTGCAATCGTTGACAGACATGGCTGAGGATCTGGGCAGAACATCTGCCTCGCTGGGGGATGTCACCCATTACCAGGCTGATCTTGATGAGGTTCTGCGGGATATGTCCTGCTCTTATATGGGAATGGCCGCGGCGCTGCAGAGCTTGTCACAGTCCCAAGTGGGCATTGTCGAGGCACTGCAGAGCATGTCCCAACCACTGGAGAGCATTGCTGAGGGCATCGGCCTGATGGTGCAGACCATGGGGAGCCGCTAGGGCTGGCACAGCCAGATGTTGCAGCAGCAGCCAGGGCTCGAATGAGCTGCTCTCCATCCCAAAGTGAACCCCAGGGCCTTATGGGTACCGAGCAGGAGGAGGGGGCGTGAGTGCCAACCCGGACCTGTCACATGGGAGTGGCGACGGTGACCACCAGCTACCCCGGGTTCTACCCCTCTGATGAGGCCATGGCTCGCAGCCAGCACACGGGACAGGGTGGCACGACTGTGCATGTGCCGCAGAGAAGTGAGCTGGGGCCCTCCGGCCTCAGAATCCCCAGAGGGCGCCCGCCTGGGGCATCGAAGGCCATGGTACATGGTAAGTAGCTGGCTCCCTCCACCTCAGATGTGCATCCTAGGGACACACCTAGATGTAGTGGTAGAGCTTGGAGGGCAAGGCACATTGAGGATCACTGAGGGCACTGGGGAGGGGAGGGGGTAGGTAGGTAGGAGGTGAGGGGACTGAGGTTGGGGGAGGGGCCAGCACCATCGGGAGGGTGGGGAATTGTCAAACACAATAAACACTTTTGTGCACACCAGTATGTGCCTATTTCACCTTGTTCCGCCATGCAGGCCGACCTCAGAACCTTTGGTCCATCTCTCCAGGCACCTCGCCCTCCCTGTGGCACTCACCCACCCTCCAACCATGGACAGTTCCCCGGAGCTGTGTCCCATCCCCTGGGTGTTTGGATGTTCGAATGTTGCATGTGGTGTTGCTACCGCAGTGTTCAGGCCCGGTGCCCAGGCATCAAGGTGTGAATAGGATGCTAGGCAATGACTCCCACATGCTACATGGCCAGCCCACCCACAGAGATCCACTTGAATGGTGTGAAGTGCTCACTTAACCACGATTGCCAATTCCCTTTGCAGTTGGTGGGGCTTATGGATGGTCAGTGGGGCAGACAGACAGGGACAATGATTGCCCCAGGAATGGACACACACAATCCAGGGGTTGGCATGGTGGTGCTGAGTGCAGTTAGCCCCCAGTTGCCCCCCCCCCCCCACACACCCTCCCATGGCGGCTCACCCTCAGCCAAGGGTCCACCACACCTGCAGAGCACTGGGGTAGCAAGCCCAGCACCCTCCGGCTCTTTGCCTGTGAGCAAAGATGGCTATTCACCTCCTCAGCTCCCCACAGAAGCCCTTCTGCCAGGTTCACGTTTTTCAAAAGGAGTACTAATTAGCGTGAGCGTGACCACTGGCTCGGGAGGTGGCTGAATGACGGGAGGCCATTGGATATTGGATGGCTCTCGTTAATTGTATGGAAATGAGGCGAAAGTGGTGATAATTGGTTTCTCATTACGCTACGGCAGGATCCCAATTTCGTCTGCGGCAGCGGGCTGGTTTCATCGCAAACTGTTTGCCGCCTGGCACGGTTCTCGTATTTGGCCTCTCCCGCTATTCACCGGCCTCGTTTCACTTGAGTGAGAGTATAACGGGGCCAGAGAATCATGCCCATAGTGTCAATGGATAGTGGTGGGCAACTCCTCGGCAGAGCCGGCGGGAAATTCCCTGAAAAACCTGCCGCAAACAAACTTAGTCATTTTTTGTGAGAATCGGACCCCTGGTCTGGAGGGTCTCCCTCCTGCTCCCACACGTTATGACAGGAGCAATGGTAGACTTCTACAGCAGCATGATGCCCGGAGTTTCTCGGTTGTGTACTTTAGTCTGATTCACAAGACTGACGTTCCGGTGAATTAAAGAACAGCAATGAATTTTCCAATAATTTTTGATTGACTGATTGAAAACATTTCCCTTTCTTAAATAAATACTTGTCAGTGACATACCCTGATGGGAATCCACTTCATGTAGCGGAAAATGAGTTTGGGCTGATCTAACTGGGCGAAACATGTAGCTGTCGTTAGGTAAGGAATGCATTCGAGACACAGAAACTTTCCGAACAGTAAGCAGATTTTCGGTTTGATTTTCTCCTACCATTTTTCTGTATCGAGGATCTTCCTGTTTAAAAATAACCAGAGAGGACTGTAAATTATTCACGTTGTGTAATATTACACTAGAATTATGCAGCATCGGTACATTCATATCCAAACATAACAATAAGCCAGCAATGAACCATTGCCTTCAACATGGCTGGAACTGACTGCTAATAAATGCAGAGAAATGTACAGGGTACCAACAGAGTTAAGATGTGGAATTGCCTGATTTTCTCAATGACACAAGAGTCTCTAGTGGCAGTTAATTGATCATAATTCTCCAGGTATGAACAGCTCAGACATTCTACAACTGTGAGCTAAAAGAGAGAAATCTATCAAGTACAGTTTCAATAGCCATTAAACTAATAAAATCACTTATACATAGGTTCATTGGTATGTGCAGGGAGGCCAGTCAGCTTATAGAACATAGAACATAGAACACTACAGCGCAGTACGGGCCCTTCGGCCCTCGATGTTGCGCCGACCTGTGAAACCATCTGAAGCCTATCTGACCTACACTATTCCATTTTCATCCATATGTCTATCCAGTGACCACTTAAATGCCCTTAAAGTTGGCGAGTCTACTACTGTTGCAGGCAGGGCGTTCCACACCCCTACTACTCTCTGAGTAAAGAAACTGCCTCTGACATCTGTCCTATATCTCTCACCCCTCAATTTAAAGCTATGTCCCCTCGTGTTGGTCATCACCATCCGAGGAAAAAGACTCTCACTGTCCACCCTATCTAACCCTCTGACTATCTTATATGTCTCTATTAAGTCACCTCTCAGCCTTCTCCTCTCTAACGAAAACAACCTCAATTCCCTGAGCCTTTCCTCGTAAGACCTTCCCTCCATACCAGGCAACATCCTAGTAAATCTCCTCTGAACCCTTTCCAAAGCTTCCACATCCTTCCTATAATGTGGTGACCAGAACTGCACGCAGTACTCCAGGTGCGGCCGCACCAGAGCTATGTACAGCTGCAGCATGACCTTGTGGTTCCGAAGCTCAATCCCCCTACTGATAAAGGCTAGCACACCATATGCCTCCTTAACAGCCCTATTAACCTGGGTGGCAACTTTCAGGGATTTATGTACCTGGATGCCGAGATCTCTCTGTTCATCTACACTACCAAGAATCTTGCCATTAGCCCAGTACTCTGCATTCCTGTTACTCCTTCCAAAGTGAACCACCTCACACTTTTCCGCATTAAACTCCATCTGCCACCTCTCAGCCCAGCTCTGCAGCTTATCTATGTCCCTCTGTATCCTATAACATCCTTCAGCACTATCCACAACTCCACCGATCTTCGTGTCATCTGCAAATTTACTAACCCATCCTTCTACACCCTCTTCCAGGTCATTTATAAAAATGACAAACAGCAGTGGCCCCAAAACAGATCCTTGCGGTACACCACTAGTAACTGAACTCCAGGATGAACATTTGCCATCAACCACCACCCTCTGTCTTCTTTCAGCTAGCCAATTACTGATCCAAACCGCTAAATCACCTTCAATTCCATACTTCCTTATTTTCTGCAATAGCCTACCGTGGGGAACCTTATCAAACGCCTTACTGAAATCCATATACACCACATCAACAGTTTTACCCTGATCCACCTGTTTGGTCACCTTCTCAAAAAACTCAATAAGGTTTGTGAGGCATGACCTACCCTTCACAAAACCGTGTTGAGTATCGCTAATCAACTTGTTCTTTTCAAGAGACATGTACAACGTTGTGGACTGACATCTACTGTGAACCCAGATGATATAGCCAAACAGATAATACTTAAGGGGCTGGATTCTCCGCCGGTGAGATGCTCTGTTTTTCAGGCAGCCCGGAGGTATCCCGACAGCGTGGGACTACCCCATAATGAGAAACCCCGGCCGGCTTAATGGAGCATCTGCCGCCGTGCTGAAACAGAAATGTGGCGGGCCGGAGAATCTAGCCCAATAGCTTTTAATGGCTGCCATGATGGGAGCACTGATCCCCTTATTCTGGTCAGGATTTCTAACCTAGGCTCCCACAATGAAAGTACAACACCCCAAGCGTCTGTGCCACGGTGTCTGCAATAAAGGCCGCAGGACAGTCTTCTTATTTTATAACATCCGAAAATGCTGAAACAACTCAGCAGATCGGTCAGCATCTGTGAAAGAGAAACAAACAGTGCCGGGTTCTTAATTTGGGAGATGGTGGGCCCATTTCTCCCAAACAATTTCTAAGTTCATTTGTGGCGGGTTTTTCAGGGAGTCTCCTGCCGGATTTGCCAGCGAGTTCCACCGGTATTCAATGACACTTAGTCACTTTTTCTGGGCCCTGGGGAATTTCCCACCAGGTTAGCCCACACTTAGAATTTCTTTTAGCACTGGGGAGCTGAACTCAGAGATCAGGCTGCTATTTTGAAAGGGTGCTCCAATCTCTAAGTGAGCTTGTTGGTCCCCCACACCTCCACCCATGGGCAATGCCACCCCCACACACATGAACACTACCCCACACCCCCATTGAGGGTACCCGCTATGGGGTCCCTGGGGGTCCCCCCTCTTCAGGCCACCCTATGTCCCCTTGCAGCACCCCCTCCCTTCCAGGACACCCAACATCATCCCCAACCTCCCAGAGGCCCCTACTTACCTGCCCTGCACTCTCTCACCCTTCAAACCCCTCCTCCAATCTCTTTTGTGGGCATGCCCCCTCAGCCCCTGAGCCTTGGTAGTGCCATCCTGGCACTTAGACACCCTTGCATTGACACCCAGGCAGTGCTCCTGCCAGATTGGCGGTGCCATCCGGGCAACTTGGCAGGGCCAGGGCAGCAGTGCCAAGGTGCCAGCTGGGCAGTGCCAAGGTGCCCACGTTCCAGAGGGAGGGCCAGGGGACTACCCTGCACTTACCCAGACCACCCTGGGGTCTCTGGTGGCCCAGGAGACCCACCGGGTGCCGTTCCACATAGTCCACATTTATGTGGGCCAGCACTGATCGGCACCCACCTGCAGCCTTCTTGGGGAGGCCTAAGAATTGAGGGAGTCCGGTGAATCCCGCTCAGGTAGGTCGTAAGTAGGTTTGACCTACTTCCACGAGCGCCATTCGGTCACGCCCATTTGGGGTGGGGTTCCGACTCTGACGTGTCGTGGGGCTTCGGAGCGAGGCTCACTGGAGGGCTTTCCCAACATTCTCCAGCTGCGTTGCGCTCAAGCGAGAGCCCAACACTCGCCCTATGTTCTCCTGTCAGAGCTGAATTGCTGGGAGCGCAAATCAAGAAACGATTCCTGATCCTTAACCATGCAAACTTTTGCAAAAAAATGAGGGGATGGTGACCGGCGGCTGGTGGGGAGGGGTGGGCAGATCTTGCATTGTGGGGTAGTAGGGTGTGGGGGACTGTAGCATCAGAAAAGGATCAACAGGGGCTGATCCTGTTTTTTCCCAACACTGGATTCTCCGCTGCATCGGGAACTCCGCTACCGGCAGCGAGTGCCGGACAATCCAGCCGAATGAAGAGTCATACAAAACTGCATCAAGTGGCACCTTGTGTTATTCCAAATTACATAACACAAGACACTGGGTGACTCTATTCCAAATGTAAAGTTCTGCAATCTTCTCTCTCTTCATCAGTCTGCATTTACTGTTGCACTAACTGCAGTATTGCCAAGGTTTGAAAATAAATCTCTTTCTCAGGTATTTTCACTTCATTTCGATCTTTTGAAGGTGAAATTGGTCCACACCAGCAGTGAAAAATGGGCTCACAGAGAAAAGCAGTCTGTTTTACACCAACTCCCTCTATCTTTTACATGGATCTCCCAAATCCCAACATTGCAAGTGCTTTCATCAAATTCCACCAACAAATGCTGGATTCTATTTTTTGCAATTGGCATTAATAGAGACTTAGCATTAGGTTTTGGGAGATTCACTGCTCTTTAGAAATGCTACAACAACTTGTAATTAAACAGAAATCTAGAAAAGCTGCTTATAAAACTTTAGCCTCTTACCAGATTTGAATGCTGTACAAAGTGCATCTTAAACAGCACAGACACTTTACACTGTCAGACATAATTACTGAAGCATAAACATATTACTTAAAACATCTTCAACAAAAGGCAACAGAGGTTTTCAAAGTTGTTCATTGCCCACCCACCCTGCCATGACCACCGGCAGAGTTAGAGAAAGAATTTCAGCGAGTAAAGGAATGCAGCACACAACATTTCAAGCAGTAAAGCTTCACGTTGGCGATCAGACATCACCATCGGGATTCTTCATACTGCCGCACCATTTTCTGGTTCAGTGCGCCCGCACCCCCCTGCAGTGGGATTCTCCATTCCGGCTGCCGGTCAATGGGATTTCCTATTGTGGATACCCCACGCCATTGGGCAATCCGTGGGCGTGAGTGCGCTGCTGGCAAAACAGAGGGTCCCGCCGATGGAGAATCCAGCCCATGTTTTGATTGCGTCATGTCTTATAGCCAGTTGATGAAGGAGACCAGGAGTTGGATCCTCTGCTTTGCGATGCTGGAAGCGAGAATCGCAATGTGGCAGAGAGATTTCTGAAATCGGGCAGGGCAGGTCTACTCTGAGAAATCTGAAGTGGATGCACTGCTCGATGCCAATGAGAGGAGCGACACCCTCTTCCCTAGGGTGGGCCGCACACTGAACCCTGCCCTCCTGAGCAGTGTCTGGGAGGATGTGCCAGAGGCAGTCAGTGCTGCCAGCCTTACCAGGAGGAGACAGCTCATGAACCTGAGGGGTGGGTGTCACTGGTTCGACCTCTACCCTGAGAGGGGCAATGTTCCAGTGGGTTCCAAAGGCTACGGTGCAAGTGTCCATTGCTTGGGGTGAGCTCTACTAATACCCTGCTTCCTCTGCAGTGGGCTGCGCTTCTGAGGAGTGCACTGAGGCAGTGTTTTTTAAACTTTTTTGCCTGGAACCCATTTTTACCAATCACCATCCTTCTGGACCTATGCTGACCGACCTTCCCTACACACGCCATCCGACCTTCGCGACCTATGTCGGCTGACCTTTGCGACCCACCATTTCCCCTTACCTTTAATGGGACAGGTGAGCCTGCTTGGTCCTCACAATCTCATTTGCCTTGTTATTCACTGTTACATTTCTGATAATGACTTCAGCTGGTGATTTAAGATATCACTACATCCATTGAAAAAAATCAAGAGGTTTGTCCTTGAACTTGCTATGTTTGGTCTTCAAATGTCTTTGAAGTTTTGAGGGTCTTCAACTTTCATTTGCCAGTGCTTCCTTGCATCTATCATACATGATCTTTGAATCCTGATTAGCAGTGGCACAATTAATATCCCATAACTAAAGTAATCATCTTTATGCTGCTTTGTTGCTGTTTTCAGCTTCCTCTTCATGGGTTGTTCACTTGAGGCCCTGGAGCTCACATCAGCACTGCTGGCAGCCGCAAAATGGAGGAATCTCTCTCACACCCAGAACAAGCGATATCAGCATCCGGGGGCATGTGAACTGCTCTCTGCTGCCGCTTCCGGTGGGACGGCTTTGTCGTTAGCGAAACAAAACTGGCCCTGGACAGCACGCTGACATCGGGAGGAGACAGTCCACCCCACTAGGCTTCGGGCCTATGCACTGCTTGATTCGGCATGCATGCATGGGATGGCTTGCAATCTCAAAAGTCCGTCGCGGCCGGCATTTTTAAAAGCTGGTCACTGCCGGTGGACATTCCTCCTGCAATCGGGAATGCCGCAATCCTCCCAAAACCTGTCTATGGCCCACCTGCAGGCCGCGAGCCTGAGTTTGAAAACCCCTGTACTGAGGACTGCCAACAACTGGTGGGCCAGTAATTGAGCATGGCTGTACCCATCTCCTTGATGATACTGCTGGGGTATGAGGGTTTTCAGTGGGGTGGCCCGGGTGTGCTTGCACATCACCAGAGACTCTCTAAACATTTACAAGACGCAGTGAGCCAGTCAGCAGTTAAACCAGAAACCTGTAAGAGGGGTTCATTTAAATCATATACTGTCGCAATGGTGATCTGAGCCAGGTTACCCCGATCCCGAGGGGGACACCTTGAGTCCACGGATCTTCCACCAAGTCATTCCCTGCTACTTCCCCCTGTGTTGTTCCTTGTGTCTTAATAAAGCTCGTAGTCTTAAAGTTGAAGTTGATGCTTTATTGTAAGTTCGTTCTCTCTTCAGTCCTTAACTTAGTTACCTCGATGCTGCTTGCCTATGTCCTGCTACCAGTTCTCCCTTCTGTGAAGTGTGTCCTCACTTCCAGTTCCTCTGTATTTATATCTCTCCCGTGCTCCCTCTAGTGCTTGCTCAGTTGTATTGCATCTACACAGATATACAATCACCACATCCCCCCTTTTTACTTTACATATTTTCTGTACATTGTTAAAGAAAATTGTACAAAACAGTTAGATTACTTATGATATGTGTATCTATACAAGTGATGATGATATTGGATATTTTACAAAGCCAATCAATATTTATGAGTCCAATCTTAATAAAAACATTTATGAGTCCAAACTAGATGAATTTGTTCATTGAGTTTTTTCTTTTTCATTGTTGACGTGATGATATTGATATTGCAACTCCGTTGTGAATGTTGTCGGTGTTCTTGATTTTTTAAGTAACCAGTACGTCATCCCGAGGTGTTTGAATGGTCGAACCACTGATGTTGACTGACATGGACTTTTTTTGTGCTTGTGGTGTCGATTTAGTGTGTCATCTGCCTTGAAAGCTGGTGTGCTTGCTTGTTCTGGAGCAGATGTGAGTTTGTGAGATTCGTTGTCATCCCATGGCATGCTTGTAGTCTTGTCATTGTTTTGCAGTGTGCTGTGGCATTGTCCTTCATGTGCAGAGTTGTACCATTTTGTACAAGTCGTTGTTTCATTGCTGTTATTTCTGTCGTTCCTGTCTTTGTTGTGTTCGTTGTCGTTCTTGTTGCTGTTTTTGTCATATCTCTCTTTGTTGTTTTCATTGTCGTTCTTGTTGTTGTTTTTGTCGTTTCTGTCTTGGTTCTTGTCGTGCTTGTTGTTGTCTTTGTTATACTTCTTGTTGTTTTTGTTGTTCTTTTTGTAGTTTTTATTGCTGTGCTTGTAGCTTTTGTTGTTGCTGTTGTTGTTCTTGTTTCTGCAGTGCTTCTTGCGATTTTTGTTGTTCTTATTGCGCTTCATGTTGCTTTTGTTCTTGCTGTTGTTGTTCTCGTTTCTGCTGTGCTTCTTGTGGTTTTTGTTTTTCTTGTTGTGCTCAATGAGTGTCCCGTGTGGATAATTTGAGTCATTGTCACAGTTATTGGTGCAAGTGTCCTTTGTGGAAATTGTTACATTGAACGTTTCATCTAGAGAATGGTGAGAATGATCTGATGTTGCATTGATGCTGGTGACATCAGTCATTTGTGGTGGATTTGATTCCTCTTCTTTGCTTCCTTTGTGCTCCTCTTCTGGATTTATTTGGGGTGGGTTTAATTCCTCTCCTTTGCTTTCTTGGTGCTCATCTTCTGGAGTCAAGTTCTTCACAATTTAATTTTCTTGTTGGTCTAGGTGCTCGTCTTCTGGAGTCAAATTCTTCACGATTTCATTTTCTTGTTGGTCTTGGTGCTTCTCTTCTGGAGTCAAAATCTTCACAATTTCTATTGACGTGGTCTCACTGGACTCTTGGTGCTCCTCTTCTGGAGTCAAAATCTTCACAATTTCTATTGACGTGGTCTCTCTGGACTCTTGGTGCTCCTCTTCTGGAGTCAAAATCTTCAGGATTTCAATTGACGTGGTCTCTCTGGACTCTTGGGTGGCCCTACTCTGTGCTTCTGTACAGACGAGCTGAGATCTGTCAGTCTCGCTGTGCGCCTGCACCTCCTGTATGTCGAGTGTGATCACATTGTCACTATTTTCGCATGCAGTGGGTAGATTTACATTGTTTTCTTCTTGATTATGTGAGCTTGGTAGACTTTCATAGTCTGCTTGCGGTTGCTCAGATACAGCGGGTTGACCTTCATGGTCTTGTTCATGCATGGTGTTCGCCAGGGAGTGTTTGCTTGCTTCTATTTTGGAGTCTTTCAACGAGCTGTCTGTGGAGGCTCGCGTCACTCTCTTTGTGGAGCCTGTCATCGCTCTCTCTGTGGAGTCTTTCTGTGCTCTCTGTGTGGCGTCGTCTTCGTCTTGGGTATTGCTGTCATCCAATGTATCGACGATCTGCCATGGCACCATGGTGTTGGATTCAGCTACCATGAGTAGAGTCGTGTTGAGCTTTGCGACCGTGTTGCTGATGCTGCGATCAGCATATCTGAATAACTCAGCCATGTCTGAGTAGTATTGTTCGAAAAACAAATCATCTTTTTTTGTTTCGGATTTGGTATCGTTTTCTTCATCTTTTTTTGTTTTGGAATTGTTTTTGTTCGCTTCACTTTGGGTGGTGCAGACTGCTTGTTCCAGGGTGTTGTGAGTTCAGGCATTTTTCTGTCTTTTGAGGTAAGAAAATTGGGTTTTACAGCTTTAAGTATCTTGTTTTTAATTTTCGGGCATTTCCCTTTTAAGTGGGCGTGGTCCGGGTCCTCAGACGTCATGACGCTCGTGACGTCATGCGTAGGAATCAATTGCGCATGCAAGTATTCCTCTGTTGTGCGGGTTTGTGTCCATGCGCAGGACCATCTTCAAATCGTGCAATCGTTCCTTCCAACTGGGCATGCGCGGCTTGCGCATGCGCATAACGATCCGCGACCAAAACTTTTTTTTAACTGCGCATGCGCAGAACGCAAAACGGCTGATTGTAGCTGCGCATGTGCGGCCTCTGTTTCCTGCACATTCGCAGACGCAGATTTTCGTCCTTTGTTCCCCAGAGACTGTGAAATGAGCTCAGACGCCATTTTACAGTGGATTTCAGCGTTTTTTCTCTCTAAAAAATTTGTTACCCTTTCCTTTCGATCTGGACTGGATTTCAGCGTTTTGGCTTTGTGAAAAATTCAAGTTACTTTTTCCTTTCGATCTGGACTGGATTTCAGCGTTTTTTCTTTGTGAAACAGTCATGTTACTTTTTCCTTTCGATCTCATACAGTACTGTTCAAGTTTCATACAGTGCTCTTCAAATTTTTTTAGTATTATTTCTAATTTGGTGCTGTCTTCATCTTTCATCTTTCGAATATTTAAAGCAATTATATGTTTCTCTAGCTTCATGTCCTGCGATGAGCAGTGCTATTTTCATTGAGGCTGCTCCTAGATCATTAGCTAAGATATATAAATAGAACATTTGTTTAAATCTTTTCCAGACATTACTTGAATTACCGGTTATGTCCAGCTGAGGTGGGGTTCCAACCCACATCATCGAATAAGCGAGATATTCCCAAGTCGAATGTCCGGTAGGAGTTTTCCTTGCCATTTTGGTCTTACTGTGTCTGCAGCTGTTCCTTGAGTAATCTTGTAGTAAGCGTCTGAAGCCACTGCTGGTACCATGTGTTGTGTCTTAATAATGCTCGAAGTCTTAAAGTTGAAGTAGATGCTTTATTGCAAGTTTGTTCTCTCTTCAGTGCTTAACTTACAGTTACCTCGATGCTGCTTGCCTATGTCCTGCTACCAGTTCCCCATTCTTTGAAGTGTGTCCTCACTTCCTGTTCCTCTGTATTTATATCTCTCCCATGCTCCCTCTAGTGCTTGCTCAGTTGTATTGCATCTACACAGATTGCAATCACCACATCCCCGGCCAGGCTGCCACCCCCAGTACACCCGACAATGTTTGAAAGTTTTCACAAGTTTCTTTTAGCCTCTTACTCCCCCCTGGACAGCCATGGCGTCAAGGCTCCGTTTGTAAATAGTTACACCAAGTTTCGACCACGTGACTTCTGCCTGAGAAGGGTGGAGCATGGCAGAGGGGTGGAGCATGCAGTTTCCAACCTGCTGATGTGATTTAAATCCTTGAAAATGATGATTTTGCAAGGGCCCGCCAGAGCAGGCACAAACTTCACTAACACCACCAGCGGGTGACCGGAGACATGGTGTCAGAATGGGTGCCAGGCGCAAAATGAGTTTTTCCATTGCGTGCTGTTCTCCGCCTGATTGCAATTCTCACTGCCACCAGGGAGAAGAAGAGAATTCAGCCCATTATATTTAAATTTCCATGATGATATTTAGACTCACAATTAAATATCTTTTGAGTTATTACTATAATTTAACCTTGATCGACACAAAAATTCTATACTTGAATCAGGGTCTTAAAACTGCAAATAAAAATGATTGATGTTTAAATCTTTGATCTATTTAAGGATTTGTTTAACAGAAAGACCCTTAACTGAAACTAAACCGCAATGCTTTTTTAAATAATCTTTATTATTGTTACAAGTAGGCTTACATTAACACTGCAATGAAGTTACTGTGAATCCCCTAGTTGCCACATTCCAGCGCTTGTTCGGGTACACTGAGGGAGAATTCAGAATGTCCAATTCACCTAACAGCACGTCTTTAGGGATTTGTGGGAGGAAACCGGAGCACTCGGAGGAAACCCACGCAGACACGGGGAGAACGTGCAGACTCCGCACAGTGACCCAAGCCGGGAATCGAACCTGACACCCTGGCACTGTGAAGCAACAGTGCCAACCACTGTGCTACTATGCCTCAAAGTGAGGCATGACAGTGCATTGATGATGTATTACGTTTTGACCAGTGATAACCTGATGATGAGTAAGCTAAGACAATGAGTCCTGTTGAGGTATTCAGCTATGGGAAGCTCCTCATCTGAGCCCAATGCTATCAAGACAGATGTTCAGTCACTCACAATTTAGCATGGGGTCACTGCACAGTAATCAGTTTGAAAAACTCTGGCTGATTTTACTTCCCTGTAGCACTAGGGTTTGGGCCAATCACAGTATCTACCCAGCTGTGTTTATTTGGGATCGAACATCAACAACTGTGAGTTTGTAATGGACAAACGTGACAACATCAAAGTCTGCATGAGGTAGTGATCAGTCCTCTGCTCACTGAGCTATTTAGGACTTCATAATGTGAAATCTGTAAATCAAAATTGCTTCTTCAAAGAGCCTTATTGGAAGTGAACTGCATACATTACATTACACTGTTGCAAATTCTTGCAAATTACCAAATCATTTGGTAAAAAGGCCTATTGACACAAGAAACAGCATGACTGTATTGTTAAACAGATTTAAGTATTTAAGTAAAGCAATGGGACATGGTCTTGTGCAGACACAAGCACATTTATCGTGTAGGACTTTATTTCAGGGCAACAGGCTGCAGAAAGTAGACAATGTAATCTATCTAGGCTCTAATGTGAATTAGTTAAGGCAGAGATAACGGGTGTAATCTAGTAATGGCTGCTAAATCGCATGAGTGGCCAGAAATTAGATTTGCACCAGCAATATCTCAATTCGACATCTTCCACACCCCTGCTGGTGATGTAATGAGGTTCACTGCCCAGAAAGTGTGTGAACCTGATTTCCGTATGTTTTAATAAATTAACATGTAATTATTGGGCTTGATGCCTAACGTCCGCCCACAAAGTTTCATCCCCCCCTCCCCAACACTGATGCGACCATCAATTCAACCAGAGACACGAGTTGGAGTAAACTGTGGCTTTAATCGGCTTACAACTGAGCCTGCCTGCGACTGTGCTGAACTGAAGGCGGACTCGCAGGACCACAGCACTTATACTTCCTGAAGGGGGCAGAGCCCGGTATATGCTCCACATCTCACCCTGTGGGCAGAGCCGTGCAGCGGCTCACAGATGGAGCCCACAGGGACACAGTAATGTACAGTGTGAATTATAGTGGTTACACATTCACCACACACACCTCTACCCATTCCCTCCATGAACCCCAGCAGAGTGCCTTCACTCTGAAGCAAATCACTACTGGTTTTCAAAAGCAAAAACTAGTCATGATGACCATTCTGGGGGCAAAAAGATGTCTGGAGCACCCAGGAGTTGAAGGACAGGCCTGGGCATTGCCCCATGGCACCCTGGCAATGCCGTGGGGTTACCCTTCTCCATTGGTTCGGTCACCTTCTGCGTTTGGGAGTTGGGGTGGTGGTTCCCCTTATCTGTCGAGGCATCCCAATGTCCATGGGGGTGTGGTGAATGTCTTTTGGAAGAGGGGGTGGCCTTAAATTTAACTTTGAGATTGGGGCTCCATTTTAAAATGGCTCCCGGTCAGATTCCTGATGTTGCCGGTGTGTTTAGGCCCCTGTTCCTCCAGCTGGCTGTGTGATCCTCTCCAGCACAATTACAGAGTGCCATTAAATCAGGCAAGAAGAGACATCTGTGAAGCAGGTATGTTTCACACAGCTTTTCTCATGTGATCCAACACTGTGCAATTTAATTTTGGTAAGATTGCATCCAACATAATTCATGAATCTTGGAACTAAATATTTCTAGCTTGCTCTCTTTTTTTTTGCATTAAGTCTCAACTTTAGATAGACGTGGCTTTGTTACTCCTCAACTGGTATGCTAGATTGAATGTTGCATCGAGGACAAAGCATTTCATCCCTAAAAGTAGAAACTGGGAGCTATCATGTGCTTCACTTCTTATCGCCTCTGCTGCTCTGGCACTTTGGAAGAAATCTTAGCTCTACTTTCTTGCCAACTAAAATGAGCGGCAGTGAGGACAATGAAGGTGTGGATTTAAAAGTTGATTAATTGTAAAATATATGGGATAGGTGTAAATTATTTTCATATTTAATTGTAAAACTAATCTATATTATCATAAATACAAAACACAGTTCCTAAGTATCATAATGTCAAATAGAAATGCAGAATAAATTCACAATTTATGGCTGCCAGCTTTCAATATATATATAATGGCCCATTAATGGAACTGGAAATGGCCCAGTAAATAGCCAGTTTCTTTGGTGCCGAATGCCCACCATTTACAATGCAAGACAAATTCAACATGTTGACAGGAGCAAGAGTTGCCCAGGTGCAATTCTTACAAAGCTGCATTTGTGGTTTTGTCAAACTGGTTGGGTCCTTCACTGATAAGGGGAAGAATGTTTCTACAAACCAGTCAGCAGAAGTCTGAACAGCAGTCTTTACTAGAGGGCTTTGCCAGCATCAAGGTGATGCACCCAAAGCAGCAGGTATCACTTTGCCACTGGGGCCTCAGTTGCCCCGCTATTGAGAGATTTACTTTACATGTCTGATGCCTCCATACTGTTTCTCAGTTCCTGAAGGAGAGAGAGGGAGGGCGAATTGAAGAGGGCAGGGAGAAAACCGTCACATGAAAATCAAAAAATCCCATCCACAGATTGATGGAATGACTCACACATAGCGAATCATTGAAAAGCATTTTTTGTAATTCAATTAATTTTTTTTAGGAAATACAATTTGTTATGGCATTTGTAATTTCAAACTAAAAATAGTAATTGAAATTGTTATTGTTTTATTTTGGAGTGCTTGTTCTCTCGTGTTACTTGAGTGGGCTAAAAAAGTTTACATTTATGGTGTATAAAGTCTGCTGCTATTAATTTTTCATTGAGAGTGGCTAATGGCAAAATGCTATGCCAAAACCATTAGGTGGCATACCCATCTGTATGTTGAATGGCCGAGATTATATTGATATAAAACCACTGAAATAAAGCATCAGACATAAATCAATATGACATTTCTAATCTGCATACTGATCCAATATAATCTGAAATGGCCCAGGCTTATTCAACTGACAAGCAGAGGTGTACATTGAAAATCACTATTTCCTTGATGTAAGTAACACTCAACTGGAAACTTGGGTGAGCTCCAATGCAAGAAAGTTAATCCCACTATTTAATACAGTTTGGAGTTTATTGGCAAAAAAAAGTTAAGTTCAGGTTTGACCTAATTCCCAATTTGAATTTCTGGTTTAGGTTCATTTTATTTTATAAATTTAAAGTACCCAATTCATTGTTTTTCCAATTGAGGGGCAATTTAGCGTGGCCAATACACCTACCCTCACATCTTTGGGTTGTGGGGGTGAGGCCCACGCAGACATGGGGAAAATGGGTAAACTCCACGCGGGGCAGTGATCTGAGGCCGGGATCGAACCTGGGTCCTCGGCACCATGAGGCAGCAGTGCTAACTACTGTGCCCCGTGCCACCCCTGGTTTAGGTTCCTAATCATTAACAAAGAAGTAGAATGCTTTTTTGAGCGAGGTGGGAGTATTCTAAAAAAGGTATATTGGGCACAATTCTTCCGTTTCAAAACTGTGTGCTCACACCAGCAGAGAAGCCGGAGTTTCGAGGAGCAGCCCAAAATGCAATTCCATGACACTTGGAAAAAT